>NC_035446.2:18581457-19181457 GCF_002127325.2 Helianthus annuus
CTGCTGACACGAACCAGGGAAGGAAAACACGTTTTAGGGTTTGTAAACTGGCAAGGGTTGTGCAATATGTCTATGTATTCACGTATACATAGAAAGAGGGGGTTTTGGGCCAAGTTTCATTGAGTTTGGGCCGGTTTCCATATTAAATCGATACTGGGCCAAAGCCCATTCCATGTTTTCATTGGCAACATGGTGGACGAAGACACATAGGGTGTTTTCGGCCATGAGGTGTTTTCGGATGGGTTAGAGTATTGGCCAAAGTTCCATTGTTTTGTTTATAAAACATAAATTAACACCACCATATTTTAAACATATACAAATAATGCACATCAAGTATATATAATTAAAACACACTTAACACCCATCATGTATAACATATCAACTACAATACGAGCTAACATATTACAACGTGTCCGGTTGTGAAACAAACAAGTCGTGTAACAGACAATCTAAACAATTGACGTGCAATTAATGCGAAGATGGAAATCTTGGAAACTCGAGTTGTCACAGAAGTGCCGTGAATGCCAAATTTGTGGACTTAAAGGTCACACAGCAAAGGTTTGCCGAGCTGCAGTTGCACCAAATCAAGCTGACAACAATCCTGCTCAAGCTCGTTTTCCACCAGGTTCTTGCTACAATTGTGGCGAGATGGGTCATTTCCAAAGAAATTGCCCAAAGCTTGCAAATGCTAATCCAGCACAGTGATGAGCATCTGACCGACTAGAAGACAACACCCTTTAGAAATAATCATGTCTTGTGTATTATTTTCTTTTGTTGTCAAGGTCCATGAAACAGTTGTTATCATTGTTGATAAATAAATCTTTTATTTACATTGCAATGTATTTATGAGGTTGTATGTATAAAAAAAACATATCCCTTATAATACCGACAATTAAGGAATCATATTCCTTGAAAAGCAAACTACCACCCAATTTTTTTTATCTCTTGCGTTTCCATGAAGTTCCTAAGTACTCGTTTCTTCTAAGGAAAACGAAGTACAAGGCGCAAGTTACAACACTGGACGAATACCCAAAGTACCACTATAAATCCTTAATAGGGTACCTAAGGTATTTCCATAAATCCAAAAAAAATTGATGTGTTCCTTAATTCGAATATTACGTTTCTTTGGAAACAAAAATCGAATTTTTGGAAGATCTTCCTATCTTTTTAGATAGATCCCAGGGGACATTGAAGTCCATCTACTGGTTTCCATATCCATTTTCAATCGATAACAAGTTAATAACAAATTAATAACCAAGTTGAACAACTATGTGATTATGTGCTTATGTGTTCCCTTATGTGTTGTTGTGTGATCCAAATTATGTTATCCAAATCCTTGTAGAATCTTCCATATCATTCGTATAAAGGATTCATAGTAGTATACCCAAAGGTACTACATAAAAAAAAATCCTCAATGGACTTCTACGTTATAGTTAAGTCCCTTGGATTATAAAGTACTACTTCATAATCAGACCCCTTGAGTGGTCTAGTTAAACAGATTCATCCAAAAATCTGGTTAGGGATATCAGGTGAAGATATAGCTGAAAGGACTCCTTGGTGGCCTAACTAAGAAGATCCCCTGTCGATCTAATTAAAAGGACCCGATGGAAGTCTAGTCACCCACATCACAAGTTTGATATCCTTCCCCAAAACATTACAAAACAAACTGTGCGGACTGTGCAAGGGATTACGTAATTATGGATGCATACATAATTATGGAATTTAGTGCACAGATGTAAGTCCCGTAAACCGGATCTTTCAATGATATCAAACCTAATCTTGTGAGAGTGCAAGTCCGGTAAACCGGATCTTTCAATGATATCAAACCTAATCTTGTGAGAGTGCGGAATCCAATCACAAGATGATTCAAGATAAACCGAAAAATATGAAAAACAAAGAACAGTACCGAATCACCTTTAACCACTTATACACGATTCTATTACTTGAACAAGCAAAACCGTCTAGTACAAGTGATCCCAACCAAATCGCCTCTCTCTAGGAATTTTTGTAACAATGAAGATCAAACCCTAAAACAAGTAGAAAACTTGTTTATATACCTAGGCAAGCCCACTTCCCACATGGGCTCCCCTTGGGCCTGCTTGGCCCACATGGCCTAAAGCTTAGCCCAAGTGACCTATAAAGGTCCACAGCCTAATATAAACTAACCCAGTAAAGCCCAGTTCGTAACCATAGTCCGTTGTATTAATTTGATGCGTCAGTCTCACACTTTAGGGCCTAACAATCTCCCCCTAGACTGATGCCATCAAATTGTCTTCATACTTGAAATCAGCACCGTCTTCAACGTAGTCTATGGTTGTCGCTATGCTGCAGATGTTGTGGAAGTTCTTGACTTCTGAACTCTCAGCACTGGGTCTCTTTCTTCAAATCTTGTGGTTAGCTTCATATCAGGATCACGATCAGCATTTGCTTGAAAATCTTGTTCAAAAGAATGTGAGAGGAGGATTCTCAGCAGCTCTTTTCTTCTTCAGTCTTTGTCTTTCAAGCAAGTTCACGGTACTTCTTCAAATGCACTTTCATTGTCAGACGACGTCTCGTATCCGGTTCTTCTGACTCAGGTACATCTTGTTGTTGTGATGCTTTGGACTTCTTCAGCAACTAACAGCATCTCAGTCTTCATCAACCCCTGTTCTTGATTGAAATCAAGTTCTGCACATGCTCACAAACTCACAAGCAAACATTTCTTATGCAAAAGGGAGAGTACCACATGAACACTAGGTACATGAAATTTCACAATTTAAATTCTTTTAACTTTTGATGATCAGTCAAATCTTCAAGAACAATTACATTTTAATTTTAAGAGAAACAAATAAACACACTATTTTTGGAATTTTGAATTTTTGAATTTTTGAATTTTTGAATTTTTGAATTTTTCTATTTTTTTAAATTTTTTTTAATTTTTAATTTTTAAGAACTAAAACAAATAAAAACTCAAAATATAAACAACTACCATAATATACAATTACAATTTGCAAATGGGATCAAAATTCGTTCTGAGGCAGACTAAGGAACATTTTTCAGTACGAGCCTAGTCAAACTGGTCTATGCGATTGCCAATATGTTTGTCCACTTAAACTTTAACGCTCAACTTTCAATTTTTCAACTTCGTGATATGATTAAGGTAATATTATACTATTATACCCGTGTGTCCCATTCCAAGGCATACCCCCGCGATCAAGGTAAGCACAACGATTCATCGTAACAAGTGAGTATACTGATGTCATCCTTTTAGATATCCTGACTGTGCAGTCTGCATATAATCTGTTTTATCATGTTTTGATTTCTTAACAATGAACACCCAAATAAATACTAATCAAATCCCGGAAATATAAACATCACACTCTATCATGCAAGTATCTTCCCTACCACATATTTCACAAGTCCAATCCAGATTTCTGAAATCTTAACTGGGAGTAGGTTGAGAAAAGAACAAAATAGATCTTTTGCAGAGATGGTATAATATACAGATCAAATGAGTTTTTCTCAATTTGATATAGGTTTATTGGGGTTTCTTTTGGGCACTAGAGGGCCTCTTTCGGGTGTATTAGATCTATAGCACGACAACGTACAGCTAGGTCAGCATGTATCTGGATGCAGCAGAAGCTGTCGTTGCCTAGCACCTCCAGGTCAGCATGTATCTGGATGCAGCAGAGGAGGTACACGACTTTTTCAGATAAGATTTCAGAAGCAGACCAAAATTGTGTGTATCGGGACAACATACAGACATTCAAATAGAATTGAGCTAATTCCAAGTGACTTTCTTTCCTGGGGTCATGTACAATTTTAGTTCTAAGCAGAAGGACAACCAAGATATCCCCGGATGATTCAACAATATAAAGACCCGAAACCTCAGATGTTGGCTATCAATCAACACAAGATTTAAGACCATAAAATCATGCGCCGTTGGTATGTTACCCACATGGTACATAGTTCGTTATGTTTATATCACTTAGTATCTTTTATCATGTTGAGCGTCAAGCCTATCGACATATCGCAGTAGATCCTAGTCTTTTCAGCTATGGCACCTTACATGTGTTAGTCAAACCCTTTAACACGAACATTTATTTCACTTCCCCTATCATGCAATTTTTCTTTTTGGCTTTTTCATTTTCTAATGTTTTTGTGTTTTTCTCATTTTCTCCCCCTAAAGCAATACATATATATACAGCAAACTCTTTTTGTATTTTTCTATTCTGAGTTTTCTCCCCCTAAACTCTATATATGTCTCTCTCTCCCCCTAAATTTGTGCATAAATCTTGGATTTTTTGCGCAAATTTACCATTAACTAGAGAAATGACACTTTATATACAAAGTTAAAAACTAAGAAAAAGAGAGAAAAATATTTTTGCATAACCGTTCTGTCATCAGATTGAAGACTAATCAAATTCAAATCAAAGTACTGAATTTAAACGGTACCTTTTGCTGATCATTTCTTACTTCTTTTATCTCCTCCAAAGGAAACATATCATCTGTAAAAAAAAAATTTTGAACTTTTTGCAACAGTGAAATGTTACCCGTTTTTATCTCTGGAACAACCGCTATCAACATTCCAGAGATTGTCAACAGCTCCTCCTGGGTTGTTCCTGAAAAGTAAGGAGGTTAGTAAGACATGGGTACCCAGTCCATCGTGGTCCTGGGATTTCCTGAAGCATTAAAATAAGACACTTCTTTTAAACACAAGTCCCCTTTCGTTTCAAGGATTGGAGACATTGCTACTTTGGATTTGGGTTTCCAAATCTGTTTCGGTCTAGCAAACGCATTTGTTGCCTTCGGTTGAGCAACTTTAGCTGTTTCAGGTTTGTTAGTTTGAGAAAAACATTTTTGTTCCTGAGAAGCTTTGCATTTGTTTTTGGCAGCGTTCCAATCCCCATCAGAAGGTTTAACCTTGGGATTCACATTCTTCATTGCCTTAGGTGAAAATACCTTCATCGGCTTAGAATGATTGTTATCCTTTGGTGTAACCCTCTGATTTGGCATATAATAGGGTACATGGGGACGCCGTGTGCAGTTTCTAGCAATATGACCCGCAATGCCACAGTTGTAGCAAGTTTGTCTTTTCATCGGAAAAACGTTTTGAGCATCTTGCTTCGCTCTAGCAGGTCCTGAAGGACAAACTGGTCCTTTTTGCGCTGGATACGCCTGCACATTTCTCTTAGACAAAGACGAATTTGGGTGCTTGTATTTGTTGTTCGCAGAAGTCTTGTTGCTCTGAGCACCATTCTTCATCTTTTCTCCCTTATTGGAGCTTTCAATCACCTTGTCACGAGCCTTATGAGATCGTGAATGTCCTTGATAACCAGACTTCGTATACCCCCGACTTTGATCTGCTCGTTTTGGCTCCTTTTGCATGCTGTGAACCGGCTCACAAACATCAGCACAAGAGTGAATATTCGCATTTTGTTGCACGTTTGGGCGATGAACACAATTTCTAGCAATGTGCCCAGGAATTCCACAGTTGAAACATGTTTGTCGCTTCAATATATGATTCGGAGAGCCAGCAGCAGTAGCTGATCTGATGGGTCTAGATGACCGAGCTTGCTTAGCATGCTTAGGTTGCTTTGCTTGTGTTCCATGTGCCTTTTCTGATTTCTTCTGTACCTGTTGATCAGAACTAGCACAAGCATGAGATTCAGTTAACTGATGTTTTTCGTCTTTTATAATTTTATCAGGATCATTTTGAAAAGACGATTCAGTTTCTGTTTTAATTTCCTTTTCAGAAACATTTTCTTGTGACTTTTCATTTAATGTGACCACCTCTTCTTTTTCAAAATCTGGTTCAGTTTTAATTTCAGAAGATGTAGAAGTTTCATCAACACGTGTTTCTGCATCACATGCATCAACGGTTTCCGATGGGGTCCCACTAGATTCAACATTAGGAACACCCACTGAGACCGATTCAGAAGAAGAATCAGGATATTCTTGATTTTCTTGAGAAGTAGTTTCAGTGGTTTCACTGAATGTATCCTGAGGGACCTCACCTGTACCACTATCATCAACTGAAAAGTTAGAAACATCACATTCACAATCATTAACTGAAGAAAATTCGTCACCAGAATTAATGTTCACAGTTTCAACACAACCATCATCAGTCTTGCCCAAAACATCAGGCCCATTTGAAGCTAAGGAAAGAAACATGCTAAAAATATTTTGTCCCAAAACAAGATCAGGATTATTTTCATCAAAACAATTTTTAGGTAAATCAGAATTTAAAGCTTGTTCTCCCCCAAGAGTATCTTCACACTTTGAGTCTTCTATTTCATCTGCACATGCAAACGAACTGTTAGGATCAACGGTGCCTTTTGAGACAAAATTCATTGAAGGAGCTGGTCGTTTATTATCAACAAATTTGTTGTTGATTGATGGCTTATCGGTTTTTGGACCGTAAGCCATCTTGCCCTCATTAATTAACTCCTCTTCTGTAAAAGGCATATAAGTATAATTATGATTGTATGGAGGAGGAGTTTTAGAGTATCCCAAACCAGCCCCTTTCTTTTCTTTGTACTCTAGTTGTATGTCACAAATGTTCTTGACTAAATTAGTAGAAGTGTCAAATTTTTTAATATTAATTTCATTTACCTGATATTTGACCTTTAAATCTTCTAGTTCTTTGGCCAAGTCACTAATTGTTGCTAGAGCATCTAAAAAATTACAGTTCTTGGCGCTGAGATCTTCTTTTAACTAAACGATATCTTTTCTTTGGGCCTCAATTTTTTCTTTGTAAAGTTTTTCATTTTTGGCCAAAGTAAAGTTTTTATTTTTAATATCTTTGTAATCTTGAATCAACTCAGCGTTGTGTAACCGATATGCCTCAACTCTTTCTCTACACTCAGGAGTGCAAAAGACTGAAAGTATCTCTTCACGATCACGAGTAACTTCTTGAGCCATGGGTTTGTTAAACATAAATGCTGAATTTTGTGATGAGTCAGCATTGCCATAGGATTTGATGAGGGAGATCAGCTCATCTGACTTCATTTTGAAACAGTTGCCGTCAGTTGTCACTATTATCTGATTAACATTCATAAACCAACTACAGTTCGCCTGATCTAGAATCCCTTTTATAGCCTCCAGAAGCTTTCTGTTGCTTATGCGAGTAGACACCACCATTTCTGCCTTCTCCATTTCAGAAAGCAGTTCAACAAACCGGCCAATCACTGCATCTATAGATTCACCGTATGGGTAACTGAATCCTTCGAATTTCTGCTCAAGCATCTCTCTTTTAGAAAACATTTTTAAGATATGATCCCAAAAAAATATGATCTTTTAACTATTCCCTCAACACAATCTCAAAGCGAGAACCCGTGCACTCGCTAACTGAAACCCTTTGCACGAGAATGAACCCGATTTCTGAACCGTACCTAAAAATCCGTCAAACCGAATTCACCACCAAACAAACAAACACCTTTTTTTTATATATATATATATATTTTTTTTTATAATAAAAGAATACTTATTATTATTATTAATAATATTATTATTATAACCTAATGATTATGTAATGATGACTTTCTGATTAATAATAATTATATAATGATTGCTGATTTTATAATTATTATTATTATTATTAAAAACCTAAACTACACAGTTGCCTGTCTTCTTCGAACAAAACCCTCCGAAACCAAAAAAAATATATTAAGTGGTAATCGTGGTTGTAAACTCTAATGGTAATCGTGGTTGGACGGTTTCACGATTGTCGCTGGAGAAGATGGTTGTTAAGTGGTTGTTACTGGTCGATGATGGTGTAGCAGGTGATTACCGGAATGAGGTTGATGGTTATGGATGGTTCGGTTTACCGGAAATAGTGGTGACGATGGAGATGATGATTCAGCTGTGGTGAAGACCTGAAACAATGCTGAATCCCGTACCCGCAAATACCTCTGTTACCAGGATTGATGAAGCCGAAGTGAACTTCTTGAGCAAAGAACTGACAAATGGCGGCCCCAGGTTCTTTGAATTTGGGATCTACGGCTGTTAGCACGCAAATTACTGCACCAGCAAGCATCGTCTCTACGACCTCAGCTACTTTAAGCTCAGGTCCGGGAACAACCTTGCCTTTCATCTTACTCCCTACTTCGCAAACGTCAGAGTTCGGCGCAGAATTTCTCGCCAAAAACGCAAGTCTTCTACGAAGATTAAAAGCGCAACAGGCCAGAGATGAACAGATCCTCGGTTTGCGAACCAGGCTCTTTCATGACGAAGCACCAACAGGGACTATGGGCCCGACAATGATCACTCCTACATTTTCCACAGTCGTTACTTCGGAAGCCTATACTGGATACGTACAAGGTTCCTCCGGACCTTCACCAGTAATGGCCACGCGAAACGATATACAGATGGATGTAATTGGCGATCCGGAACTCACCAAGCCGTACCATCCAGTTTCTATGACAGCCAAATCAAAGTTTAGTGCTCGTATAACACATGCCAAACTTCCTCCAAAGCTCAAAATGCCAACTACGGTGAAAAAGTACGATGGCACAACTGATCCGGATGATCATATGTTCGATTTTGACGGAGCTGCACGAATAGAACAATGGCCGATGCCAGCATGGTGCTTTATGTTTGCACAAACTCTAACTGGAGCCGCACGAGTATGGTTTGATGCGTTGAATGAAGGTGAGATCAACGACTTTGAGGAGTTCCGAAGATTATTCCTCCAAAATTTCAGCCAACAAAGGCACTACTCTAAGGAGATTACCGAAGTCCACAACATCCGGAGAAAAGACGGAGAGTCTTTAGACAGTTTCATTGACCGGTTTAACCGGGAAAGCATGCAGATCAGTGGGGTAGTTGATCAACTGCGGATCTCTGGATTTTGTCACGGCGTTCGGAATAATCAGTTAGTTGAGAAATTGCACGAAAGTCTACCGAAGACGATGGAGGTACTAATGGAACGGGCCAGAGCTTTCGCTCGAGGCAAGAATGCATGTAATCCTACTCCAGAGTCAGATCACAAGATGTCTTCATGGAAGAAAAATGGTGGATCGGTATTTGATAAGACTCCACCAGGGAGCAGGGGACGATCACATCCTTACAGTAGAAACGACAGACCTCCACGAGGGAAAAGCTCCGGATCACGATTTTACAATTTATCGGATCTCTCCAAAACTCCCAGTGAAATTCTCAGTGCGGAGGGGATGAATTTCCCCGCCCCACCAAAACTTCGGAACCCAGGAGACAAAAATTCAAAGAAATATTGTGACTACCATCATGCTCGGGGTCACAATACAGATGACTGTTGGTCTTTGAAGCAAGAAATAGAAAAGGCAGTACGGTCCGGAAAGCTATCGCACCTAGTTAAAGAAGTAAAGGAAGGAAAATCTTCCGGAAATTCGGGAGAAAATCCGAATAATCAACCGGCAATTTGCATGATTCGCAGGGCAAACAACCAAGGCATCAAGCGGACCAGTCAGCATTTGGCCGCCTGGATGCAGCAACCCATTGGTTTCCCACCTGTCAGCTTGGAAGATGTCAAGGACGGACCGGTCATAGTGTCCGCAATCATTGCAGGACACAAGGTTCGGAGAGTATATGTCGATAGCGGAAGCGCCACCGAGATTATGTACAAGCAGTGCTTTCAACAATTAGCCCCACAGACCAAGGCAAAATTGCTTCAAGTGTCAATGCCTCTGGTCAGTTTCTCCGGAGAAGTGGTTCAGCCTTTGGGCCAAATCACTCTTCCAACAACGATGGGAGAAGGGAGTTTGGTTCGAACTGTCAACTTGACGTATCTAGTGGTTGAAGCGCGATCCGTTCACAATGTCATACTCGGAAGACCTGGTATGTGCGCCTTCGGAATGATCAGTTCAACTATACATGGAGCGTTAAAATTCCCCACTGAAGCCGGAATAGCAACACTGTACTCCGAATCAACAATCGGTGTAGCTGAAATACGACAAAGCGAGGGTAATGCCGAACCTCCTAATACTCTCACAGAAGAATGGGCCATACACCCACATTTTCCAGAGCAAAAAATTGCAATCGGAGCTCAGCTTCCCAAGCAAACTAAGAAGAAGTTATGGAAACTACTGTCCAATTCACTTGATGTGTTCGCCTGGCAAACCTCCGACATGGTTGGAGTTCCCCGGTGTTAGGCCGAACATAAGTTGAACGTATCACACTCAATAAAACCAGTAGCCCAGAGAAAAAGAAACATGGCTCCGGCTCGTAACAAGGCCATCTCCGAAGACGTACGAAAGTTGTTGAGCGCCGGTATTATAAGAGAGGTGCGTTACCAAACCTGGGTCTCCAACCCAGTTATGGTAACCAAGAAGGATAAAACCTGGAGGATGTGCGTCGATTTTTCAGATCTAAACAATGCGTGCCCAAAGGATTGCTATCCTTTGCCAGAGATTGATTTGAAGATAGACTCCCTCTCAAGTTTCCGTCTCAAGTGCTTCTTGGATGCGTATAAG
This sequence comes from Helianthus annuus, assembly GCF_002127325.2. Taxonomy (NCBI): domain Eukaryota; kingdom Viridiplantae; phylum Streptophyta; class Magnoliopsida; order Asterales; family Asteraceae; genus Helianthus; species Helianthus annuus. The sequence goes on from NC_035446.2 coordinate 18,591,888, forward strand.
GGTTATCATCAAATCCAAATGGCTTCGGAAGACGAAGATAAGACCGCGTTCGTAACAAACGAGGGACTATTCTGTTATACTAAAATGCCATTCGGCTTAAAAAACGCCGGAGCCACATACCAGAGATTGATGGATAAAGCGTTCAAAGCTCAGATCGGAAGAAACTTGGAAATCTATGTCGATGACTTGGTCATAAAAAGCCGGGAGGAAGACGACATACTTGAAACCTTTACAAGGCTTCGGAGTATCAACCTCAAACTCAATCCCAAGAAATGCTCTTTCGGCTTGGAAGAGGGAAAATTCCTCGGGGTATGGGTCACGCGATCCGGAATCCAGGCGCACCCGGATAAAATCAAGGCAGTAGTCTCCATGCAGCCTCCTAAAACCATCAAAGAGATCCAGTCCCTAAACGGGAAACTCGTCGCTCTCCATCGTTTTGTTTCAAAAGCAGCAGACCGCTCCATCCCTTTCATGAACGTATTAAAAAAGCGAACGGCAAAAGGCCAAATAGAATGGACGTCAGAAGCAGACTCGGCATTTCAGGAGTTAAAGTTATGCCTCGGGTCTCTGCCTACTTTGACCGCACCATCTACCGGAGAAACCGTCACGGTATATCTATCTGCGTCCCATTTTGCGATAAGCGCAGTACTTGTAGTACACCGGAACCAGGCACAAATCCCGGTCTATTACGTAAGCCGCATCTTGAAAGACTACGAAACTCGGTACCCGATGATAGAAAAATTGGCACTCGCCTTGGTACATGCTTCCAGACGCCTCCGAAGGTACTTCCAAGCTTTTAATATAGAAGTACAGAACGATCTCCAGATCCAACAAATCCTCAGGAAGCCAGAGGTCTCCGGGCGTCTCACCAAATGGGCAATAGAGCTCAGTGCCTTTGATATCACTTATCGTACCAGAGGTCCAGTAAAAGGGCAGGCAGTAGCTGATTTCCTCACAGAAGTCCCGACCGGAGAAAGCATCAAAGGTCAACCCATCTTACCGAAGGTATGGAACCTGTATACGGACGGGGCTTCCAGCAAAGAAGGGTCGGGAGCAGGGTTAATTCTGATAGATCCGGAGGGAATAGAGTACACTTACGCATTACGTTTCGAATTCAAGACGTCAAATAATGAAGCAGAGTATGAGGCTCTCCTTGCAGGCTTGCAAACCGCAGCCAAAGCAGGTGCAACCTCCGTATTAGCTCATGTCGATTCATTACTGGTAGCCAATCAAGTCAGTGGCGAATACGAGGCACGAGAAGATAATATGGTTCGGTATCTACAGCAGGTCAACAGTTTAATCTCCTCTTTCGATTCTTGCAAAATAGTGCACATACCGAGAAGCAAAAACAAAAAAGCCGATGCTCTGAGCAAACTGGCATCCGTAGCATTTTGCCATCTGTCAAAAGAGGTTCTAGTCGAGACCCTGCAGACTCCGGCCATCCAACAGACGAGGCCGGTCATGTCAGTCTCCGTGGCCGAAAAGTCTTGGATGACTCCGATCGTGAATTACTTGAAAAATGGTGCGCTCCCAGAAGACAAGGCTCAGGCACGGAAGTTAAAAGTAAAAGCACTGCAATATCAGATACACGATGGTCAGCTCTACAGGAAGACCTTTTTAGGCCCGCTCCTAAAATGCCTAACCCCAGAGGAAGCAAGTTACGTTATAAGGGAAATACATTGGGGAATATGCGGCATCCACGCGGGGCCAAGGATGGTTATTGCAAAGGTCATGAACGCCGGGTACTTTTGGCCAGGAATGCATCAAAGCGCAGTAAATGAGCTCCAGTCATGCGAAGACTGCCAACGCCACGCTCCCGTGAGTCATCGTGCCAAAAACAATCTCGTACCTGTAACCTCGGCTTGGCCATTCCAGAAATGGGGAATTGACATCGTAGGTCCTTTCCCCGTCTCCACCGGAGGAGTAAGATTTCTACTAGTCGCCATCGACTACTTTACTAAATGGGTTGAAGCTAAGCCCCTCCGGACGATCACAGGAGACCAAGTGCTGAGGTTCGCATGGGAAAACATAGTGTGCAGGTTCGGAATGCCTCTTTGCATAGTGAGCGACAATGGTAAACAGTTTGCAGAGAAGCCGTTTAAAACATGGTGCCAAAGAATGAACATCGAACAGAGCTTCGCTTCGGTGGCCCATCCCCAGGCCAACGGGCAAGTGGAAAGAACCAACCGAAGTATCGTGGAAGGAATTAAAAAACGGTTGGGGAAGGAAGGCGTTTCATGGGCAGACGAACTTCCGCATGTCCTATGGGCACACCGAACCATGCCTAAAACAAGCAACAAAGAAACTCCTTTCAGCTTGACATACGGCACCGAAGCTGTCATACCCGCAGAGGTAGGGATCCCCACGCCCCGCATACAATTAAGCCAGCAAGAAAACGAAAGAGAACTCCGTTTAAACCTCGATTTAATCGAAGAGAGGAGAGAACTCGCGGCAATCCGGGAAGCCAAGTATAAAAAAGAGTTGGAAAAACACTACAACTCCAAAGTTAAGGAAACCCGGTTCAAGATCGGAGAATATGTTATGCGGAACAATGAAGCAAGCTTAGCTGAAGGAACGGGGAAGTTAGCCCCCAAGTGGGAAGGGCCCTATCAGATCAAAACAGCAGGAAAAGACGGCGCCTACACCTTAAGCAAGATGGATGGAACCTCCGTTCCGCGTACTTGGAACGGAGTGCACCTTAAAAAGTGTTATCTTTAGAAGGTTTGTAAACAAATAATTGTAAAACGGAAGCTATGAGCTCCGTCATATTTTAAATTTCCTGTAAAGCGGATGTGTTTTCCCGCACCAGTTAAATTACAAGAACCGCGGAGGGTAGTACCCGCGGATTGATCAAAAATGTTTCTTACTTTGCATCTATCGGAAAAATTCAAGTTCCGAACCTAATAAATAAAATGTTAAAAAGTTGCAACTCACAAACACTCGTCGGCCGAACCCAGGGATCTAACCCTAAAAGGAAAGGACGAACTGGCATTGTTCGTACGACCTTCCAGTTATCCTTAAAAAGACAAAATCGGATCCGCATTTAACAAAAGAACGTTCGAGAAAAATTCAAAATGTACACCATTAACATGGACGCATGAGAAAAATAGTTACATCAAATATAAACCGGACATAAACAACCGGAACAAGTTTTGATACCATTCATAAAAGGGTAACAAACAAGCAAAAGTAGAAACATCGTTACAAGTCCAAAAAAGCAGGACATTTGTCAAAACACCGAACGAGCTTTACATTCATCTGGACTAACTAAAAATACCTAAGGTGCATACCCCAAAAAGCCGGGCATGTCCACCTCATTCATCCGACAAACCATCGCTAGCAAAGCGAAGGGCCTTCTTAATTTCAGGAAGGGGCGCATCACTAAGCTTCGGAAGGTCTTCTATTACTGGGAACTTGAGAGTATCAAAACAAGCAACCGCCACCTTCAGCTCCTCCGTAGCATTACGATTCAGCAGTGGAATCTCTTTGAAAGGAGTCTTTTTCTGCAAAGCATGAACGTAGCCGGAGTGCAAGCCCGAGTTAATGCCAACCGCGCTCATCGCGTTATTAACCCCAGCCACGGCAGCAGTCATCTCCTTGCCCTTATGAATATTCTTTGCTAGAAGCTGGGCACCTTCCGTAAGCATCCAAACCTTCGTCTCGCGGAGATCAGTCACTTCCGTCTTTAGAGAAGCATTCTCCCCCTCCATCTCCTCCAGACGACCCTTCAAATCAGCTTCCCCTGTTTTAAGCGCATCACGCTCTGGGAAAAAAGTTAGAGAAAATAGAAGAAAAAATTTAATAAAGCGGAAATACGAGCGTACCAGCCATCATACTCTCATACGCAAGACGGGCACCGCTGAGAGACTCCTCCATCTTCGCCAAAACCGCTTTGTGCTCTTCGTCCTTCTGTTTCATGGACTCAGAAAATACTTTGAATTCCGAAGAAATCTTATCCCTGTCCTCAGCAGCGGCCGCGGCAGCCGCCTGTGATGATTGATTCTGAGCCGTCAAAGATGCGACCTTTTCTTGCTGAGTCCGAAGGTCTTGAGTTAGCTGGGCTACCTTCTTTTCCACCTCCGGGCTCTTAAGAATTTTGCGCTTCAAGGAACGGACTTCCTTCTCCAAATTCTCCCGCACAGACTCCGCTTCAACCCACCTACGATAAACTTCTGTCACGAATATGTTAGACTGAGCTTGGTTAGTCAAAACCGCGGCCCCAAGATCCGGGTTTTTCATCTTCCGACTTCGAACATGGTCCATCGGAGTGTTTATGTTGAAGAGCATCATCTTAGCGGTCAAAACATCCAGGACCGTATCTTTGTTCCGAATGTCCCAGTCGGGTATAAACTTCTCCTCAGCAGTGGATGGGTCAATCTCCATATCTTCCGAGAACAGATCTGCATATCGAAAAAAGGACATCAACTCAGGTCCGAACCAAGATGAGGGAAGCGAAGACACTTGATCTTCCTCATCATCCATAAAAAAGTCCGGACCCAGAGAAGAGCCCAAGTGCGTACCTGAAAAAGTGACCACTTTCGGCTCACTATGGGCTTTACCCTTATCCACGCCCACCGGATTCTCCGTCTCCATATTCTCCACCTCGCTATCAGGGACAAAACCACCTGAATAAGCCGGAGTCGGTCTACTGCGGGCTAAGGCCGCTTCTTCCCTTGAACTCTTACCCCCAGAAAGATGTTCATCAAGCTCCTCCATAACAGTGCCTTCAGAGTAGGAACTCCCCTTCGTCTTCTTCAATCTTGGCATGGGGAGAGAATCAAAAGAGCGTACCTGAGCCGATTCACCCTTCCTCTTGCGGGACCGGATCACCAGATCAGTGTCCGCTCCAACATTTTTACTCTTCAGAGATAAAGGCTGATTCAGAAGTGCCTCGTCCAGACTGCGTATCTCCGGATCATCATCCACGTCGTCAAGAATGGACTTTTGCCCAGCATGAGATCCGGACGAACCTCCCGCTTCCTTAGAAGCTGCCGGCATATGAGAAACCGCTTCAGCAATGGCTTGTTCAGAAGAGTCCTTCGGAACAGAAGAGGTCGTTTCAGCAGCAGACGATACGGGTATGTTCGTATCCGCCTGACCACGAACGGGATGAGCAGAGGGTGCTACCTGCTTCATGAACGGAACGTCCTCTTGCTGCTCAAAATCAAAGTCGAAGGAGTCCATACTCGGAACCTTTAAGGCATCAAGAAGCGACATCGCAGCACCTGCATTTCCAAAAAACAAAGAGTTAGCAAAACCATCAAATAAAAGAGCCGAAGGGGGTATAAAGAACCGGAACTTACGATCGCTCTTCCGGCGTATAATCGGCCAATCCTTATCCCCCCGGGCCCACGAAAAACTGACTCGACCTAACCAAAGGAAATGCTCGGGAAGAGGACGAATAGGGGACTGATGCTCAATCAAAGCACGGACTAAACTTTCGTTAAAAACAAAGTTTTCGTCAAGGTCGAACGACATAGACTGGTCCTTAAAACGCCATCGCATGTCCTCCGGAAGACAACGGTCGTCTAACCAAAAGAAGTTATCTTTCCAGTTTTTTAAACTAGACCGTTCGTTGGAAGACGGAGATGGGACATTCTTCCGGTGTGCAAAAGTATACCAGTCTCCGGCCGAGATAAACTCATAAAAGTACCGGAAAACGTTCAAATCCGGTTTCTTATCGAGGGCTCGACAAGAAATATCAAAATGGTTAACACGGCTAAGGCCGAATGGGTTAACCTGACAAACGTGAACTCTAAAAAACTGCAAAACCCTAATCAGAAAACGCGAAAAAGGAACCCTATAATTGGCAAAGTTACAGACGCGAGTGTAAAAGGGGAATTTCCCTTGACGAAAGGGGTATATGGCTTCTGTACTAGAAGAGAGGACCGGATGTAGATCTAAGGGAATCCTATATTCTCTAATAAACTTATCCAACTGACGTTGGGTAAGCACGCTCACACTCTCCGAAAGGTTCTCCTTACCCGGAGCCATACTGTAAAAAGTAAAAAGGAACAAAGACGCACCTTTTTTCTTTGGAGAAGAAGAAGATACTAGAGAGGGTAACAGCAGAAGAGAATGAAAAAGAGAGGAAAAAACGGTAAAAATGAAGTGGTAAAAATTGAATTTATAGAAAAATGTAAGTCGGTTGGGGGCAATCACATCAACCGTCGCTTCCCACGATTCCCAACAAGGGTTCCGTTACCGTCACATGTAGGTGACCGACGGCCCAAGTAGAGAAGGTCACCCACACCATACAAAACACGCCACGTAATCAATTTAAAACTACTCCTACAGTGACACGTCATCTGAACGGGATAAACAAGCTTGGAATAATAGTTTGTCAAAGTCTTCATAAAAAGACTTCCCAAACTAGGGGACTTGAAGACACATGTCCGAAGCCGGACATGATCTCAGAGACGAACCGGACTACACTCGAGCGGGCATCCGTAGCATGTCCGCCCGCACCAGAAGACTCCGAGGACGAGCCCCCGTTCAAGTGCGTCCAGACGGATGACGTCATCTCAGTTGACTACTATAAATACCCCTTCAAGTACAAATCCAAGTACGATTTCTCTGAACCTTCGTCCCTATTTTCTCTCTCTATTTTCTCTCTCTACCAATACTTATCCTCACGCCGGAGGGTGGTCGCAGAGTGGCCCTCCCATCTCTGCGGCGAGCCTAACGGTTTTCTCTTTTGCAGGAAACTCTCCCAACCTTTGACAAGATCCAGATCTTCATTTACAGGCTTCGGCCTGAACTTGACTTCCTGGTTCTTCAGTGATGAAACGGTGATATTATGGCCGGCGATGAGGTCGGAGAGGATGAGCTCGAGACCGGAGATGATGATAATGATCAAAATCGAAACCGAAAACTCTAAAACACGGACTCAAGACCTCTGATATGTCGAGAATTCGAAATGATGGAGGTTAACGTTGAATATGATGGGGATGATTTGAGGTTGAAGGTGATGGTGTTAATCGGAAGAGATGATGGTGTTGTACGATAGTTTAGATGATGATGATTATTGATGATGATGAACCGGAACGACTGTTTGCGAAAACCTGAACTCGAAATCTCGAACTCGAGCCGGAGATGATGAATGATGAGTCGAGACCGAGAATGATGATGACTCGAGATCTCGGTTGCGACTCGGAACTGTAAAGGACGAAGTTGATGACTCGAGACAATGGTGAATGGCAGGGAGTCGAGACCTTGGTGAATTGAGTCGAGACCGAGCTGAAGATTAGTGATTTTGACTTGAAACTTGAAACACTCGAGACCCAAGTTGATGAAGAAACTAGAAACCGTTGAAGAGGGACTCGAGACTAGAAAACGATAACTCGAGACCAGTTGTAACCGTGATGTGAGGAGTCGAGACCTTGAAGAGATGGATGAAACTTTGTGATGTGAGTCGAGACCTCTATTTTCTTCTCCCTGTTGTAGCTCGCAACCGCAATACAATTATGAAACAAGATCGAGTCAACCAAAAGAACTTTTGAAAATATCTTTTAGAAGCAATTATTTCGGGAAACAGTTGGAAAGTTGTTCAAGGAATTAAAAACTTATCAAAATTATAAAGAATTTCCAAATCAATTTTTTTTTTAAATTAATCCTTTAACACAAAAAAATAATCAAAACACCAAAATATGGCTAGTTTTCAATAGAATCCCGATGAACACTTCAAGAACACGAAGAACGCGATGAACAAAAATCCAAAAGTAACGAAAATCTTGAATCTTTGATATCACACCGAGCCTAGAAACAGGTTCTTTGGCTCTGATACCACTTGTAAGTCCCGTAAACCGGATCTTTCAATGATATCAAACCTAATCTTGTGAGAGTGCGGAATCCAATCACAAGATAATTCAAGATAAACCGAAAAATATGAAAAACAAAGAACAGTACCGAATCACCTTTAACCACTTGCACACGATTCTATTACTTGAACAAGCAAAACCGTCTAGTACAAGTGATCCCAACCAAATCGCCTCTCTCTAGGAATTTTTGTAACAATGAAGATCAAACCCTAAAACAAGTAGAAAACTTGTTTATATACCTAGGCAAGCCCACTTCCCACATGGGCTCCCCTTGGGCCTGCTTGGCCCACATGGCCTAAAGCTTAGCCCAAGTGACCTATAAAGGTACACAGCCTAATATAAACTAACCCAGTAAAGCCCAGTTCGTAACCATAGTCCGTTGTATTAATTTGATGCGTCAGTCTCACACTTTAGGGCCTAACAACAGAAACCACAGCAAGTTTTGTCGTGTATCTAGAGTTAACCCTATTCATTTTTGTTTCTGAAGAAATTGTGGAAAATGACTCGTTCCGTTCATTTTCGTTTCTGAAGAAATTGTGGAAAATGACTCGTTTCCGTTCATTTTCATTACTGAAGAAATTGTGGAAAATGACTCATTCCGTTCATTTTCGTTTCTGAAGAAATTGTTGAAAATGACTTGTTCCGTTCATTTTCGTTTCTGAAGAAATTGTGGAAAATGACTCGTTCCGTTCATTTATTACTGAAGAAATTGTGGAAAATGACTCATTTCGTTCATTTTCGTTTCTGAAGAAATTGTGGAAAATGACTCATTCCGTTCATTTTCGTTTCTGAAGAAATTGTGGAAAATGACTCGCTCCGTTCATTTTCATTACTGAAGAAATTGTGGAAAATGACTCATTCCGTTCATTTTCGTTTCTGAAGAAATTGTGGAAAATGACTTGTTCCGTTCATTTTCATTACTGAAGAAATTGTGGAAAATGACTCATTCCGTTCATTTTCGTTTCTAAAGAATACCCACAAAGGAAAATGACTCATTCCGTGCATTTTAGTTTCTAAAGGATACCCACTAAGGAAAATGACTCATTCCGTGCATTTTCGTTTCTAAAGGATACCCATTAAGGAAAATGACTCATTCTGTGCATTTTTCGTTTCTGAAAATTTTCCATCGAAGGGAAACGAATATCCCTGATTTTTCCTTCATTTCCATTTATGAAGAGTCTCCGTTAAGGAAATGACAGGATATTGCCTTGCATATCGCTGATGGTTATTTGGTACAGTCACAAATAGACTCCTACGAATAAATTTCGGGACGAAATTTCCTAAAGTAGGGGAGACTGTGACACCTGTGTCACCGCGACCATCAAACAAATACCAAGCCGATGAAATATTGTATTTCATACTTGGGATCTTGTATAAATATGTGTATCTTTTGCACTTATCAATTCTTGTTCAATTTCAAACTTTATAGCGCTTTCTGGAGAATTATACGCAAACTGGTGCGTAAATGTACTCAGTTTAAATGCGACAAATACTCTGGAACATCAACATATACTTAACACACCTTAAATAACCTTTACATAACTTAGAAATAAGTTTTGAAGACTTTGGTATGGCAAAAACAAGTTAATTCGCTTACAGGGACTAAACTTGACAAACTGCGAAAGTATGCCAATTTGAACTGTAACGAACATTCCGGAACATGTCCATAAGTTAAAACATACCATAAATATCCTTTACATAGCTTAGAAATAGGCTTTGAGGGGTTTGGTATGCTAAAACAAACTTTTGGATCATTCAGGGGCTAAAAGTGTCAAAAAGTGCACAAGTTTGCACTTTCGCACATAACTTACGTTCTGAATACATCCGGACATCCAAAAATTTATGTAAGCATCCTTATATTATGCCTTAGTGTTTGGCATGAGAAAAATCCATTCGTCGCGTCATTTGGATCGTCTTTTGCGCTTATGCGCATTCCGTCGTAATTAAGCGAACATCGCGATCGTACGGCCAAACGAACCAACCTCCGGAATATTTTTGAGCATTTTTCATGTCCACAATGTTTAGGCATCATTTTAGGGCCTTAAAGTTGGCTTTACGGGCCTTAGAAGTGTCGGAAATGGCTTAAATATGCAACAGGGACCAAAACTGCCATTTCTGTGACACCTGTGCCACCACGAACACCAAACAAATGACCAACCAATGAAATTTTGTATTTCATACTTGGGATTTGTATAAATATGTGTATCTTTTGCACATATCAATTCTTGTTCAATTCCAAGCTTTAAATCGCTTTCTGGAAAGTTATACGCGCACTGATGCGTAAACGTAATCAGTTTAACGCGACAAACACTCCGGAATAGTGAAATAGGCTTAACATACCTTAAATGACCTTTACATAACTTAGAAATAAGTTTTGGAAGGTTTGGTATGGCAAAAACAAGTTTATTCGATCGCAGGGACTATTTGCGTCAAACTGCGAAACTATACCGATTCGTAAGCTAACGTTCAGTCCGGAACTTGATCATAAGCTAAACATACCATATATAACCTAAACATAGCTTAGAAATAAGCTTTGATAGGTTTGGTGTGCGAAAACATGCTTATATGATCTTACAGGGGCTAAAAGTGTCAAAAACGGCGTAAGTTTGCATTTTCGCGCATATTTTACGTTCTGGACACATCCGGGCATCAAAAATTTTTGTACACACTAAAATATTTTTATTTTAGTGATCGGCATGCAAAAATTCCATTCGTCGCTTAATTTGGTTCGTTTTGGCATCCGTTTGAGTTTCGTCGTAATTAACCGAACAACGCGATCGTACGACCAAACGAGCCGACATCCGAGAATGTTCCAAGCATATTTTGAGTCCTCTAAACTTTATTGACCTTGTAGAGCCTTGAAAATGGCTTAACGGGGGTCAAAAAGGCCTGAAATGGACTCGATTGCATGCAGGGACCAAAACTGTAAATTTTGAAAGTCTGCTGATCTGGGGGCTCAGGCGGGGCGCCTAAGCCCAGCCCCAAACCTTACGCGGGGCGCCTCAGGTGCCCAGCGACCAGAAAGTTGGTTTTTGCAAACTGTTTGCAAATTCAGGGGCTGTTTTGGTAAATTCTTGGTGTGTTAAGCAAGTTAAGTGGTCACCAAGGCTTTGTACCTGCTTGTGACAATTGGAGGGCCATGATTTCTTGCTTAATGGCTAAACAAACCACTTGTCATGATCTTGTTGATCACCAAAAAGTATAAATAGGCCACTCCATTCACTTGTTCATTGCTCATTCCTCTCTTCTCTCCTTTACATCTGCTTTGGAGCTCTCTCAATTGAGTTTGGGACTTGTCTTCTTTGTAGAAAAGATAGCAAGGACTTGGGTGAGCCTTCTTTCATTCTTTTATTTGCTTTCTAGTCTAAATAGTCAAACAAGTGTTTGACTTTCAGTTTGACCAAGTCAATGGTCAACGCAAAGTTCGGTTGAACTTTGCAACGTGATTGTAATCACGATAGTTATAATCCTTCGTGATTATAACCGCTGATTACCACGTTAACTAGGTGTAGTGTCGAGTCAAAGTTTCGGTCAAAATGCGTTTTAGCACGCATTTTGCAACGGAACTACTTTAGGGTATCAAAACACTTTGTTTTGATACCAAATCAGTAGGTTAAACATGTTTTGACATATTTAACTCGACACTATTAGTTTAGTGCTTGTTTAGGGTCGTAAGGTAAGCGGTCTAAACAACCGCTTAGACTTTCGAACCCGACCCGTTTGGTCGATCTTTAGGATCCGACCAAGCTTAGTTAGTGATCATAGTTGCATAGGGAATAACCACTGAGGTTATACCTTATGATCACATAGGATTGGTTAGTCGTATGCTAGTTAGCTTGTATGCCCATAGGAAATGACCAAAATGCCCTTTTGAAGCTAAAATCCGTATTTTGACTATGTGAACATATTTTTGACATATAATCTGAATTAGTAACATATTTAGGGATAATTGGGCATGTAAGACTTGACATAGCACATAGTTAACCATCCGAACATAGTTTTACGCAAACGACGCATTATAGTGGCTTATACTACCATAATGGGTCGAAACGGGTCAAAAGCACTTAGGTAGACTTCCAAATCAGAATGTTAGCTCTATTAAATCATGCCATATGAGTTGCAATACTCATTTGATTTATAGAACTTCATTCTATCCTATCTCCCGACTTAGGATCCGATTGTTTAACATAGTGATCCATACTAGGTGCCACTTGATTCCTTGATTTCCCGAGCTTTGTTAGGACACTTAATCAAGGATACTCGCAATCTCAAGTGAGTACATAGTCCCCTCTTTTACTGTTTTCAATTGTTTTGAGGTGAAACATATATGCGTATCTGTTATTTTCCTGATTTTAAACTACATGATTATACATGCTTAGTACATATTTTTTTGATAAATTAAACGATTACCTATGGTTTAAGCACCGATTTTCCAAAATTTATAAAACTAAATTGTTGGATTGTACTTATTTTTATACATTCACCCAGTCGATTGGTAGTATGATATAGCGCTATAGCACTAGACACCCCATTCCTGTTGTATGGAATGTCAGAAACCAAATTTTAACCAAATAGAAATTGCCTTTGTGGTATTTCTATAGTCTCCAAAGTGTAGTTTGATACACTAAGGCTTAAATGAATACCAAATCACACTTTCTTTGTATATGTTGATATACTACAAAAGTACAGTTTGATGTGCTCTCAAATGTGATCTACCAAAGTATATTTTGATATACTATGTACAAAATCCAACATATGTTTTAACATACTACTTTGTTAATTACCAAAAGCATAGTTTGATATGCTACTGTTTACCAAAGTATAGTTTGATATACTACCAATCTTGTTATCATAAACCAAAGTATAATTTGATATACTACCAAAGCATATTTGATATGCTATTTTCAAACCGAAGTATAATTTGATATACTACCAATACTTTCATCCTTAAACCAAAGTATACTTGAGATATACTACCAAAACTATTATTTTAATTACTGAAGTATATTCCGATATACTATCCATTTAACTATTTCAAAACTAAAGTATACTTTGTTATACTATTTATACCAGCTTTTCAAAACCCAAGCATATTTTTGTCTATACTATAAACTCTTTTCCAAAACGACATGTTTTCAGAAACAAAACTTTTACATTAGATTCATAGCTATTTTGAAAACATAAAACCTTTTCTCACATTATCCAAAGCTATGAATCTAATACACAAAATCCTATGTTACTCACAGGCATTTTTATGCTGACGTACCTATTTTCATATATGTTTCAGGTACTACTATGTGATGATTGTTGATTCATGCTACACATAGGATGGACTTGTGCCTTAGCGACTTTAAAACTGAGAAACAATTATTTGTATTTATCTGAATTGTACCAAAACATTGAGTTCAATAATTTAATACAACGAAACTATTTGATCCATGGTTGTGGAACAATGATTCTGTTACAACACTCCCCGACGTTTCCGCCACGATTTGTTGTTTTACGTGGTCGGGGTGTGACAGAAAAGTTGGTATCAGAGCCAATGGTTATAGGGAATTAGGTTATTAGTAATGCTTTGACCTAGACTATAACCTTCCTAGGACCCTAACACAAGTTATCTTGTGTTTAGTCTTAAAACAATACGCATCACCTATCCTTAGGTGATTAACAAAAACAAAACACAATTCGTTCTCTCGAGTCAAAATTTTTCAAAACATCACAAGAAGTCATCTATCCTTAGATGATTTGTTTTTAGGCTTTTTAGCCTTTGGTGTTTTCAAAATCTCGTCAAAGTTTGGGTCTAAATAATGTGAACACGTGCAAACTGGAAGGGTGAATGCCTGTACCCTGAGTTTTCTGTCTAAGGCTAGAGTGTTCGTACAAATCCGCAGTATCGGACCAGTCACTCTTACCTGGGAACTCTTGGGGTGAGTGTTCACTTATAGGCGAGCATGTCTTCAGTGATACATTAAATTGACCCATTTACTTTGACTTGTCACAGTGTCGTTTGTTTGTTTTAAGTAACGAACAAATGGTCACAATCCTTATGCCTTGTCGATATTCTTAACATCTAGTTTTGAATATCCAATGACATCTCACTCGTTTTTCCCTCATGTTTTCTTTGCTCTTTTAGAATATGCCTCCTCGACGTGATCCAGCTTAGGATGCCGCTTTGGCAGCCTTAATCGCTCAGCAATTCGCTGCTGTACTCCCGAACCTTATCACCCAGATAAATCAGGCAACCAATAACAATAACCATGTTCAGTGCACTTTTAAGACGTTCAACTCTGCCAAGCCACTAACATTTACTGGGTTTGAGAGTCTCGAAAGCACGTTTCGTCATGTACAGTGCCCAAACGAGCGAAAAGTTGAGTTTGCGTCGAGTGTATTCCAGAAAAGAGCACTCACATGGTGGAATGACATAATAAGGGATCGAGGTGCCGATGTAGCAATGGCACAAACCTGGGAAGAGCTTCGAGCTCTAATGATGAAGGAATTTTGTCCTCGTCATGAGCTTAGGGCTTTGGAACGGGAATTTGATGATCTCAAACAAGACAGCGGTGAACATCGAGCCTACACTGATCGTTACGAGGAATTGAGTCTGTTATGTCCTACCATGGTTACGCCCTTGGATAAGGCGATTGAAAGATACATCGATGGTCTTCCTGACCCAGTTCAGGATATTGTTACTGGTAGCAACCCTACTACCGTCAGACAAGCCATTGAACTATCTGCTACCCTGACTGAATCTCAAATCAGGAAGGGTAAGCTTTTCCGAAAAGGCGATCCGAGACCGTCTGACAAGACAACACAAGAGAAACCAAAGGATAAACAGACCGAGTCCACTAAGAAGTCGAAGAAGCGTAAGGCTTCACAAAACTTCGCAGTAGTCGCTCAGAATGATCAAGTTGCACCAAATCAGCTAGCACAGCCTCGTGCTAGGAAGAACTATATTGGTACTGAACCTTTGTGCAACAAATGCAATCGTCATCATGTGAATCAGACACCGTGTCACAAGTGTACCCACTGTGGGCGTTTGGGACACTTGGTCAATACATGTCGCCATGTTATCCAAAACCAAAATGCTGCAAATCCTGCTGTTGTTCGAGCACAGTTTCCACCTGGATCGTGCTATAACTGTGGTGATCTTACTCACTACCGGAACAATTGCCCAAGACTTGTTAATGCAAATCCAGCACGCGGACGAGTATTTAACATAAACGAGGCAAACGCGAACGACAATGCAGCAGTGAACAATTAGTCTTTTGTATTTCCTTTGTTTGTTATCTTTTGACATTTGAGACAATTCAGTTATTATAAATAAAATGGTTGTTCCAATTTTATTTCCAAAACTGATACGATTGTGTGTATGTGTCGGCATACCCCTACAATATCGACACCAAAGAACCATGTTCTTATCAGAACAAACTTCTCGTGTGATTCCTTTATTCTATGATCATTTGTGATCTCCCCAAAAATCCTAAGTAGTAGTTCCTTTTAAGAAACAAGGTACAGGTACAAATTTCAAATCTTTAATCAGATACTTGAAGTACCATTTCAAATCTTTGATTTGATAAAAGTACTGTCGTAAGTCCTTGAATGGATTCTTTATGTGTCCTAATACGAATGTTATAACACGACAGAAAGAAAATCCAAATCCTTATAAGATCTTCCTATCTTCATAGTTAGATTCTTGAGGATATTTTAAAGTACTAATTGAAGTCCGTGATTGGATTTCTAGTGTACTTCAAAATGCATTAATTCACAAACGAGCTAATAATTAAATTAACGAATATACAATTTGGTGATTTTGTGTTTATATGTAATTCCAAAGCTCATTATCTAAGTCCTGGTAGAATCTTTCGTATTTTCATATGTTAGATTCTCAGAAGGATACTTAAAGCACCTTCTTAAATCCTTAAGGGGCTTCTATGCAAATAGTAAGAACCTTGGATTCCAAAGTGCTGATTCAAAACACTTATTTGGTTCCGAGTTATAAAGATCCCTTAAGTGGTCTATTTAAAGAGATCATACAACGGTCTAGTTAAGGAAGATCATGTGTTGATCTGGTTAAAAGGATCGTTCATTGATCTAGTTAAAAAGATCCTTTGGTGGTCTAGTCAAATCATTTCATGCTTATTTGATTGATTTTACCCCACACATTATGAAATGAACTGTGCGGACTGTGCAAGGAATTACGTAATTATGGATGCATACGTAATTATGGAATTCAGTGCACAGAAACCACAGCAAGTTTTGTCATGTGTTAAGACCCATAGTGATGAGAATAACGAGACGGGAACAATGTAAAAAGGGCATGGTGGATACGCTGCTGGTAGTTCCTATATATAAGTGTTCCTTATTACATTGCGAAAGTAGCGTTATTTAAATTACTAGAAGTCCTGGACCTTGGCCAATGTCATTTTGCAATCTCCGACTCTGTTTTCAAGCACACACAAGTTTCCTATAATAGTCTTCATAGGAAACCTCCTCCTATCCATTACTCGAAACTCCATGTTTTTGTTATTTCAACAATGACATTTTGGTAGTTACCAAATTCGTTTAGAATCCAAACGTGACCTAGAGTTTTACTTGGGAAACGGAGGATTCATTCGAAAGCGAAACAATCACAGTTGTCTTCACAAGTTTCCTCTAGAATTAAATTTCGGGACGAAATTTCCTAAAGTAGGGGAGACTGTGACACCTGTGCCACCACGAACACCAAACAAATGACCAACCAATGAAATTTTGTATTTCATACTTGGGATTTGTATAAATATGTGTATCTTTTGCACATATCAATTCTTGTTCAATTCCGAGCTTTAAATCGCTTTCTGGAAAGTTATACGCGCACTGATGCGTAAACATAATCAGTTTAACGCGACAAACACTCCGGAATAGTGAAATAGGCTTAACATACCTTAAATGACCTTTACATAACTTAGAAATAAGTTTTGGAAGGTTTGGTATGGCAAAAACAAGTTTATTCGATCGCAGGGACTATTTGCGTCAAACTGCGAAACTATACCGATTCGTAAGCTAACGTTCAGTCCAGAACTTGATCATAAGCTAAAAATACCATATATAACCTAAACATAGCTTAGAAATAAGCTTTGACAGGTTTGGTGTGCGAAAACATGCTTATATGATCTTACAGGGGCTAAAAGTGTCAAAAACGGCGTAAGTTTGCATTTTCGCGCATATTTTACGTTCTGGACACATCCGGGCATCCAAAAATTTTGTACACACTAAAATATTTATATTTTAGTGATCGGCATGCAAAAATTCCATTCGTCGCTTAATTTGGTTTGTTTTCGCATCCGTTTGAGTTTCGTCGTAATTAACCGAACAACGCGATCGTACGACCAAACGAGCCGACATCCGAGAATGTTCCAAGCATATTTTGAGTCCTCTAAACTTTATTGACCTTGTAGAGCCTTGAAAATGGCTTAACGGGGGTCAAAAGGGCCTGAAATGGACTCGATTGCATGCAGAGACCAAAACTGTAAATTTTGAAAGTCTGCTGATCTGGGGGCTCAGGCGGGGCGCGTAAGCCCAGCCCCAAACCTTACGCGGGGCGCCTCAGGTGCCCAGCGACCAGAAAGTTGGTTTGTGCAAACTGTTTGCAAATTCAGGGGCTGTTTTGGTAAATTCTTGGTGTGTTAAGCAAGTTAAGTGGTCACCAAGGCTTTGTACCTGCTTGTGACAATTGGAGGGCCATGATTTCTTGCTTAATGGCTAAACAAACCACTTGTCATGATCTTGTTGATCACCAACAAGTATAAATAGGCCACTCCATTCACTTGTTCATTGCTCATTCCTCTCTTCTCTCCTTTACATCTGCTTTGGAGCTCTCTCAATTGAGTTTGGGACTTGTCTTCTTTGTAGAAAAGATAGCAAGGACTTGGGTGAGCCTTCTTTCATTCTTTTATTTGCTTTCTAGTCTAAATAGTCAAACAAGTGTTTGACTTTCATTTTGACCAAGTCAATGGTCAACGCAAAGTTCGGTTGAACTTTGCAACGTGATTGTAATCACGATAGTTATAATCCTTCGTGATTATAACCGCTGATTACCACGTTAACTAGGTGTAGTGTCGAGTCAAAGTTTCGATCAAAATGCGTTTTAGCACGCATTTTGCAACGGAACTACTTTAGGGTATCAAAACACTTTGTTTTGATACCAAATTAGTAGGTTAAACATGTTTTGACATGTTTAACTCGACACTATTAGTTTAGTGCTTGTTTAGGGTCGTAAGGTAAGCGGTCTAAACAACCGCTTAGAATTTCGAACCTGACCCGTTTGGTCGATCTTTAGGATCCGACCAAGCTTAGTTAGTGATCATAGTTGCATAGGGAATAACCACTGAGGTTATACCTTATGATCACATAGGATTGGTTACTCGTATGCTAGTTAGCTTGTATGCCCATAGGAAATGACCAAAATGCCCTTTTGAAGCTAAAATCCGTATTTTGACTATGTGAACATATTTTTGACATATAATCTGAATTAGTAACATATTTAGGGATAATTGGGCATGTAAGACTTGACATAGCACATAGTTAATCATCCGAACATAGTTTTACGCAAACGACGCATTATAGTGGCTTATACTACCATAATGGGTTGAAACGGGTCAAAAGCACTTAGGTAGACTTCCAAATCAGAATGTTAGCTCTATTAAATCATGCCATATGAGTTGCAATACTCATTTGATTTATAGAACTTCATTCTATCCTATCTCCCGACTTAGGATCCGATTGTTTAACATAGTGATCCATACTAGGTGCCACTTGATTCCTTGATTTCCCGAGCTTTGTTAGGACACTTAATCAAGGATACTCGCAATCTCAAGTGAGTACATAGTCCCCTCTTTTACTGTTTTCAATTGTTTTGGGGTGAAACATATATGCCTATCTGTTATTTTCCTGATTTTAAACTACATGATTATACATGCTTAGTATATATTTTTTTGATAAATTAAACGATTACCTATGGTTTAAACACCGATTTTCCAAAATTTATAAAACTAAATTGTTGGATTGTACTTATTTTTATACATTCACCCAGCCGATTGGTAGTATGATATAGCGCTATAGGACTAGACACCCCATTCCTGTTGTATGGAATGTCAGAAACCAAATTTTAACCAAATAGAAATTGCCTTTGTGGTATTTCTATAGTCTCCAAAGTGTAGTTTGATACACTAAGGCTTGAATGAATACCAAATCACACTTTCTTTGTATATGTTGATATACTACAAAAGTACAGTTTGATGTGCTCTCAAATGTGATCTACCAAAGTATATTTTGATATACTATGTACAAAATCCAACATATGTTTTAACATACTACTTTGTTAATTACCAAAAGAATAGTTTGATATGCTACTGTTTACCAAAGTATAGTTTGATATACTACCAATCTTGTTATCATAAACCAAAGTATAATTTGATATACTACCAAAGCATATTTGATATGCTATTTTCAAACCGAAGTATAATTTGATATACTACCAATACTTTCATCCTTAAACCAAAGTATACTTGAGATATACTACCAAAACTATTATTTTAATTACTAAAGTATATTCCGATATACTATCCATTTAACTATTTCAAAACTAAAGTATACTTTGTTATACTATTTATACAAGCTTTTCAAAACCCAAGCATATTTTTGTCTATACTATAAACTCTTTTCCAAAACGACATGTTTTCAGAAACAAAACTTTTACATTAGATTCATGGCTATTTTGAAAACATAAAACCTTTTCTCACATTATCCAAAGCCATGAATCTAATACACAAAATCCTATGTTACTCACAGGCATTTTTATGCTGACGTACCTATTTTCATATATGTTTCAGGTACTGCTATGTGATGATTGTTGATTCATGCTACACATAGGATGGACTTGTGCCTTAGCGACTGTCACACCCCCAAAATCCACATGCGGAGTACCACCACTTGGAGGCATGACTGACCAGGATCTTAACCATCAATCACATTGAACTTATAAGAATAGGTGAATAATACTTTCATTTATAAACAACAAGTGTTACAATATTACAATGTTTCACAGTTTACAGCGGAAGCATATTTAAATCAATGAGTGTTTATAAAACCACATGTAAGTTCTTAGTTCTTGTGTTGCGTTTCCATGTGTCTCGACCCATGACCACTCCAGCTTCCCAGACAGCAAGTTCCTTGGATATGCACCTATAAGCCTGCAAGGCATGTAATAGAGAGTCAACAACAATGTTGAGCGAGTTCACAGTTGGATGTTCGTTTTAAGTGTTTTACGAAAGCATAGTTTGTCTTAAGTTGGCTTACTTGCCGTGGGGGTTTCCCATAATTGAAAACATGATTAACCAGTTTACCCTGTTTCCCAAACATATTCATAGATGGTGGGGGTTTCCCAAGTGAAATGTTTATTGTTTAGTTATAATATCCGTATTGTGAGCCTTGTGTTCGTTCATTAGGTCATATATCGTATTAGTTCGTATCACAACCCTCTAGGCATGTATGCGAAGATTAGGGAAAGTTCTCAAGTATTCTAGACTAGGTATGTTTGTATCGCGGCCACCCGGCACCTGTGCGAAGTTTTAGTGTATAGTTCGCAGCCTTCCTAGGCATGTGTGCGAAGATTAGTCATATTATCGCAGCCAACCCTGGCATGTGTGCGAAGATCAGTCATATTATCGCAGCCAACCCCGACGTGTGTGCGAAGATCAGTTCTATAAGCATCACTAGTCTAGCAGTATCTTAACCAATCACCTTCCTCACCCGAGGATCATATCACTACATTCCATTATCTAGAGAAGTACAAATAAATAAATCAACCCCATTCCCACCCTGGGAACCCCATGCCTTGGCTGTGTGAACTCACCTTGGTTTGCCCGGTA
This sequence comes from Helianthus annuus, assembly GCF_002127325.2. Lineage (NCBI taxonomy): Eukaryota > Viridiplantae > Streptophyta > Magnoliopsida > Asterales > Asteraceae > Helianthus > Helianthus annuus. The sequence goes on from NC_035446.2 coordinate 18,612,613, forward strand.
TGCTATGCTCTAGGGTTTATCAAATGTCTAAGTCCGTTACACACGACCTAGGATATGTTGCACATGATACGATGTAAGTGTTTGCATCAAATTAGGGTTTGCAAATCCTTGATATTCAAGCAACCGTGTTTTGTGTGTTTAGTGTGTACATGATGATATCACATAGAATGTTCACGCATGCAGGATCATACAGTTGCATTCAACTTCATACAATCATATATCGAATCATACAGTTAGATGTAGAAATGAACAGTCGCATGCAATTATATACAGAAGCATTCAGAAAGCTTAATTACTGGTGTTTGTCATAATCCAAAACCCTTATTTATTTATTCATACGTACCGAATCAATAACTTTAACAACACAACCCACTTAAATCAGGGTTACACACTTAACGGACTAACAGAACTTGATCATGGATCATGTACAAAGCATAAGGAAATTATGCCATGAAACTCGGACTATAAGGGGTGGGGGTTAAAGCTCGGACACCCCTCCCCGACATGCACAAACTCGGACCAAATGGTCTTGGGTTAAAAAGTCGGACCAAATGGACATGGGCCACAAAGTCGGACCCCTTGATCTATGCCAAAACTCGGACCTCTCCTTTACTAGGGTTAAACATCGGACCTAGGGCATCATTTAAGAAACTCGGACCATGTATGGGTCATGAAACTCGGACATCACAATGGGTTATGAAACTCGGATCCTCATTCTTTTACAAAGGTCGGGCTAGGGTGACACCCCCCTAAAACTCGGACAACTCTATGTTTAAGAACTCGGACCATAAAATCCTTTTAAAGATCGGACATGTTATCATATATCAAAGGTCGGACCATGTAATGTGACACAAAGCTCGGACTAAGGCACATCTTACAAAACTCGGATCCTTAATGCATTTCATAAAACTCAGACTACAAGCACCTAATAAAAGTCGGACAAGCATCAAGAACAAAACTCTGACTAACATGAACATTATTCAATCATTCATATGCACTGACAGTTACGTTCATTGTTTTCACGATCTGGAAACCCTAAATCACATATTTAGCAGAGCAGAATTCAATTTAATCATCGACAGTTTAAACATATCTTACATCAGAATCATCAAGCAATTGATTACATAGTAACCTTATTCATTTCTCAATAAATTAGACTCAATCAAAACCACAGAAGTATCATATGAGAGCTAAGGTTTTCATGAACACATAATCAAGAATTGATACAATCAACCAATCAATTAGGGTTTACAAGTATCACAATAATCAATAAACAATTACCTTGAATGATTCTAGAGAGAATGTGGAAACAAAAGTGATGAATGTCTTGTGTCAATGATGATGGTGATGATGATTGCCAGAGAAAGCCAAAGAATGAAAGTACGTGCTTTGATTTCTTGTGTGAGGTTTAGTGAAGGGTTAGGGTTAAGTATAGTTTAATTTTCACTAATTACTCTACACACCCTGAATTACTATATCTTACACAAGTACACCATCTCACATCAATTTCACAGTTTCACCACCAAGTTCACATATTTGACAAGTCTATCACAATTAACACATAACCATGCACAAACACACAATACACTTCATTGAATCAAAACGTATACAATTCCATAACAATCAATTGTGGAAATAACCAACTAAACAATACATGAACGTGCAATAAATGCGAAATAGAAATCTTGGAAATTCGAGTTGTCACATTATCCCCAACTTAAAAGAAATTTCGTCCCGAAATTTAGCATGCGGTTACTGAGGAAGCTAGGTAAGTTGTATCGTTTACTGATTTTCCTGGGGTGTCACATCATCCCCCCGTTGATTTGGAATTTCGTCTCGAAATTCAGTAGTAGTAGCTTCAGCCTCAGTAGTGGTTGCTTTGGTTCCGAATAACTGGGGTGCTTTTCTGTCATCTGGTCTTCGCGTTCCCAGGTGTACTCTGGGCCACGTTTGGAGTTCCAACGAACTCGGACAAGAGGGATTCTCTTGTGTTTGAGGACCTTAATATCCCGGTCCGTGATTTCTACAGGTTCCTCGACGAACTGCAACCGCTCGTCGATAGTGAGTTCCTTAAAAGGAACTATGAGGGTCTCATCTGACAGACACTTCTCCAGATTCGACACGTGGAATACATTGTGAACTGCACCGAGTTCAGCTGGTAGGTTCAGTCTGTAGGCTACTTGGCCTATTCTTTCAGTGATTTCGAATGGTCCAATATACCGTGGATTGAGCTTGCCTCGTTTACCAAATCGATCCACACCCTTCCAGGGTGAAACTTTGACTAAAACCCGGTCCCCGACATGAAATTCCAATGGCTTCCTACGCTTATCTGCGTAGCTTTTCTGGCGTTCGCGTGCTGCCGCCATGCGTTGTCGTATCTGTGCAATTCGTTCAGTAGCATCAACTACCATTTCTGGTCCTGTAATCTGACTATCCCCCACCTCTGCCCAACAGAGAGGTAACCGGCATTTACGCCCGTACAATGCCTCGAATGGAGCGGCTTGTATGCTGGTATGGTAACTGTTATTGTACGAAAACTCCACTAAAGGGAGGTGTTTTTCCTAGCTGTTGCCAAAGTCGATAACACACGCCCGAAGCATGTCTTCTAGAGTTTGGATCGTGCGCTCAGACTGTCCATCCGTCTAAGGGTGATAAGCTGTGCTCATGTCTAATCGAGAGCCAAAAGCTTTGTGCATCGCTTGCGATAGTTCTGAAGTGAATCGTGCATCCCGATCCGAAATAATAGAGGTGGGCACCCCGTGCCTCGAAACAACTTCTTTCAAGTAGATGTCTGCCAATGTAGAGAACTTATCCGTTTCTTTGATAGCCAAGAAATGAGCAGACTTCGTGAGTCGATCTACGATCACCCAAATAGTATCATTCCCGCGCTGGGATCTAGGCAGGCCAGTAACAAAATCCATGGAAATTTCTTCCATTTCCACTGTGGTATTCTGGGTTGCTGAAGTAGGCCTGAGGGTCTCTGGTATTCTGTCTTGACTCTCGCACAAGTCAAACATTTGCCGATGTAAGTTGCAATGTGGGCCTTCATACTAGGCCACCAATATGTAGTTCCAATATCATGGTACATTTTATCCGAACCTGGATGTACCGTGTAGCGAGACTTATGAGCTTCATCCATCACAAGTTCTCGTAAACCGCCATATAGTGGTACCCAAATACGCCCTGTTACATAGTAGGCGCCGTCTTCCTTTTGTTCTAATTGTTGCCTTGAGCCGCGTAAGGCTTCAGCCCTGACGTTTTCTGGTTTCAATGCTTCAACCTGAGCATTTCGTATCTGTGCAGGTAGATCAGGCTGAATAGTGAGCTGCAAAGCTCGTACACTCCTAGGTAAGGTATCCTTTCGACTGAGTGCGTCTGCCACAACATTGGCTTTGCCTGGATGGTACTTGATGGTGCATTCGTAATCATTAAGTAATTCGACCCATCGTCGTTGACGCATGTTCAATTCCTTCTGCTTGAAGATATGCTCGAGACTCCTGTGATCGGTGTAGATAGTGCACTTGGTACCGTACAGGTAGTGTCGCCATATCTTGAGCGCAAAAACAACAGCTCCCAGCTCTAAATCGTGCGTCGTGTAGTTCCGTTCATGAACTTTGAGTTGCCGCGAAGCGTAGGCAATAACTTTATCCCGCTGCATCAATACACAACCAAGCCCCTGTATCGTTGCGTCACAATAGACCACAAAATCATCCGTGCCCTCTGGAAATGAGAGAATAGGTGCGCTGCATAGCCTATCCTTTAAGTACTGAAAAGCGGTTTCCTGAGAATCTCCCCAATGGTAGGTGACACCCTTCTGTGTCAGTAGTGTAAGCGGCTGTGCGATCTTCGAGAAAATCTTTGATGAATCGTCTGTACTACCTTGGATGGATCAACATGAATCCCATCCCTTGGATTACTATATACGCGGCTGTGCGTATTTCCGTTGGTGTACGCGGTGCAGGCCAGTTCCTGATCGAATCTACCTTGGATGGATCAACATGAATCCCATCCCTGTTCACCACATGGCCTAAGAAGTGGACTTCACGAAGCCAGAAGTCGCATTCTGAAAATTTGGCGTACAGTTGTTCCTTTCGAAGAAGTTCCAAGATAAGACGTAAGTGCTGCTCGTGTTCCTCCTGACACTTGGAGTAGATCAGAATGTCGTCGATGAAGACAATGACGAACTTGTCTAGATAGGGTTTGCACACCCTGTTCATAAGATCCATGAAAACTGCAGGCGCGTTCGTAAGCCCAAATGGCATGACTAGAAATTCGTAGTGTCCGTAGCGAGTTCTGAATGCTGTCTTGGAGACGTCCTCATTCCCGGACTCTCAGCAGGTGGTAATCCTGACCTCAGGTCTATCTTGGAGTAGTAGCTCGACCCTTGCAACTGGTCGAATAAATCATCAATTCGTGGAGGAGGATAGCGGTTCTTCACCGTCACTTTGTTGAGTTCTCGATAATCATAACACGTGCGGAAAAGCTTCTCTTCACGGTATAACGGGGGCTCCTTAAAGCGAAAACTAGATCCGACGGAACTCGAGTCCATTAATTCCTGAAGCTGCTTAGGCAGTTCCTGCGACCTTCCTGGTGTAAGGTAATAAGAGTTACTAATAACAAAGGCTACTCCTAGCATGATACGGGTCTGACATCCCACTTGACAATGTGTAGATAAACCTGACAGTTCTTCTGGTAACAGTTAAGGAGAAGTCACGTACAATTGAGGAATCCTCGATCCTCCTTTCCTTGGTCTTGACATCCGCGTTGAGGGTTAACATTGCAGGGTAAATCTTCCGTAGACACTCCTGGCCCTTCTTGCTGGAATGAAGTTAACTGTTGTACCACTCTGACACGCTGCAAGAGGTAACATTTCTCGTACAAGGTTTTCTCCTCACTGAGCGTATGCATACTATATCTGGGTAGCCAGTCCACATGGCTACTGCGTCAAATCTATCAAGGGTAGCAGAAGGATGGTCAACGCTGATCACTTGTCCCACAAGGTCGAGTTTGCATTCCTACGCCCATATGAGGTTTCAATAGGCTCGCCATCTGTCGTCTCCATAGCAGGTTCGGTTTCGAGATGTACTAAAGTTGAGCCGAACAGTGACGAAGTGAATTATTACTAAGAGCACGAAGACCACCATGTTGTTACAGTATTGGTGTTATCTATACCAATCCTAATTACCCATTGCGAGTACCACATCCAGTGTTGTTGCTACTGCTACTAGAGCTCCCAAATCTGCCATTGTTCCTTGGGTTGATGATGTTTTAACTTAACCCGTACATAGGTCGGTAAGGTGCTACGCTCATCCTCCTGTCCGTCGTCGTTACGAGTGGTTCAAGTGGTTCGCTATCTGATACGAGAGTGTTGCGGAAGCGATTACACTTTGGGATTCGGAGACGTCAATCCATGAGTTTCAGAAAACGAGGAGGAGTAGGGTAAATTTCGTTCAATCATTCGACACGAGGACATCCAACTCAGGGACGTTCGTATAAGCACCTAACATTCTACACGGTTCGCTAGATGTTCTAATGGGTGTTCAGGTAACACTCGACAGCATCGAGTTTCGAAAGAATCCAACGATAATGGAGAAGTTCACGTTTAAGTTTGAGTAGGGAGACAATTACTGCTATGGCCCCTATAGGTTGGTTATGTTTCATATTGATCAAATAACATGACAGAACCCCTTTTCCACTTGTTAAGCCTTACTGGGACTCACATGCACCCCACATTATTATTATGTGTGCAACCACAATAATATTGTGATTTGCATCTTCATCTCAGCTCCTCTTAACTCATGTCAAATGGTTCCCCACACTCAAGTAGGAATCAAGAGTATCACATAGCGTAGGTTATGAAGGTTTAGGGAAAGACCACCCTATCGGTCACTTATTACGTGAATGTGTTCATGAATTCATATTGGTATGCTAAACGTGCAATCCATGCAATATCGTATGTAGGTGTTCACTAGTTATGTAGTACAATGAGTATAAGAAAGACGAACCTTGCAATCTGGAGCTGAGTGTCATGGTCGTATTCCCGTTTTCAGAATCTGTCCGGTTATAGTCTGGTTTTACAAAAACAGTTTCCCTTTTTTTTAAAACCAAGTTCTCTATAACCAATGGCTCTGATACCAATCTGTCACACCCCCAAAATCCACATGCGGAGTACCACCGCTTGGAGGCGTGACTGACCAGGATCTTAACCATCAATCACATTGAACTTATAAGAATAGGTGAATAATACTTCCATTTACAAACAACAAGTGTTACAATATTACAATGTTTCACAGTTTACAGCGGAAGCATATTTAAATCAATGAGTGTTTATAAAACCACATGTAAGTTCTTAGTTCTTGTGTTGCGTTTCCATGTGTCTCGACCCATGACCACTCCAGCTTCCTAGACATCAAGTTCCTTGGATATGCACCTATAAGCCTGCAAGGCATGTAATAGAGAGTCAACAACAATGTTGAGCGAGTTCACAGTTGGATGTTCGTTTTAAGTGTTTTACGAAAGCATAGTTTGTCTTAAGTTGGCTTACTTGCCGTGGGGGTTTCCCATAATTGAAAACATGATTAACCAGTTTATCCTGTTTCCCAAACATATTCATAGATGGTGGGGGTTTCCCAAGTGAAATGTTTATTGTTTAGTTATAATATCCGTATTGTGAGCCTTGTGTTCGTTCATTAGGTCATATATCGTATTAGTTCGTATCGCAGCCCCTAGGCATGTATGCGAAGATTAGGGAAAGTTCTCAAGTATTCTAGACTAGGTATGTTTGTATCGCGGCCACCCGGCACCTGTGCGAAGTTTTAGTGTATAGTTCGCAGCCTTCCTAGGCATGTGTGCGAAGATTAGTCATATTATCGCAGCCAACCCTGGCATGTGTGCGAAGATCAGTCATATTATCGCAGCCAACCCCGGCGTGTGTGCGAAGATCAGTTCTATAAGCATCACTAGTCTAGCAGTATCTTAACCAATCACCTTCCTCACCCGAGGATCATATCACTACGTTCCATTATCTAGAGAAGTACAAATAAATAAATCAACCCCATTCCCACCCTGGGAACCCCATGCCTTGGTTGTGTGAACTCACCTTGGTTTGCTCGGTATGCTATGCTCTAGGGTTTATCAAATGTCTAAGTCCGTTACACACGACCTAGGATATGTTGCACATGATACGATGTAAGTGTTTGCATCAAATTAGGGTTTGCAAATCCTTGATATTCAAGCAACCGTGTTTTGTGTGTTTAGTGTGTACATGATGATATCACATAGAATGTTCACGCATGCAGGATCATACAGTTGCATTCAACTTCATACAATCATATATCGAATCATACAGTTATATGCAGAAATGAACAGTCGCATGCAATTATATACAGAAGCATTCAAAAAGCTTAATTACTGGTGTTTGTCATAATCCAAAACCCTTATTTATTTATTCATACGTACCGAATCAATAACTTTAACAACACAACCCACTTAAATCAGGGTTACACACTTAACGGACTAACAGAACTTGATCATGCATCATGTACAAAGCATAAGGAAATTATGCCATGAAACTCGGACAATAAGGGGTGGGGGTTAAAGCTCGGACACCCCTCCCCTACATGCACAAACTCGGACCAAATGGTCTTGGGTTAAAAAGTCGGACCAAATGGACATGGGCCACAAAGTCGGACCCCTTGATCTATGCCAAAACTCGGACCTCTCCTTTATTAGGGTTAAACATCGGACCTAGGGCATCATTTAAGAAACTCAGACCATGTATGGGTCATGAAACTCGGACATCACAATGGGTTATGAAACTCGGATCCTCATTCTTTTACAAAGGTCGGGCTAGGCTGACACCCCCTTAAAACTCGGACAACTCTATGTTTAATAACTCGGACCATAATATCCTTTTAAAGATCGGACATGTTATCATATATCAAATGTCGGACCATGTAATGTGACACAAAGCTCGGACTAAGCCACATCTTACAAAACTCGGATCCTTAATGCATTTCATAAAACTCAGACTACAAGCACCTAATAAAAGTCGGACAAGCATCAAGAACAAAACTCTGACTAACATGAACATTATTCAATCATTCATATGCACTGACAGTTACGTTCATTGTTTTCACGATCTGGAAACCCTAAATCACATATTTAGCAGAGCAGAATTCAATTTAATCATCGATAGTTTAAACATATCTTACATCAGAATCATCAAGCAATTGATTACATAGTAACCTTATTCATTTCTCAATAAATTAGACTCAATCAAAACCACAGAAGTATCATATGAGAGCTAGGGTTTTCATGAACACATAATCAAGAATTGATACAATCAACCAATCAATTAGGGTTTACAAGTATCACAATAATCAATAAACAATTACCTTGAATGATTCTAGAGAGAATGTGGAAACAAAAGTGATGAATGTCTTGTGTCAATGATGATGGTGATGATGATTGCCAGAGAAAGCCAAAGAATGAAAGTACGTGCTTTGATTTCTTGTGTGAGGTTTAGTGAAGGGTTAGGGTTAAGTATAGTTTAATTTTCACTAATTACTCTACACACCCTGAATTACTATATCTTACACAAGTACACCATCTCACATCAATTTCACAGTTTCACCACCAAGTTCACATATTTGACAAGTCTATCACAATTAACACATAACCATGCACAAACACACAATACACTTCATTGAATCAAAACGTATACAATTCCATAGCAATCAATTGTGCAAATAACCAACTAAACAATACATGAACGTGCAATAAATGTGAAATAGAAATCTTGGAAATTCGAGTTGTCACAGCGACTTTAAAACTGAGAAACAATTATTTGTATTTATCTGAATTGTACCAAAACATTGAGTTCAATAATTTAATACAACGAAACTATTTGATCCATGGTTGTGAAACAATGATTCTGTTACAACACTCCCCGACGTTTCCGCCACGATTTGTGGTTTTACGTGGTCGGGGTGTGACAATTTCTGAAAGTTTGTGTAGATCAGACATGCCCAGGCGGCCCGCCTGAGTTTTGTCTGTATGCTGACGCGGGCCGCGTGGCCCCTGCAGATGCAGAAACTTGTTTTTTGGCTGAAGTTGGCCTTTCAAACACTCCAAAGGGCAATGCCCTTTCACAATCTCAGGATTTAAGGGTCATTATGAGCCACCACAACATCTTGACAAGTGTACGCATAAGATCGTGGCACGATATTCAAGAAACGATCCTAACGGTTTTGCTTTTCCTATAAATACCCCCCCCCATTTGTGTTAAAACCCACAAAACTGATCAAAGAGCTCTAAGTTGTTGCTATTGCTTCATATCTGAGCTCCTGGATCAAGTTTAGCTTTCGGGGACCCTTCGTAAGTGTTCTTTCGTTCTTTTAATCGCTTTCTAGTGCTAAAGTCAAACTTTGTTTGACTTTCCGCGTTAACCAGCTTATGGTCAACACGAAGTTCGTTGGAACTTCATAACGTGAGCGTGATCACGATGGTTATAGTCTGTAGTGACTATACCTACTGATTACCACGTTATCTAGGCTCAGTGACGAGTCGTAGTTTCGGCCAAAATGCGCATTCTTGCGTATTTTGTAACCAAACTACTCGTGAGTATCAAAACCATTTGTTTTGATACCAAACCTGTTTTCTAAACATAGTTAAGCATGTTCTAACATGCTTAGTTCGTCACTTTTAGTTTAGTGCTTATATAGGGTCGTAAGGTAAGCGATCTAAACCATCGCTTATACTTTCGAACCCGACCCATTTGGTCGATCATTAGGATCCAACCAAACACATTAGGTGACCATAGCTGTAACCTTCCTAGGTTATACCTTGTGGTCACGATGTTAGGCGTTCCAAACGCGTTCTACGCGAACGACGCGTTAAGGTAGCATAAGCTACCTAAACGGGTCGAAATGGGTCGTAAGCAATTAGGTTAGGTTTCATTTTAGTATAAAGGATTTGTTAAACCATATTACACGAGTCTCCATACTCGTTTGGTTTACGAACCCGCATACTATCCGATCCTCCGATTTAGGTCCGGTATATTAACATAGTTACCTATATTTGGTGCCGTTTGATATCCGTGATCTCTAGCATTATTTTGTTGTTATACAAGAACTTCAAAGCAATCTCAGGTGAGTACATTGAACCCCTCTTTTACTGTTTTCCAAACTGTTTTGGGGTGAAACACATGTGCCTACTTGTTACCTTCATGCTTTCCTGTTTTTACATCATATACTTGCTATGTTCATTAGTACATGATTTCAAAACATTATATGCTATGTATGCCCGTTGTGTGCATACTTAGTACATCACTTTACCATACATCACATGCTACGTACGCCCATTGTGTGCATACTTAGTACATCACTTTACAATACATCACATGCTGCGTACGCCCATTATGTGCATACTTAGTACATCACTTTACAATACATCACATGCTACGTACGCCCATTGTGTGCATACTTAGTACATCACTTTACAATACATTTCATGCTACGTACGCCCATTGTGTGCATACTTAATACATTGTTTCTCATTGTATTTCTGTTGCATATGCTCATCCAGCATATGAACACATTATACTACATTTTGAACCGTTGTAACCGTTTGACTATGTGAACCGTCTTAACCCTTTGATTATATGAACCGTTCGTAACCTTTGAACCGTGTGAACCAGTTGTATCTGTTGACATGATTTACATTTGACAATAGACATTTGACAATAGACATTTGACTATACATAAACATTTCTACAATTGTTAAACATTACATCTTGATGGTTTGGTTTGAGCAAGTGATCTAAGTAACGAAGCGTGTGTAATATGATACAAGCATGGTGGATACGCCGCTGGTACTTCCTATATATAAGTGTTTGTATGGTATTACATATCGTAGCGTTATTTGAATCATTTCAATTTGAGACATATAACATTTTATACAAATAACACACTTTTCACAAGACATTGGTTTACAAACAACTTATCTTACAAACTCATTTTACATGGTTATTCGTTTAACCATACACTATTCTCTTATTTATACATATCACCTGATCATACCGTTTTTCAAATGATTTACAAGACAAAGAAAATTACAAGGTTCATGACTAAACATTTTCTTAACATAAGTCATGAATTCTGTTTTCACAAAACCTACGTATCTCACAGGCATTTTTATGCTGACGTACCTATTTTCACAAGTGTTTTCAGGAGATGATGCATAGGACTTATCAAGATATACTTAGACGGACCTGTGCCTTAGTGACTTAAAACGAGACAAGAACTAGTTAATTTATGTTATGTACTCTTTGGTTCTTGTTTAAACAATGTAAACTTTCATGTTTGATTAATAAAACGAAACTTCAATTGCCATGGATTTGAAACAATTAATTCTGTTACAACACTCCCCAACATTTCCGCCACGTTTTGTATGTTCTACATGGTCGGGGTGTGACATCATTTAACAAGATCTATATGATGACTAACATCACATAACTAAGAATCATCATACAATCAACAACATATACACTACAATATTCTACTAGCAACATTTCATCTTCATGTTTCAACCTTATGTAGACTTTTATGTAAAGCTTCATGTTCATCTTCTTAGTTCTTGTTCTTTAGTGTTTTAAACATAGTTATCATACTACAACTTTTAACCATAAAAATAAGGTGATCAAGAGTTAAACAAGAACTTACTACTAGCACAAGGCTAGGGAAGAATCTCTAGTGAAAAGATGAAGAAGATGATGGTGAAAAACAAGTGAAAGAAGAGTTCCACAAGTTCCAAGCCTCCTTGAATCACCTTCTAACCTTGAATGAAGCTTGAAAATGGAAGATTGTGGTGGTGAAATGATGGTGATGGTGGCAGTTGTAGTGTGGCCGAGAGGAGGGAGAGAGATGTGAGTGAGGGAGTGTGATCTTGTGTGAAGATTTGTGAAGAAATGAGGAATGGTGTGGTGATCATGCACTATACTTATAATTATCCTACATCGTATTTTGTTCACCTCCATAAGCAAACAATCAAATAAAATATAAAATAAAATCTCATGGGCATGGGGGGGGTGGGTCCCTTGGGACCGAAATCGGTTAGGGGGGGGGGTTGGATGTAAAATTTTGCAACTAGATGGTAAAGATGAGTTAAATCCCAAGTATTTACTTACACATGTTAGTTAGTTGATATTTAGTGGGTGTTAGGGTGTTCGGGATCATAACTAGCCAAGAAATAAGTAAACAATGTGCTTGGCAAAATTTTGGTGTCCCGGGTAATGTCCGGTTGTTCGGTTAGATACCGTTCCGTTAAAGTGTTTAATTAGTCCGTAAAGTGTCTTTTATATATATTTTTGTATCACTTTTAATTCCCGGTAGTATACAGGACCATTCTGCCATATTTTTGCACCCTACTAGCATGTTACAATGCTGAATTTTTATTAAATAATGCAGAATTCTGCGCTTAAAGTATGTTTTTGGCATTTCCCGGCACTTGAACTATCACCTAGTGACGCAGTTTTATGGTCCTCACTTCCCTACACTCCATACTAGTGTAATAACCTGTCCCTGGCTCATACTGGCCTTAAAACATAGTCTGTCATGTGCTGGCATTGTCAGCATGTTTCTGAATTATCCGTTCAGTGTGCTAACTGTGCTTTGTGCATCAAGTATGTCACTAAAGTTCATGTGAAATCAATGGAGTGACTGTATGAAATATGATGCATATGTATGTATGATACAAAATCATAAAGTAGTTTAAATTATCAGTTGAAATCAAGCACAGTCATTAAGCACATAATTAAGATTAATTAATTGTACGGTACCTGTAATTGTGAGGGTTGTCACATTGATTTCGGGGCTAAACCCCCAATAAAACGGGCTATTCGCTTCGGTTCAGGCGTCACTAAGTAAGGAACCAATCGAGACATAGTGTTGAAGCTTGTAAGGTATGCTTGACAATCCAGGTTCTTCATAACTAACGACAAGAAATCAGCGCCGATCTTCTCGACCTCATGTTGAGGACAGTAATTCTCCTTAATCAATGTCACAAACTGAACCTAAGACAGATTGTATAATGGGATTTTCTGGTAGCTTGGATCGAAGACCTCCACCAAACTTCAATGAATGAGATACAAACTTCACCATATCCCTATCAGCGCAACCACTGATGTCAACCACGGTATCCATCTCGTCTAGCCAAGTCATGCAGTCAATAGCTCCTTTTTCCCCAATGAAATCCCTGGGTTTGCAGGAAACGAAATACTTATAGGAGCAACCCTTATCACATGGTTCTTGATTTAGCACAACTCTCTTAGATGGAACACTCCTCTGATTTGATGAGTGATGAGAATCACTCTTGTGAACGGTATGAGTTCTTGAGGGTGGCTTTGAGTGTGGTACAGACTGAGTCCTGACATGGGTACCACTAGATTCATTGAACTGCCTGTCCAGAGCTCGTGTAACAGCATTATCTATCAATGCCTGCAATTCCGCTCCTGCTACATTGACTCTGGAAGTATCATGATTCTATCTGGGGTGACTGTTGACGTCGTCTGACCCTGCCATGTAGCTTGATTGCTACATAAAGTAATGATTTTAATTTATTTAGAAGTATATATCAGTATTATCATTCTTTGATGATTTATTAACGATGGTATTAATAAACCATATTGGTTAATATGTTAAACATATCTATTCAGAATTTTTTCATTATAATAATCCTTAATTATAATTAAAATATAATAATGGCACAAGAGCCAAGTCACAAGGACAGTTTTAAATTTTAAACCATGATCTTATAGGATCGAGGTATTGAGGCTTGAATCATAGTTCATTACCTCTTCCTGACAGGGAGTCAAAGACCACTACTGTCTTTTGTCTTATATGACAATGGATATGGCCCGCAGGCACTTCATCACTAATGGATGATTAAATGATAATTAAGGAATTGGAAGAATCCAATTTAAAGATGACATACGATTTTATCGAATCACATTTTGCCAGGAGTGTTAACATGTTTTCAGATGTTAACAAGAATTTGAATCTTAATAAGGAACTACCATCATGGCCCTGTCTTATTATGACATATGGACTAGGCTTTGCCTTTAAGATTTAATATAATATATAATGGCAGATTTATTTTAAAAGAAATGATATTTTATTTTATTTTATATATTATATTTATGCATGTAACGATAATTAAAATTCAACACATTTCATAATAAATTAAAAGAGTATATGGTTGCCCTAAACGGGACTTTAACAGAAAAGACATGCCCACGCAGAGGCTAAATCGGAAATACAAGTCCTCGCAGGGACTGAATACAGAAATAGATGTCCACGTAAGGACTTGATTGAAATAGGGAAATTACAATACAAATATATAAAGAATCTTCAATAATCCCTCTTGCTTTTCCCTTTGATTAAACTCGCTAAACCCTTCAAAAATCCCTGGTGGTTTCTACGCTCTTCTCGAACCTTCCGCTCCACCTGGCTCAACCTTTGAAGAATCTCCTGTTGTGGCGACTGGATCTGCGGTGGCTGCGGCTACTGCGGCTGCAAAGGTTGAGGAGGTGGCGGGTACTGATACCCATAGGTCGGGTATCCAGTTGTCCAAGGACCTCCACAGGGCCCTTCAGGATAAAGAGCATTGTAGTTTGACGCCACAAGGTAAGGGTCAACTTCAGCATAGTTATAGTTGGTATGGGCCGGCTGCTCAAAAGGGTTGTACGCCGCTGAACCGGCGTATGTGAGAATCAGGTTATTATAACCCATTGGTGGCAGCGTGATAGGCGCAGAGTCCACCTCAGAGACGGGGTTTGAAGGCCCACCCATCTGCGGGTCTTCATAAAGTGGCGGGTAGTGACTGCCACTCGAAGGTTGAGGGGTGCTAATACGGACTCCCCTCGCACGGACATCCGTGAGTTTAATCTTCTCCGCCTCGGTGGCTCCGGACGCGGCTGCTGCTCTGGCGGCGGTGGTGGCGGTGGAGTGACCGCTACAAAACGGGAATCCTCCAAAGGATCCTGTTGTTTCTGCTGCTGCTGATGCAGAGACGAGTGGTAAGAAGGAGTAAACACCCAATCATACTGGGTAAACCTCGCCTCGTAGCTATCTGGACCACGATAAGGTGATCCATGAAAGGACGACCCATCCGATATCTTGATGGGGTGAGTAGGTGTTCCGGACGGCGGCTCTGCAGGATCGGTGTCTTCATCCATGTCCAAGGCATGGTCGCCGGAGAAGTGGTCCTCTGGTCCCAATGGGTTAAAACCCATTGGTTCTTGCACCTGGTTGGCTGGGTTGAACCGGCTTTGGAAATAGGGTGTTGGGTCAGGATATCCGGGACATGGTCATTAACCCCCCAAAGGCTGTAATAGAATTACAAGTTTGTTATACGTTCAGTAGCCCGGGCTGTAATACCGGGTTAAAGATTAATTGACACACCACATAATATAATCACACGGCGAGTTATTCTCGCATAGGCGGTTATGTCTTTTTATATACGAATCGGCAGGTGTGTGCCTACACCCTGTGCTTAGTGTCACACCCCAACCGATGGCGGAAACATCGGGATTAGACGAAGTGTGTAAAGATTGCTAGAGACGTCATAACACTATGTGACAATATTTAATTAAATTCAATTTTCATTTCAAAACTAAATGTCATACAAATTCAAAAGGAAATAACAACATTGTTTCAACAAATAACATAACAAAAAAAAGATAGATAAATTTAGGTGTGTATCTAGTCCACCCTAAACTTGTTTCATCAATCATCCATACATCAAAAATCAACCTGCAACATGTATTAAAATAGAGTTTCAATGCAAAAGCAAAGAGCGAGTATACAAGTTTGTCTACATAGCATAATAGAATAAAAACTGATATCCAACATGAACATATTAAAATAGTTTCAACCATGCTAGTTTACGCAGTCCAAGTGATAGCCCAAGTTTCCAATGCGTTAAAGTACCTAACCCAAAGTTTCACGGGAGGTTAATATGTCTCCTCCTAACAATACCCCAAAGACTAACGGGGAGGTGCATTACCCCTATACCGCTACCATTGTTAAGGCGGAACTACACACAAGGATTAAACGTTCACATAGCACAAAATAGTCTCAAGAATCACAAGTGTTTCATGTTTCATGTTTAAAAAGGATAGATCATGTTTCAAATAAGTTTCAAGTGTCACGTGCGTTTAATATAGAATACATGTTGCACCTAAAGTGTTTAAAAGTAAAATGGGTTCGAGTATACTCACGGTTTACAAGTCTTGACTTGAAGTTCCGAGAGCAAGTTTGGTGGATGAATTAGTTTGGAGCACCTTGTCCTTCTACACGAGGAAACATAGGTGTGTGAGTTTGGCGTATAACGGGAGATTATAATTTGGAGTTTAACATAGCATAAAGTAGGATATCAAAATAATCATCCTTGATTTATACTCTTATATGACACTACGTAACCACTAGGGTTATATTGTATTTCATGGGTAGTAAGCCCATTAGAATCATACTTGGAGTGTTAAGTCTTAGATGTCATTCTACTACTTTAACATATAAACACAAGTTTAATATTAAAGGTTCGAATGTGTGTGTATATATATTTTAGTATTACATATTATTAAGTTCAATATTTCAAGTAGGAGGTAGAAGATTAGGATCTTCGTTTAGGTACCTCGAGTCATTCATGAATGTCATGTATGGGGTAGGAAGAACATGCTCCCATTTAGGGACCCCTTGAATGTTCACCACTTCACTTGATGTAAAGACAACCAAGGAGGGTCACGAACTAGGTTTAGTACAATAATACAAACAATCTAACTAAAGAGAAATCATCAAATCACGTGAGGATTTTATGTTGGAACAACCCAAGTTGTTCCATAATCACTTCTCATCAAGACCAAGCTTGAACATGACTTGTGGGTGAAATACCCTAATAAAACAGAAAGTATTTGAGGTTTTAACCTCTGATTTATAGAGTCTCAACCTTGTTTTTAAGCTTTACCAACCATAAGAGAGGTTGTAAGCATTAAGACATAGGCTTGAGATGTGTTAGACACAAGTTGGATGAGTTTAAACAAACTTTTGAAGAACTTGAAACAAAACAGAAAGTTTGTGGACAATTTCGGAGCAATTCCAGGCTGATTTCTCCAAGGAGAAGTCAAGGATTCAAACCCCATGATTATCCAAGCAAGTAGGAAGAAGAATCGAGTGATTTCGTTAAGAAATGAGCAAGTTATACTCACTTTTGTGCAAGAGTATGAATCTGTCCGAAAATGCAGATTTACAGCTGAATTGAGAGTGAATTTGGAGTGATTTGTGAGTGTTGAAAGTGTAGAAATGCTTGGAGAAGGTGTATATTTATAGTGGAAGAGTTTGAGCATGATTGGAGGTGTTTAGAGGTGGCTTAATGGTGATTGGGGAGTGTTAGAAAGTGGGATTTCGTGCCAATTCGCGTACAAATGCAGCTGCTGTGTTTTTTCTGATCTGGGCAACCTCAGGCGGCCCGCGTGAGAGATCAAGGTAAGTTTAAGCGGGCCGCGAGCCCTATGTAGCTGAAGTTTGAGTTTATTGCAATTAAGCCCCTCCACTTGTTACCTTTGTGATTTTAGGTGTTTTAGGGACTATAAATGCCACAAAATCATAGTTTAAGGTAGATCTAAGTATGAGGAGCATAAACCAAGTATAATTAAGCGTATAAGTATCAAATCAAGTGTCATTCTCGTTCAAAATACGTCCAGTGCATAAGTTTAGATTAATTACAAGTTTCGCACATAGTTTCCAAGAATCACGATTAAACATTGATTTGATTCACGAAGTCGAACATACGAGCATACTTAGAATGTGTATATCATAGATGTAACAAAATACAAGCTTCATTAATGATCCAAGTCTCGGTTTGACAAATATTACAAAGAAGGGAACGATTACAAGAATACAAAGTTTCCAAAAATAGATATACGAACAAAACCTTCTATAAATGGAAAGTACAAAAGAGCTGGGCGTTACAGTCTCCCCTCCTTTAGGAAATTTCGTCCCGAAATTTAGGAAGACGCAGGGAAAAGATGAGGATACTTTGACTTCATATCCTTTTTGAGTTCCCAAGTAAATTCGGCGCCATGTTTTCCTTCCCATCTAACCTTAACGATAGGAATCTTACTGCGCCTTAGTAACTTGACTTGCTGGTCCACGATTTCTACAGGCTTCTCCACGAAATGCATAGTATCGTTGATTTAAAATCTTCGAGAGGAACTTGAAGTCCTTCATCAGCGAGACATTTCTTTAAGTTAGAGACGTGGAACGTTGGATGAACGTTGTTGTGCTCTTGAGGTAAATCGAGTCGATAAGCCACCTTACCAATCCTTTCGAGTATCTTGAAGGGACCAACATAGCGAGGGGCAAGTTTTCCCTTTTTACCAAAACGAACCACTCCTTTCCAAGGAGACACCTTGAGAAGAACGTGGTCACCAACGTTGAATTCCATAGGTTTGCGTCCCTTGTCAGCATAGCTCTTTTGACGACTTCGAGCCTTGAGTAGATTGTCATGGATTTGAAGAATCTTATCCGTTGCTTCTTTTATGATCTCAGGGCCAGTAAAATGTTTGTCACCAATCTCATGCCAGCTTAAAGGAGATCGGCATTTGCGACCATACAATGCCTCGAAAGGAGCCATTTGAATACTGGAGTGGTAGCTATTGTTGTACGAGAACTCGATCAAAGGTAAATGCACATCCCAACTACCACCAAAGTCGATGACACAAGAACGGAGCATGTCCTCTAGGGTTTGGATAGTACGTTCAGTCTGTCCATCCGTTTGAGGATGAAAAGCCGTACTAAGATTCAAATGAGTACCCATAGCGGACTGAAAAGTTTGCCAGAGACGCGAAGTGAAGCGACCGTCACGATCAGAAATGATGTCAAGAGGAACACCATGATGGCGTGTGACTTCATTGGTATAGACACGAGCAAGTCGTTCAACCTTGAAATCTTCGCGAATGGGAATGAATTGTGCGGACTTAGTTAAACGATCAATGACTACCCAAATGCTGTCGTAACCAGAAGGTGTACGCGGGAGTTTAGTTATGAAGTCCATCGCAATGCTATCCCATTTCCACACGGGGATTTCAGGTTGTTCGAGTAGACCAGAAGGTCGTTGATGCTCGACTTTGACTTTCGAACAGGTAAGACACTTGGAAACGTACACAGCAATGTCTTTCTTCATATTGGGCCACCAATAGGATGTACGTAGATTATGGTACATCTTGTCAGCGCCAGGATGAATTGAGTACTTAGATTTGTGTGCTTCGTTCATGATAAGGTCACGAAGATTGTCACGATCCGGAATCCAGACGCGGTCACAACAATAGAGGAGACCATCAGGTTTTGAAACGAGTTGATTTTCAGATGCTCCACATATTTCTACAGCCATGGAACCTTCATTGATAGATGAGTACTGCGCTTCACGAATACGATTGTGAAGATCGCTCGAGATATGAAAACAACGAATGATATCTACATGAGCCTTACGACTAAGTGCATCGGCCACGACATTCGCCTTACCAGGGTGGTAGCGAATCTCGCAGTCGTAGTCGTTGAGCAATTCCACCCAACGTCGCTGTCGCATATTGAGTTCTTTTTGGTCAAAGATGTGTTGTAGGCTCTTATGGTCAGTGAAAACCACACACTTAGTACCATATAGGTAGTGTCGTCAAATCTTTAACGCAAAAACAACTGCGCCAAGCTCGAGGTCGTGGGTAGTATAATTTTTCTCATGTATTTTGAGTTGGCGAGAGGCGTAAGCGATGACTTTGTCTCGTTGCATGAGCACACAACCAAGACCACGATTCGATGCATCACAATACACCACGAAGTCATCATTCCCATCAGGGAGAGCGAGGATAGGAGCGTTGCAAAGCAAGTCCTTGAGAGTTTGAAAAGATTCCTCTTGCTCAAGACCCCAAGCAAAAGGTTTCTGTTTTTGAGTCAGCGAAGTGAGAGGAACGGCGATCTTCGAAAAGTTCGAGATGAATCGACGGTAATAACCCGCCAATCCTAAAAAAGAACGGATTTCAGAAGGAGATTTAGGCGCGGTCCAATTCTTCACGGCTTCGATTTTTGAAGGGTCGACATGGATTCCTTTTTCACTAACAACGTGCCCAAGGAATTGCACTTCCTTGATCCAAAACTCGCATTTAGAAAACTTAGCATAAACGTTCAACACGCAAAAGTTCAAGTATAAGGCGGAGATGACGCTCATGATCGGCTCGAGATTTAGAATAAATGAGAATATCATCAATGAAGACGATCACAAAGCGATCCAAGTAAGGTTTGCAAATACGATTCATGAGATCCATGAACACAGCGGGTGCGTTGGTCAAGCCAAAAGGCATAACCACGAACTCGTAATGTCCATAGCGTGTGCGAAAAGCGGTTTTTGGAACGTCCTCATCGAGGACTCGAAGTTGGTGATAACCAGAACAAAGATCGATTTTGGAGAAACAGGTAGCGCCTTGAAGTTGATCAAAGAGGTCGTCGATACGCGGAAGGGGATAACGATTCTTAACGGTGAGTTTGTTGAGCTCACGATAGTCGATACACATGCGGAAAGAACCATCTTTCTTTTTAACGAAAAGCACAGGAGCACCCCATGGAGAGGTACTTGGACGGATAAAACCCTTATCGAGGAGTTCTTGAAGCTGAGAAGACAATTCTTGCATTTCGGAAGGTGCAAGACGATAAGGAGCCTTGGCGACAGGAGTCGCACCAGGTACGAGGTCAATACGAAAATCAACAGATCGAGGAGGAGGAGGACCGGGTAAATCTTCAGGAAAGACGTCAGGGAAGTCGCGCACCACTGGAACATCACTTAAACCTTTTCCCTTGCCCTTTTCTTCCACAACGTGGGCTAAAAAGGCAAAGTACTGTTTGCGTAAGTACTTGTTCGCTTGTGTGCAGGACATCAACTTTAGTCCCCTTGAAGGTCGGTCTCCATAAACGTGCAAAACGTCACCGGATGGAAGAGGCAAACGAACGAATTTCTCGTGGCAAGCGATTTCAGCATGATTCTTTTGAAGCCAATCCATGCCTATGATGACGTCGAAACTACCCAATTGCATGGGTATAAGATCGATAGAGAAAGCATGCTGGTTAAGAGTAAGACGACAATCGAGGAGAATGGAATCGACTAGGATAGACTTGCCATTGGCGACTTCAACGGAAAACGACTTAGGTAGCTTAGAGCGTGTGCAATTTAACCATGATTCGAATTCTAAGGACACAAAGCTTTTGTCCGCACCAGTATCAAATAGTATCGAAGCATAAAGATGGTTAACAAGAAACGTACCGTTAACGACATCATTGTCGTTGCGCGCTTGATTCGCGTTTAGGTTGAAGGCGCGTCCACGAGGAGGTTGTTGTTGCTCTTGATTCCATTGTGGGCATTGAGGACGAAGATGATTAACATCCCCACATTTGAAACAAGCTCTAGCGGGTCTTGCGTTTTGAGGAGCAGGTAGGGCTTGTTGCGCTTGCTGGGCTTGCTGAGCTGGTGGTGCTTGTTGTGGTTGTTGGTGACAAAAATTGGTAGTATGGCCATAACGGTTGCAATTGCCACAACGATGGCACCTAGCATTGACGGGAAGATGGAAATTACAAGTGGCGCACTTGGGGTGAATCCCAGTGTACGGCCTTTGGGTGTTATCAGGAGCAACAGGGTCAAGGTTAACAGGTGGCACAATCACGTTACAAACGGGGTTGGATTGCTTTCGCTTCTTTCCCCTATTGTTATTTGATTGTTGGGTGATTTGATTGGCTGGCTTCGAAGGAACGAGGTTTGCGGCTTGCTTATCGCGGATACGGTTATTGTTCAAGGACGCGGCCAAACGGTAAATGTCTTCGATGCTATCGAGTTTGGCTGCCTCGATTGTGTCACGCATATTAGGGGGTAAACCATTGATATACTTGCTTTTCTTGCGATCAGGGGTCGAGACAAGGTGAGGGACAATGAAAGAGAGTTGTTTGAAACGGGTGGTGTAGGCTAGGTTGTCATCACCAATCTGCTTTAATACCCAAAATTCTTCCTCCAACTTTCGTTGCTCATGCGGAGGACAAAACTCATCCATCATTAGGGCCTTAGTCTCTTCCCATGTCAAAGCATATGCCAGCTCATTCGAACGTATGTTTCTTTCATTCGTCCACCACTCGAGAGCTCGGGCTTGGAATACCCCAGTCGCGCTGCGCGTCTTGAGCTCATCGGGGCACTCGCTATTGATGAATGTGACCTCTATGCTGTCAAACCACTCAAGCATGGCGGTCACCCCATCATTGCCAGTGAATGGCTTTGGATTGCACGATGAAAAGTGCTTGAAGTTGAACGAGACGGGCTTGCGTGCTTCGACCTTAGAGTCGATGGAAGAGTGAGGAGTTTCAGAGGCTCGAATCTCGGAGATGACCTTTGGAACGACGCGAGCAAATTGATCGGCCATGAAAGCCATCATCTTCTTGGTGGAGCGAGACTTTGACTTCTTAGACGCGTTGGAGTGACGAGAAGACATCTAAGATTCAAAAGAGCGAATAGGTGAGACTTGGTCATAATGTTTGTTTAAGAAACGAAATTGATCACATAGCATAAAGGTTCACATATCATAAGAGGTTCGCATAGCATAAAAGGTTCAAGTTGATTCACATAACATGAAAGTTTCAATTTGATTCACATAACATAAAAGTTTAAACGTTTCATATAACATAGTCATGAATTCCACATAACATAACATGAATAAACGAAAGCATCGTAAATTTAGTTTGTTCACGAGGGATTATCATTGTTTGTGAATGCGATAACGTGCGAAATGATTAAAACGACATTTGGAAATGAATGAACGTTCAAGTATAAAATCACATGTAAATTGAGATACATAAAAGAGAGGCTCAATAAAACATTGGATTGTTTCGGGTAGAGAAACGTCGACTATTCCAAAGTGGGTCGAAAGTTCTTTCGAATTAGAGATATTGTGTTTTGGCCTATAAGTAAGATACTCTCGTCGAGAAGCGATTAACGGTATCTTACCCTTCCGGTTACTACACATCTCTAAATGATTGAAATATTCGGGACTTTGGCGAGAATAAAAATCGAGGAATGGGACTTAATCGACGAGATGCGGGTTTCACCCCTAACTTGGCGATTTCGTACCCTAAATGTGGTTGGTACTCGTCGATCAAAATAAAATTTTGACACTTTGACGAGGGTCCACTAGAGTTGAAATGGAAATTACCATTAAGTTGTGGATGTCACTCCTAGCTTAATGGTGAAATTTCGTGCAAAATAGATTAAAGGTAGAATGAGAGTCGTTTACCAAATTGTGGGTTTCACGCCTATTTTGGTAAATTCTTCTCGTTGGTGTTATAAGAGCATAAAAATAGCATAAGTGTATTAGTGTTAGCCTTAGGAAAGGCACATAATTTTAATAGAAAATATAGCTAGGAAGCATGCACGGTAGAGCACAAAAGTTTTAAACAACAAATAAGAGGCAAAATTCCTAGAACTATAGATTAGGGCAAAAGCATGGCAATTTTTCCAAATTCCCTATAGTTATGGCTCTGATACCAATCTGTCACACCCAAACCGATGTCGGAAACATCGGGATGAGACGAAGTGTGTAAAGATTGCTAGAGACGTCATAACACTATGTGACAATATTTAATTAAATTCAATTTTCATTTCATAACTAAATGTCATACAAATTCAAAACGAAATAACAACATTGTTTCAACAAATAACATAACAAAAAAAAGATAGATAAATTTAGGTGTGTATCTAGTCCACCCTAAACTTGTTTCATCAATCATCCATACTTCAAAAATCAACCTGCAACATGTATTAAAATAGAGTTTCAATGCAAAAGCAAAGAGCGAGTATACAAGTTTGTCTACAGAGCATAATAGAATAAAAACTCATATCCAACATGAACATATTAAAATAGTTTCAACCATGCTAGTTTACGCAGTCCAAGTGATAGCCCAAGTTTCCAATGCATTAAAGTACCTAACCCAAAGTTTCAGGGGAGGTTAATATGTCTCCTCCTAACAATACCCCAAAGACTAACGGGGAGGTGCATTACCCCTATAGCGCTACCATTGTTAAGGCGGAACTACACACAAGGATTAAACGTTCACATAGCACAAAATAGTCTCAAGAATCACAAGTTTCATGTTTCAAGTTTAAAAAGGATAAAGCATGTTTCAAATAAGTTTCAAGTGTCACGTGCGTTTAATATAGAATACATGTTGCACCTAAAGTGTCTAAAAGTAAAATGGGTTCGAGTATACTCACGGTTTACAAGTCTTAACTTGAAGTTCCGAGAGCAAGTTTGGTGGATGAATTAGTTTGGAGCACCTTGTCCTTCTACACGAGGAAACGTAGGTGTGTGAGTTTGGCGTATAACGGGAGATTATAATTTGGAGTTTAACATAGCATAAAGTAGGATATCAAAATAATCATCCTTGACTTATACTCTTATATGACACTACGTAACCACTAGGGTTATATTGTATTTCATGGGCAGTAAGCCCATTAGAATCATACTTGGAGTGTTAAGTCTTATATGTCATTCTACTACTTTAACATATAAACACAAGTTTAATATTAAAGGTTCGAATGTGTGTGTATATATATTTTAGTATTACATATTATTAAGTTCAATATTTCAAGTAGGAGGTAGAAGATTAGGATCTTCGTTTAGGTACCTCGAGTCATTCATGAATGTCATGTATGGGGTAGGAAGAACATGCTCCCATTTAGGGACCCCTTGAATGTTCACCACTTCACTTGATGTAAAGACAACCAAGGAGGGTCACGAACTAGGTTTAGTACAATAATACAAACAATCTAACTAAAGAGAAATCATCAAATCATGTGAGGATTTTATGTTGGAACAACCCAAGTTGTTCCATAATCACTTCTCATCAAGAACCAAGCTTGAACATGACTTGTGGGTGAAATACTCTAATAAAACAGAAAGTATTTGAGGTTTTAACCTCTGATTTATAGTGTCTCAACCTTGTTTTTAAGCTTTACCAACCATAAGAGAGGTTGTAAGCATTAGGACATAGGCTTGAGATGTGTTAGACACAAGTTGGATGAGTTTAAACAAACTTTTGAAGAACTTGAAACAAAACAGAAAGTTTGTGGACAATTTCGGAGCAATTCCAGGTCTGATTTCTCCAAGGAGAAGTCAAGGAATCAAACCCCATGATTATCCAAGCAAGTAGGAAGAAGAATCGAGTGATTTCGTTAAGAAATGAGCAAGTTATACTCACTTTTGTGCAAGAGTATGAATCTGTCCGAAAATGCAGATTTACAGCTGAATTGAGAGTGAATTTGGAGTGATTTGTGAGTGTTGAAAGTGTAGAAATGCTTTGAGAAGGTGTATATTTATAGTGGAAGAGTTTGAGCATGATTAGAGGTGTTTAGAAGAGGCTTAATGGTGATTGGGGAGTGTTAGAAAGTGGGATTTCATGCCAATTCGCGTACAAATGCAGCTGTTGTGTTTTTTCTGATCTGGGCAACCTCAGGCGGCCCGCGTGAGAGATCAAGGTAAGTTTAAGCGGGCCGCGAGCCCTATGAAAGCTGAAGTTTGAGTTTATTGCAATTAAGCCCCTCCACTTGTTACCTTTGTGATTTTAGGTGTTTTAGGGACTATAAATGCCACAAAATCATAGTTTAAGGTAGATCTAAGTATGAGGAGCATAAACCAAGTATAATTAAGCGTATAAGTATCAAATCAAGTGTCATTCTCGTTCAAAATACGTTCAATGCATAAGTTTAGATTAATTACAAGTTTCGCACATAGTTTCCAAGAATCACGATTAAACATTGATTTGATTCACGAAGTCGAACATACGAGCATACTTAGAATGTGTATATCATAGATGAAACAAAATACAAGCTTCATTAATGATCCAAGTCTCGGTTTAACAAAGATTACAAAGAAGGGAACGATTACAAGAATACAAAGTTTCCAAAAATAGATACACGAACAAAACCTTCTATAAATGGAAAGTACAAAAGAGCCGGGCGTTACACTTAGGTTGTGGCCATTTCAATGAATGATGCCAAGGATATCCGGGACATGTTCATTAACCCCCCAAAGGCTTTAAGCAAACAAAACAGTTTAAACGGGTTATCTCAATGATCTAACCTTCATACGATTAAATATTCAATACCCGACCAAGCGGTATTTTATATACCGTACCCCAAGCCCGTATAAGGGAAAATAAGTTAAAAGTATTTAACTGAGCAATTTATACAATTTATCCCAGCCGTATACAATCAAGCAAGTACATGTAGCTTTTACTGGGCTCCTAATCTGGAACAAAGGTTTTAAAAACCTATTAGATTCCCAACGGGTCTTAATTAAGACCCGGCAAGTTTGAAGACTTGTATAATATGGGTAAACTAAACACATTCTGGAATTTGAGATAAAAATGATAAGGTTTGACCCGTTCCGGTCAATTTATGCAAACTAGTTACATAAACTGTACCGAACGCGAAAATGCATAGCGGGTAACCATAAGAGTCATATACAGGTTTCCTAAGTTAATATGCCTTAAATATGTTGTGATATCAGTAAGATACCTTCCATTATGCCCCAAACGAATTTAAACTCAAATTTAGCCCCGTAGGGGTATTTTGGTTATTTAAATGTTTATAAAAGAGTTTATATATTAATCTGAGGTTCAGGTCTGATATAATCAGTAAAAATACTTAATTTAATAAGTTATATCAGTAGGGTATTGCATATATGTGGAATTTATCATTTATAACCAAACTATGCACCGAATGGGCATTTTGGTAATTTCATATAAGCTTTAAATGTCAAATCTGGAAATCTGAGTTTAAAACTTTTGCTTACTGTTAAAGTATAAAATTTACTAAAAATATCAGTAGGTATTCAGTCTTATATGTTCAAAATAGTTTTAACTCATAGTATGCGCTTTAAACGCGTAAAAAGGCGGTTTTAAGCGATATCCGGGTTTTATAAGAAAAGCTGATATTTTTATCATTCAAGAAGGCTTAAAATATTTTATTTATTGTATAAAATCAGTAGCAAAAGGTTTGGTGTCAAATGGTTTTGTAAAACTCATTTTATTCAAGGAAAGGGTATAACCAACAATTACCGAATTAAAGCTAGAACCCTATGTTATGCTCGGCCTAAAAATAAATAAAAATTTTCAAAAATCCCAAAATATTATATTATATCAGTGGGTGAAAAGATTGGTGTCAAAATTTGGGTTAGGATAGGTGATATGCAAATAATGTCGTTTAATTAATAAAAAGCTTTTAGTTTACGCTATTGAGCATAACTCCTAATCTAGACCTCATGTCAAATTTTTAGGACAAGTTTATAAATCAGTAACAAAGGTTATTGTCTTTTCATTTTTCAAAAATCTCGTTTTAAGGTTAAAAGGGCATAATAGTCAACATTTAGGCATATAACGGAAACATGCACATGAATCGGATAACTAAGGAACCAAGTTGTATCACCTCAGAGGGTTATACTAACCTATAACCTGGTCCTAATATAGAGCTCTAAGGCATTTCTAAAATGTCACACCCCGATATTTCCACGTATTACCGGTGGGCCCGGTGGGGAGTATCATGATGTAGTTGATATCATCATAGTCAAACAACACAAATTTAAATGCACAGCGGAAGCAAAAGATAGATTTATTTCAACCGAATAAAATTGTAATATTAAGTATCACAAACAGTTGAAACAGATCCACAGGCGGATCAAAATAAAAAGGAAACTTTGTTCAACAGACTTAATGCATCCAAGCTTGCGAGACTCTTATTGATGCTAAGGAGAGGCCAGCCTATTACGAGTAGTACCTGCACTTAACCTTTTTGGGAAAATACATCAGTTTGCACTGGTAAATACAATTTAACTGACTCATTTTGAAAAGATTTAAAATTGATTTGAAAAAAAGATTTTTATAACTTGGGATAATTATTTGAATATAAACTTGTAAAAGAATTACATGTTTCTTATGCGTTCAGTAGCCCGGGTTTACACCGGGTTAAAGATTAATAGACACACCACATGATATAGTCCCGCAGCGGTTGATCCCGAAACCGACGGTTATACTTATTAATTATTTATGCACTAACGGGTGTACGCCTACACCCACGTGCTTAGGTCGTGGCCATTTCTTAAAATGATGCCAAGGATATCCGGGACATGGTCATTAACCCCCCAAAGGCTTTAAGCAAACAAAAGAATTTAAACAAGTCATTTCAATGATTTAACCTTCATTTGATTAAAGATTCAATGCCCGACCAAGCGGTATTTTATATACCGTACCCCAAGCCCGTATAAGAGAAAATAAGTTAAAAGTATTTACCTTTGCAAATAATCACAATAAGCAAGTGCACGTAGCTTTTACCGGGTCTCCTATTCTGGAACGAAGGTTTATAATAACCTATTAGATTCCTAATGGGTCTTTAATTTAGCCTAAGGTTAGACCGGTTAGTTTTAATGAAAGATACGGTTCAAACGCATGATTAAGCGAAGACCGGAATAGAATGTGATTTAGACCCGAAAAGTTTGGAGACTTGTATAATATGGGTAAACTAAACACATTCTGGATTTTGAGACAAAAATGATATGGTTTGACCCGTTTCGGCCAATATATGCAAACTAGTTACATAAGCCGATCCGAACGCGAAAAGTGCGTAACGGGTAACCAAATGAATCACATACGAGTTTCCTAAGTTAATATGCTTTAAATATGTTGTGACATCAGTAAGATATCTTCTATTATGCCCAAAATGATTTTAAACTCAAACTATGCCCCGTAAGGGCATTTTGGTCGTTTAAAAGGTTATAAAAGAGTTTAAATAGTAATCTGAGTTACAGGTCTGATTTAATCAGTAAATATACTTAATTAAATAAGTTATAATAGTAGAGTATCATATATATGTGAATTTTATTAATTATAACCATACTATGCACCGTAGGGGCATTTTGGTAATTTAACATAAGCCTAAAAGGTCAAAACTGGAAATCTGAGTTTAAATCTTTTCCTTACTGTTGTAATATAAAAATTTACTGAATAGATCAGCAGGCATCAGCCCTTATATGTCTAAAATAGTTTTATTACATATTATGCGTTAAAAATGCTTAAAAAGGCGATTTGGAGCCATTTCCGGGTTTTTAAAAGAAAGCTGATATTTTTATTATTCTAGAAGGCTCAAAATAATTTATTTATTATATTAGATCAGTAGAAAATGGATTGGTATCAAAAGGATTTGTAAAACTCATTTTATAGCCCAAAAGGGCAAAACCGACAATAACCGAATTAAGCTTAGAACCCTAAGTTATGCTCAGCCTAAAAATAAATAAAAATCTCCAAAAATCCCAAAATATTATATATCAGTGGGTAAAAAGTTTGATATCAAAAATTGGGTTTAGATAGGCTATACACTAATTATGTCATTTAATTAATAAAAAGCTTTCTAATTACGCTAATGAGCATAACTCTTAATCTAGACCTCAAACGGTTGTCAAATTTTAGGTACAAGTTTATAAATTAGTAAATAAGGTGTCTACTCTTTTACATTTTCAAAAATCACATTTTAAGGTCATTTGGGTATAATGGTCAACATATAAGCATTTAACGGAAACATGCATGTGAATCGGATAACTAGTGAATCAAGTTGTATAATCGCAAAGGGTAATACTAACATGAAACCTAGTCCTAAATAAGCTCTAAGGCACATCTAAACTATGCTTAAACGGGTCAGAACTGAAAGTCGAACTATGCGACTTTCGGTTCCGAACCGAGCCTAAACTGAAAATTGTCGGGGTGAACATGTTTAGACATGTTCTTACATTAATTACCAAGTTATTTTAATGATAAAACAGGTTGCATGGTTTCTACATTATTAATTATGCATTAATTTGAAAATAAGCTTTCTGTTAACTTTTTAAAGTTAACTTTGACTCGACAATTGACATAGTTAGAGTGGGAATCAGAGAGTACCCTTTTAAGGGTTTATTACCCACATAATTACCTACTCATAGGTATTTTTAATTCGAGATTTGACTGAATAAATTTGAGTAATCTCGAAGTCAAACCTAAATTACGACGGTTTGACTTTTAGCTAATTAACTAAGCTAAACTGAATTAGGAAGGGTTATGCATACTTACAAGAGTCCTAATTACGACTAGAGATCACTAGGAAGCTTGCTTGATGAATAAAGAGCTCCAGAAGTGAAGTTGTGAATGTCGCAAATGAATGAGCTCAATGTTGCAACATTGCTCTTCTTATATAGCAAATTTAATTGATTTAGATGATGCCATGCAAGCCTATGAACGATTCCTGATCATTACAACTGTCCCTAGTGCATGAAAATCCACTTGTACAGCCCCTGGTATCAATTTACAGGCCCTTAAGTCGGTTAACAGACCTGCAACTGGCATCTGCAGGTTTTCTGTCGCTGTGTTGTTCTCGCGGGCCGCGTAAGCCCATAGGGCATTCTTACGCGGGCCGCCTGGCCTCCCATAACCTGCCAAACAAGTTTTATAAATTGCAATTTCTAACATGGTTTTAAGTGTTTTTCTTGCACTTTTGGCCCTCTAACCTTGCTTTTAAGGGCTCCATGACATGTTTAAACATTGGCAAGTCCTTGGTTAACCCTGTGATCACCCGTAAGGCCTTAGATTTCAACTTTGACGTTTTTAAGCCCTCGTATACAAATTTCATCATAACTTTCTAATACGATAACGAAACTTTATGAAATTTTTATCACACATTCTAGTAAGCATAATTTACTGTTACAAAGCTTCGGGTTTGCTAAAAGGTCACTCAGAGGTATACTTTTGACATGTTGACACATTTAACCCCTTTAGTTTGTAATTTCTCACTTTCTATCATATTTAGCTTCGTATGATCCATGATTTATTCGTTTATGGGTATAAACATCGTGTAGGGCTATTTTATGATATATTTATCCATTGTTGACACTTTGAACCCTTATATTCACATACTTTCTCTGTTTGTCAACTTTAGTCCCTTTAAAGTATTCTTTCACACGTTCAAAGCTTTTGACACGTGTCAATACATTATTGGACATAAATTTTCGAGGTGTTACAATAGGCATCCCATTTGACCTTTACAATAGGCACATGCTTCCTCCTAAGCTTCTTAACCTGTCGATCCTCAATCCACAAAGGTTTCTCCATAAATTTCAAGCTCTCATCTATGTGCACATCTGTATGCGGTATGACTAGCGATTCATCTGCTAGACATTTCTTCAGATTGCAGATGTGGAATACATTGTGAATACCACTGAGCTCTTCAGGTAAGTTCAACTTATAAGCCACTGATCCTACACATTCAATGATCTCAAATGGTCCTATATACCTTGGGCTTAACTTACCTTTCTTACCGAATCGCATCACCCCCTTCTAGGGTGACACTTTAAGCAGAACCTTATCTCCGACCTCAAACTTTAGAGGTTTTTGCCTTTTATCAGCATAACTTTTCTGCCTATCCCTGGCAGCTTTCAGGCGGTCATGAATCTGGACAATCTTGTCCATCGTTTCAAAGACTAGGTCAGGTCCTGATAACTGAGCTTCCCCTACTTCTGCCCAACAAATAGGCGTTCTGCATTTTCTACCATATAATGCCTCAAAAGGCGCAGCCTGAATGCTCGTATGGTAACTATTGTTATAGGAGAACTCGACCAACGGTAGGTGGTTATCCCAACTACCACCTAAATCAATTACACATGCACGAAGCATGTCTTCCAAAGTCTAAATGGTACGCTCACTCTGTCCGTCCGTCTGAGGATGGTAAGCCGTACTGAAATTTAAGCGCGTGCCCAAAGACTGTTGGAAACTTTTCCAAAAATGTGATGTGGTAGGATCGTTTTCGGACCCGAACGAGTCGATCAGCAGAGTTTATCTCAGTTTCAGAGGCGGAAACTAAGAAACTGAGTTCAATTCAGCAAGAAATACACTTTAAGCTGTCGATTGTATTGATTGGATGACTTTTACAGCGACTCGACACTTCGGCAGCACTTCGTTGCAAACCGGAAGGAACTGATACCTGATTTCGCCCCAAACAGCCTATATATAGCCGAACAGATTCCGCTTGAACATGCTATGTACATTTCAAGCGGAATCAGGACATATAATTTCGAGCAAAACCAACATTTAACTCTCGAGCGGAATAAGGATATTAGCTGATTTCGCTTGGAATGACAATTTGTCATTTCAAGCGGAATCACTTCTTAATCCACTATTCTCGAATCTCGTGCCCTGATCTAAACTATTCTATACAAGACTCGATACAAGACACAGACGACAGACGGATGCACCAACAAACTCCCCCTCAGATGTTGACGGAGTCTTCAGTGTCGAGTCTTCGCATCTTCAGTCTTTATCAGTCACTGGGCTTCTCTTTGAAATATCTGACACTGTAAGCATTCTTAATCTCTATCTTCTCTTCTCTTTCAATCGTTTCTCGGACGTTGACGTCTTCTCTATTCATCAGCACCAACATACACTCCCCGTCAATGATGAATCTTTAATCTCATTAGTTCAGAATCCATTCTATGATCGTGACCTGGATTTACCTGCACATTCTCTATCACACACATAAGTTTTCTGATAACCACTTGTGGGTAGAATATTCAAGCTTATAGATTTGCTGATGAACCACTTAGGTTATCACCAACCACTTGCAGGAATTCAGTTTTTATTTAAAAAAAGTTTTCTTCATTTCAATTCAAAAATATTTCAACTTGTTTCACCCAAACCCTTTGTGCATCATGTTTAGCACTTGGAATTTTGAACATCAGCTTTCCAACAACATTTGTCCAAAATCTTTTTGGATTTTTGAAATTTTATGCTAAAACACACTGAAAATCTTTTTGAATTTTTGAATGAAATGCAGAAATGAAATATTTACTAATAATATTTTTGTGAGTTTGTGTAAGAGGATCATATCAGTTTTTGAGACAAATCATCAACACCGTTAAGCTTGATTTCATTTTAATGTTCAAAACAATTCACCTAGATTGTCAGTATATTGGTCCAAATAAATTTTCACAAAAAGTTCAATTGTTTCGAGATACGATATTAATGTTTTAGAGACTTAAACTTATCCAAGTGTCTCACAACTTGAATATACTCCCGTATCCAGATCCCAATATTCAGTCTTACAGGTGAGTATACCACAGATGATATCTGTAAAGGGGTTAAAATGCGAGGGCCGTGAGAGCTCAGGTCGATACTTCCGTATACGCAGAGAGATGATGGCTCCGACTTTTGGTGTGTCCCCTTTAGAGGATCTTTTCTTCAACAGCAATGATTATCAATTTTATTGTTTAATCATTTTTGCTGAGGGCTACGCTATATTTCAAGCATTTTCGGAAAGTATTATACGGGGACTAGGTCAGAATTTCCATTCAGCAGAAGTCCCGGAATAATACCCCAGATATCACTGAGTATAAAGCCCTAGTATCTCAGAAAGAGGGACCTTTCAAACAAGATTTCGGGGGTTACCCATATATCCAAGACATTTTACCCACGAGATAAGCAAGTTTGAATTTAGGTTTATATCTCGAAAACAATTTACTGAATGTCCAAAAACCTACTGACACATCCACAGTAAAACTGTTTATCACATATTTAACTTTACATTTCTTTAGCATGTTGTGATAGTCCACTGATGTACTATCATTTCCTCTTTTTTCACAAAAAAACTCATTTTTTATTTTATCATGTTATTGAATTTTTCAAATTTTCTAATGTTTTTGGATTTTCTGAAAATTTTTCTACTCCCCCTAAAATGCGAACACATTAACAGAAATTTGAAAATAAACTATACAGAAAATTTGACAACTGATGTGAATTACTTCAATTCTCAATTCACTCGGCATAAACAATCAGAACCCCCCTATCAATAAACTATTTTCCCATTTGGATTTCAAAACACTTAAGTTTGTTTTAATCAAAATGGTTTTTCTGGAAAATAAGTTTGTGTATCAACCACTGGTAGGTTTGGGGTGAACTCATCACATTGTTCATTTTCAATCATTTGTAGTAAATCAGATACATGTTAATGTCCCTGATTTACCACTTGCATGTAAGATCCAACCTCTTTACCACTTGTAAGATAAAATCAAGTACAACTTAATGTCCTTGATTCACCACTTGTAAATTTATCAATCAAACATAAAGAATGATGCCGATACCTGATCCGCGATTACAAACTTGGGATCTCCGGCAAGTCAGGTTTTTCATACGAAGAAAATATCCACCCAAGCCTGACCAGCCTTGGGTGTTACCGAGTCACCAACACTCGATTTCTTACCTCCCATTTTCTTCTCATAGAACTCTTTAACCCCTTTGACTTTACCGTCAATCATTTTTCCAAAAAAATGTTTCACTGTGGGGTTAAAGGTCTTTTCAACATCAAAAACCTTCTTGTCATTGTAAAATTGGTTTGATATTTCGACTTTACCAATTTTCTTTTTGAAATTCTCAGCCCGAAGTGGTGGAAAATCTGCATCATCCATAGTCGGAACTGATTTTTCATCATTTACCTCAACCTGTGGCTCCTCTGATTTTGTGGAATCAGATTCATCACCAGATGATAGCTCCTCTGATTTTGACTTATCAGAATCATCGCTAGAACTACCAGCAGACTTCTTAACAACCCATTTCTGGTTGTCAGATCTAGCTCTTTTCTTGTAAAACTTGTTTGAACATTCACCAATTTCAAATTTTGAATCTTTGAAAAGTTTGATTCTGTTTATTGGTGGTTCAAACACAGTCACCTTATCTTTCAACCTATAAACTTCCTTGTGAACAATTCCAGGCAATGTGACTAGTTCTACCACATTTGAAACAGGTGCGACTTTTCTTCTTTTGATCAACAGTTTTCAACTCTACTTGCTTCTTTGGAAGGAACTCAGTGTTCGACTGCTTTCTAGAACTCTTTTCTTTCTCCTCCTCAGAAGATGTACCTGAAACAAATGTCATCTTTGCTTTAAAATTTCGAACATATCTTTCATTTTTCTGTTGGAGTAAAACCCAACCCTTTCTGTTTGAAATTACCGTTATGTTTTGGTTTCTTTTGAAAACCAGAAACAGAACCGTAACCTATTTTCTTGTTTTCTCTTTGCTTAACTCTTGAGGTGTATTTTTTAGGTTTATCAATAAGATTTAAATCTTTTATTTCAGAAATATTCATTTCTGTAAGTTTAAAAACCTTTTTTATCATTTCAGTTTTGACATCTCTTATTGGAAATTCATCATCAGAATATAATTTGTCCGAATCATTTAAAGGATACACTACTTTAAATGTTTCATCATTCAAATTAGATTTTGATAACAGGAATTCTTTGTCATAAACTAATTTGCCCTGTTTTTCTTTTTGACCCGGAGTGCTGGACTCAGACTTTGACTCCGACTTTGACTGCGATTTTGACTCCTCAGTTTGATCGTTATCTAACACATGATCCACCACTTTCTTCATCAATTGAGATTGTTGATCAGTGTCAGATGATGTAAACGTGACATCAATATTTTCTGACAAATTAACTGAGGACTCTGACTCCCATTGCAAGTTTGTTGCTTTTTGGACTCTTTCAGAATTTGGATTTCTGGGCAAATAGACATTTTCCAGCGGGGGTGGACACTTGTTGTAACTGACACCTTGTTTCTTACCAGAATCTCTCTTGTCAGTCTTTTTCTTTGTGTCACTCTTCTTTTCAACTTTCTTCACTGGAGTCTTTTCTTCAGTTTGTTCTTCTGTCACTTCATCCGCTTCAAATGTCTTCATGCCTTCAACCGTCGGATAAATCCTGTTAATTCCATAAGAAGTACATGAGTAAATTTTTAACAAACGGTTCACTCTCTCAGTCTCAGTTCTTTGCAATTCCAATTTTTGTTCAAGAGCAGCACACTTCTCGATGTAGTTGTTCACAACTTTCTGTTTGATCATAAATGCTCCTTGAAGTGTCTTCATTGCAGTTGCTTGCTCTTCATTGGAATCATTATACATATTCATTGCTTTGTTCAAGACATCATAAGATTCCTTCAACCTGTTCATGTTGTTGACCAATTCACTATTTTTCTTCTTAATAATCTCACAAGTTTCACAGTATACAGGAATCTCTTTTGCAATGACTTCTTCATTAATTTTGAACTTTGGAACTTCTTTCACTTTTCTTCAAACCACCGGAGTTTCATCATCACTACTCACCGGTGTCTTGACCTTTTTCTTTTTCTTTTTGATTTTCTCATCTTCACTATCAGTTTCAGCTAGCATTTTCAAATGATCTCTCATTTGTTTAGCATAATACTCGGTATCATCATCATTGTCCTCTTCAATTCTTGCAACAAAAGCTGTGTAAACCGGAGCTTGGTCAGGAATATAATCATCCCACGTGAAAATTTTCCTAGCTAAACCCCTCAGGTAACTTTTCGTCATCTTGATCAATCACACATGCTTTTCCATCAGCTGGTATGTACTTATCCCAGTTGAATCCAGTTGATGGCTTCTCTTCATCTTGATTCACCATGCATGCTCTCTTTGAGGAATCATCAATCACACTCCTTCCATGTGAAGTTTGTGCCTGATGTTGATGTTGTTGAGGTGGTTGTTGAGCAACTTGATGGTAGATGGCCTTTCGGTAGTAATCATTGTTGTTGTTGAAAGGATTTTGAGCTCCACTTGCTTTGCGGTTAGTGCACTCTCTCTTGAAGTGTCCTTTTCCCTGCAACGAAAACAAGTGACTTTAGATTTGTCAAAACCCAAAGTAGAAACATTCGCCTCACAAAGATCATCTCTTCCTGTGATTTGTTTGAATTTCTCAGCTCTTCTCAACACGCTTGCCAAGCACCACTTTATGTCCATCAACTCCATCTCTTCAGCATCGATCTGGTCGTAATCCTCCTTAGTAAGCATTGGATTCCTAATTCGACCTACAACAAAACTACCATAAGATTCAAGAACAGTTCCTAATAAAGACATATGGCTTTTAGCTAATTCCTCGGAATATTCTTGATCATTTTCAATGTTCAGCACAATGTTGCATTGAAGCTTTTTGCCATTTCTAGATGTTGAAACATTCGGATCAAACGATGAAAATGATGAGAAACTTGTGTTGCTATTTGATCCTTTTGATGAACTACCAGATGAATTCTTTGCGTTGTAAGCAGTTTCAACTTTTGGTGACAAGTTGGTTGATTTCTCATTCAAACCTCCTTTATAGTACAGACCTATATCTTGTTCACCATCAAAAACTTTCATTCTAGAAATCTTAATCTGTTCCATTTCCTGAGCCTCCAACTTTTCAATGAATTTGCTAAGTGTCAGATTGCTGAAACCCTTTTTGTTCCTTAGCATCATCAAGTAAGTTCCCCCTGTTTCGTGTGGTAAAGCATCTGCTAATTTTTCAATCAACTCCTCATTATCTTTGTTGATGCTTACCCTCTTCATGTTCACTACCAGATTGCAATATCTCTCAATAATCTGCTTTGTGCTTTCATTCTTTAAACCACGAAATAAGTTAAACTCTTTCTTCAGCAGTGATTTCTTGGTTTTGATCATTTCCTGACTACCAACAAATTTTGATCTTAATGCTTTCCAGATTGAATAAGAACTCCCGTTATGTTGCAATAAGACCATGATGTCTTCCTTCACAGCTTGTTGTAGCAGACTTAACATCATCTTTTCATTCTTGTACTTCCTCTTATCTTCCGCACTCATATCCTTAATCGGAATTTCCTCTTCATCATCATTCGTCGGTCGAATGTACTTTGTCTCCACGCATTCCCAAGCATCTAAATAGTTTGCTTGTACCCAATTCTCGAACCGTCCTTCCCAACCCTTATATTCCTCAATGTTCATAAGCTTGGGCGGTTTTTGCATTGTTCCCGTTTCGTTTTCCAACATCGTGTTTTGTGAAATACTCATCGGGGTAACCGGGGTAGCGAATGCGTTATAAAATTCCTCGTCCATAATTCTGATTTCAAAAATTTCTCAACTCAGTCAGTTCAAGCGAAATAACCACACTCCAAAACACACTGATTTAAGCGGAATCACTAAACACTGATTCAAGCGGAACCCTGATTTTGAAGCGGAATCAAACTCATAGTTTCAAGCGGAATCCCAACGAAATTTTGGAGCGAAATCACAAAGTAATCTAGAGCGGAGTCATAAAGTGTTTCAAGCGGAATCTCAGTTGAAGAGGAATCAAACTAAAAACTTTCAAGCGAGATCAAGACTAAAAAAGTGATTTCAAGCGAAATCAAATCCAAAGTGCTGCTGACGTCATCATATAACCGCTGATTTTCAAGCGAAATCACTAAAATCACAAGTTTTAGATTGAATTTTAACTTGAAACTGTTAAGGCTTTGTTAATATGTAATGATAAGTGCACTGTGTGAATTTGAGCCGATTTTATCCGTGAAAATTTTTGAATTTCGAAAAAGAATGGTGAAGAAACAGAAATTGCAGCTGAATTGTATAGAACTCTTGAGCGGAATAAGGATATTAACTGATTTCGCTTGGAATGACAATTTGTCATTTCAAGCGGAATCACTTCTTAATCCACTATTCTCGAATCTCGTGCCCTGATCTAAACTATTCTATACAAGACTCGATACAAGACGCAGACGACAGACGGATGCACCAACAATGTGTATCTAGTATCTCTGTCAGAGATAATAGACACTGGTACGCCATGCAAAGATACAATCTTGTCTACGTATAATTGGGCTAACATGTCGGAGCTATAATTCTCCTTAATGGGTAGGAAATGTGCTGACTTAGTCAGTCTATCTACTATCACCCATATAGTATCATTTCCTTTCTTTGTCTTTGGTAACTTGGTGATGAAATCCATTGTCACCATTTCCCATTTCCAAGTGGGAATTTCAGGCTGTTGTAGCAAACCTGACGGCTTTTGATGTTCAACTTTGACTTGGGCGCATGTTAAACATTTAGCTACATAGGCAGCTATAGACTTCTTCAAGCCTATCCACCAATAATTTTCCTTCAGATCCTGGTACATCTTATCAGCTCTAGGATGAACGGAATATTTGGAATTATGGGCTTCCTGGAGGATAACTTCCCGAAGTCCTCCATAAACTGGAACCCATATACGTCCATTTAACCTTAGGATTCCGTCCTTGCCATAGGATAACTGTTCTTCAGTTACTCCTAGTTTTTCCTCAGGGTAGTTAGCTTCCAAGACAGCTTCCTTCTGCGCAGCTAACAACCTTTCATTCAAACTGTTCTTTATCTCAATGCTCTTGGCATTGATTTTTATAGGCTTCACTCTCTCCTTTCTACTTAAGGCATCAGCGACTACATTTGCCTTGGCAGGATGGTATCTTATCTCACAATCATAATCATTCAGGGTTTCCATCCAGCGCCGCTGTCTCATGTTCAGGTCCTTCTGATTGAACAAGTGTTGAAGGCTCTTGTGATCCGAATAGATCACGCACTTGGTTCCATACAAGTAATGCCTCCATAGTTTTAGTGCGAATACCACGGCACCCAACTCCAAATCGTGGGTGGTGTAATTCTTCTCGTGCACTTTTAACTGACGTGAAGCATAGGCAATGACTTTGCCTTTCTACATAAGCACACATCCCATACCGGTGTGTGATGCATCACAATACACTACAAACTCATCAATCCCTTCTGGCAATGTCAGAACTGGAGCGTTGCTCAACTTTTGCTTCAGAATATCGAAGGATTCTAGCTGCTTAGGCCCCCAATCAAACTTGTTATTCTTGCGGGTGAGTAAAGTCAGGGGTGCTGCAATTCTTGAGAAGTTATTGATAAATCGTCTGTAGTATCCTGCCAGTCCTAGGAAGCTGCGAATCTCCGTAGGCGTCTTCGGCTCTTGCCAGTTCATAATAGCTTCAATCTTAGCAGGATCTACTTGGATACCACGCTCACTAACCACATGTCCAAGGAATTGGACTTCACGAAGCCAGAATTCACACTTCGAAAACTTGGCATATAGCTTTTCCTATTGAAGCAGCTTAAGAATGCAACGGAGATGCTTCTCGTGGTCAGCTTGACTCTTCGAATAGATGAGAATGTCGTCGATGAAGACGATGACAAATTTATCTAGATACGGCTTGCAGACGCGATTCATGAGATCCATGAATGCGGCAGGAGCATTAGTGAGCCCAAAAGGTATCACTAGGAACTCGTAATGACCATAGCGAGTCCTAAATGCAGTCTTGTGTACATCTTCATCCTTAACCTTCAACTGATGGTAGCCTGACCTCAAATCGATCTTGGAGAAATAACTTGTTCCTTGCAGTTGATCGAACAGATCGTTGATCCTGGGCAAAGGATATCTATTCATGATAGTGACCTTATTAAGCTCACGGTAATCGATGTATAGATGCATCGATCCATCCTTTCTTCACAAACAGGACTGGTGCTCCCGAAGGAGATGAACTAGGACGAATAAAACCTTTTGCCAGCAACTCATCCAGTTGCGTCCTCAATTCCTTCATCTCTGTTGGTGCCAATCTATAAGGCGCTCTCGCAACAGGCGCAACTCCGGGGATGATGTCAATTCTGAATTCTACTTGCCTATCTAGTGGCAAACCAGGTAGTTCTTCAGGAAAGACTTCAGGGTATTCAGAAATGACTGAAATATCTTCAATCTTGGGCTTCTGCTCATCAATAGTCACCTGTGCCATATAAATGACACAACCCTTCTTCAAGCATCTAGATGCCTTGATCATGTACACTTGTCTCGGCAGCCATACTGGGTATCTCCCTGAATGGTAAGTGGCTCGCCAGACGGAGTCTTGATCACCACTTGCTTCTTATTGAAGCCGATATGGGCTTGGTTATGCGATAACCAATCCATACCTATTACTATATCAAAACCAGCTAGCTTAAATGGAAGTAGGGACAAAGGAAAATAGTGGTTCCTAATGGATATAAAACATCCATCTAACACGGTTGAGGCTGTCTCTAAGGTGCCATCAGCTAGCTCAACCTCATATTTTATACTTAAGGCTTTAACAGGCAATTTCAACAACTCACGGAACTTATTATCTACAAAAGATTTATCTGCTCCAGAATCAAACAACACTCTTGCATAGACATCATTAATAAGAAAGGTACCTATTATGACATCGCCATTTTGGATAGCCTCCTGTGCGTTCATCTGAAAGACCCTGGCATTGGTCTTCTTCCCTTCTTCAGCTTTCTTTGCAGCTTTTGGGCAATTTGTCTTAATGTGCCCTTTTTCGTTGCAACTGTAGCACGTTGCGTCCTTCAGCTTCTTACAGTCTAGGGTCTTGTGCTCAGAAGATTTGCAAATCCCACATGGCCTTGGCTGAGACTGGGATTTTGAGTCATATCTACACTTCCCAAAATGGTGTTTCTTACAGACCTTGCACTTGGGTTTATCACCCGACTGTTGACCATCCTTCTTATTTCCAGAACCCTTCTTGTGGTCATTGTTTCCCTTGTGCTTCTTATCTGACCGCCGTGAGTTGTCATCTCACGCTTCCTTTTCTCTGCATCAGTGTTCCTCAGTGATCTCTGCCTGACCGCGTCTAGTGTGAGGGACAGAGATATATCAGCTGCAGACCTGAATGTAGCTGGCCGAGAGGCCTTCACGCTTGCCTTAATTTTTGGGGCTAAACCCCCAATGAAATGAGCTATTCTTTTGGGTTCCAGGGTCACAAGATAAGGAACCAACCTTGACATTGTATTAAAGCTCGTAAGGTAAGCTTGGCAATCCAGGTTTTTCATCACCAATGATAGGAAATCAGATTCAATCTTTTCAATCTCATGCTGAGGGCAGTAGTTCTCCTTGATAAGAGTGACAAATTGATCCCATGTCATATTGTACAGTGGAATCTTCCCGTTAGCTTGAATCAACGACCTCCACTAGGCTAGGGCCTCACCCTTGAAAGACTGATATACAACCAAGTCCACTAATATCTACCACAATGTCCATCTCATCCAACCAAGTCATGCAATCCACTGCCCCTTTCTCCCCAGTGAAATCTCGGGGTTTGCATGAAACAAAGTACTTATAGGTGCAACCTTTTGGATGGAACACTATTTTGGTTTGAGGAATGTCGATCATCATCTTTCTTTGGCTCTTCTTTCTTAGAGGGTGGCTTGCTGTGAGCCTCAGAATGAGTCTTAGGCTTGGAATGCAGTGTAGATAGGGTCCTACTTCGAGTCCCACTAGATTCACTATACCGCCGTTCCATATCCCTTGTAACAGCATTATCAAATAGTGCTTGCAGTTCCGCACCAGTCATCTGTATCCTAGCATTCTCGTGGTTTTCCACCGGATGACTGTTTACCTCATCCGACCCAGCCATGTAGCTTAAATTGCTACATATAAAAAAATTATGGGCAAGGTTTAATTTAGAAGTTTTTACAATATTTTATGATTTATTAACCATGGTTTTAATAGCCATTTTGGGTTAATTTGTTAATTATTTATATATTCAGGATCTTTATTACCATCCTATATTATAATTCAATAATAGCACAAAAGCCTAGTCATACAGACAGATTTAATTTATAAACCAAGATTTTTACAGAATCAAGGTATTTAAGGTTTGAATCAAAGTTCATTACCGTTTTCTAGACAGGGAGTTGTAGGCTACTACTGTCTTTAGTCCAAACGGACGTTAATTATAGCCCGTAGGCACTTTATCCATAAGGGATGGTTATATAAATAAAGGAAACTGGAATATCCCAAATTAAAGATGACTTATGTGATTTTATCGTATCACAGTTTATCAGAAATGTTAACATGCTTTCAGATCTTAACAAGAATTGGAATCTTTTATGCAGGTTTTACCATCTTGGTCATGTCTGCAACAACATGTAGACTAGGTTTTACCTTTAAGATTCTTTTTAACGTTTAATGCAGAATAATCCTAAATTGAGGTGTTAATATGGATCTGAATCTAATTATGGAACTACCATCTTGGTCCTGTCTTAAGGTGACACATAGCTAGGTCTTGTCCTTTTTATATTTTGCCATTTTATTATAATGGTAGATCTTTTAATAGGAATGTTATTTTCATTTATCTTATGTTTTATGTTTATGCATATAATTAACAATAAATAAATATGAAAATTAAAATTAAACCATTCCATTACCAATTCAAACAGTACAAATTTTGCCCTAAACGGGACTTCTAAGAAATAACATGCCCACACAGGGGCGAAATAAACAAACATACCCACGCATGGGTCAACAGAAAGACATGCCCGCGCAGGGGCAGAATACAAAAAGACAAGCCCACGCAGGGGCTGAGTACAGAAACAAAAGTCCACGCAGGGACTTGACTATAACTAAATAAATAAACAAGGGTCTTCAACAATCCCTTCTCTTGGACTTCCCTTTGAGTAGGCCTGCCAAACCTTTGAAGAAGCCTTGACGTTCCCTGCGGTCTTCTTGAACTTCCCTGCCACGGCCCTCGGCCCCGGTTTGACCCGGTTCAAGAGTCGCGAGGTAGGAATCCCGTGGTATCTAATTTAGGCGACAGCTGAAGTCTTTTAATACAGGATCTTTTAATACTAAAAACGCCCGTTTAATATATTATATAAAGTTTAGGGATAAATCCCATAATTTACAATAAGATGATTTCACAGGGAAATCTTTCTTTCTCAAAACATGTTTCTTTATTTATTCACATTGAGCCACTTCTCTGAGCTTGTAGTGCTTCACGGCACTTTTCTTGGATCACAACAGATCACATGAAACATGTTTGAAAAAGGTTTTGTCAGCGGGGAAATACTAAGTGAATCATTCAGTTTACTAAAAATGATACATTGGTTATAAATTACAGTATTAAGAGCGATTACAATGTTTTTACATGTCAACCAATTACCCACAGTATTTGTCACTCGACCGGATCTGTGACTGTGGTCATATCACTGTTGGGTTCGTTCACCCACAAGTGACGTAAATCACTATTAGGTCCGTTCACCAAAAAGTGACGTATCATGATTTAGGTACGCCCACCTAAACTGATAAAAATACTAGTAATGTGCATAATACCCCACATACCGGC
Organism: Helianthus annuus; assembly: GCF_002127325.2. Lineage (NCBI taxonomy): Eukaryota > Viridiplantae > Streptophyta > Magnoliopsida > Asterales > Asteraceae > Helianthus > Helianthus annuus. The sequence goes on from NC_035446.2 coordinate 18,656,745, forward strand.
TGTAATTGAAGACTACAAAGACTTAATCCCTGTAATTATAACTTTGGAAAATAATTTGGAGTATTGTAAAACAGTTGATAAAAAGAGAATGACTCACATTGCAGATTTAACGAGCAAAGTATAAGCCTACTGATTAGCCTTCAATTTAACCTAATTTAACAACAATGCACACACAAACGGGTTAGTAACTAATACAGTAGTTACGACAATTCACGAGATTAAACCCTCACAACGATTAATAAGGTGCAATACTTAACAATTCAACGGATTCACAACGAATAACAGAGCATAGTCCGGATTTAGACAATACTCAAATATTCAAGTCGAAATCACAATGAATAACAAAGTATAAGCTCAATTTGAGCAGCACCTAAACAATCGTTGGATAGTTATAATCGATCGGACGTTGAATCGTAATAGCGATCGAGTTATTACCCTGATTGCGGCAGCACCTCGTGAATTTGCGTGTGTTGTGGACTGTTTCGGTTGTAACTCAGACTACGTAGAACGAATTCACGTCGTTCCAAAGACAGAATTTAAGTCCCAATGTCGGCTATTTATACTAATTTTTGGACACGCTTACGGACCGTAAGCCTTTTCCCTTACGGTCAGTAAGGGAAGCAGTCTATTTATAGGGTAGCCAGGTCTGGGACTAGGCCTGCTGACTTGACAATTTGGAAATTTCGAATTTTGACAGCGAGAATTGTTGATAATCGTCACTAGGGTTTATCCCCCCCTGAGTTTTAGGGGACCTGATCCTAATTCCGATTGTTCTGGAAATTTTAGGGTTTATGCAGAATTACTTGGGGGTCTCAATTAGGGTTTCCTTATTGGATAATTATCATACTAAGTATTGATTTTAGTGAGAGTTGTTACATCCTCCCCACCTTAAGAAAAATCTCGTCCTCGAGATTTACTGGAATAGATAAGGGTATTTTCGCTTTATTTCTGATTCCAGCTCCCAAGTATATTCTGGTCCTCTCTTTGAATTCCATTTGACCTTGACCAGTACTAGTCGTTTGTGCTTGAGAAACTTGACTTTTCTTTCTTCGATCTGTAGTGGTTTTTCTACAAATTTCAGTTTTTCGTTTATTTCTATATCTTGAAGAGGTACTACTAGGGATTCGTCTGATAAACATTTCTTGAGATTGGGTACATGAAATACATCATGTACTCCAGCTAGTTCTTCTGGTAGTTGTAGACGATAAGCAACTGCTCCTATCCGTTGTATTACTGGAAAGGGTCCTACGTATCTTGGACTCAGTTTTCCTTTCTTACCGGATCGCACTACTCCTTTCCAAGGAGAAACTTTCAAAAGTACTTTGTCTCCGACTTGAAATTCTAACGGCTTGCGACGATTGTCTGCATAGCTCTTCTGACGATCTGTAGCCGTTTTCAGTCTTTCCTTGATCTGAGTTATCTTGTCAGTAGTTTCTTGTACGATTTCTGGACCTAATAATTGATTTTCTCCTATCTCTGCCCAACAAACTGGGGTTCTGCACTTGCGTCCATACAGTGCTTCGAATGGAGCAGTTTCAATGCTTGAATGATAACTATTCTTATAGGAGAGTTCAATTAAAGGTAGGTGGCTATCCCAATTTCCACCAAAATCTATCACACATGCTCGGAGCATGTCTTCCAAAGTTTGTATCGTCCTTTCACTTTGTCCTTCTGTCTGTGGATGATATGCAGTACTCAGATTTAGTCGAGTTCCCATTGCTTTCTGGAAACTAGTCCAGAAATGGGAAGTAAAACGACTATCCCTGTCCGATACAATGGAGAGTGGAACTCCATGTAAGGATACGACTTTGTCTACGTACAACTTTGCTAACCTTTCCATGCTAAAGGTTTCTTTCATAGGTAGGAAATGAGCTGATTTGCTTAATCGATCCACAATTACCCAAATCGCATCATTACCTTTTCTGGTTTTGGGTAACTTAGTAACAAAATCCATTGTTATGAGTTCCCATTTCCATACAGGCATTTCCAATTGTTGTAGTAGTCCGGAAGGTTTCTGATGTTCGGCCTTAACTTGTGAACAGGTTAGACACTTAGATACGTATTCGGCTATATCCTTTTTCATTTCTAACCACCAGAAATTGTTCCTTAAATCTTGGTACATCTTATTATTTCCTAGGTGCATAGTATACCTAGATTTATGTGCTTCTTCTAAAATCTTATTTCTTAATTCTCCTTGCTTAGGTACCCAAATTCGTTTCTTGTGGAATCTCCAAATTCCATCATTTCCTTGTTCTAGTTCATTTATGTAACCTTTCATTCCTTCAGCATCGTTCTTGATTGCTATTTCCTGTATTTTCTTCAATTGCTCCATTAAATCTACTTGTAGATTTAATCTAAGAGCACGGACTCGCTTTTGCTTCTCATGATACTTACGACTTAAGGCATCTGCGACTATGTTCACCTTTCCTTCGTGATATTGAATATCACAGTCGTAATCGCTCAGGATTTCCATCCACCTCCTTTGCCTCATATTTAACTCTTTTTGCCCAAATATGTACCTTAAACTTTTATGGTCTGTATAAATAGTAAACTTACTTCCATACAGATAATGTCTCCAGATTTTAAGGGCAAAAATTATGGCTCCTAATTCTAAGTCATGAGTCGTATAATTCTCTTCATGCTTTTTCAATTGCCTAGAGGCATACGCAAATCCTAACTTTGAGGCATCACAATATACTTCGAAATCTTCTGTTCCCTCGGGTAAAGCTAAAATTGGAGCATTCGTCAATCGGTGTTTTAAAATATTAAAAGCTTCTTCTTGTCTAGGTCCCCATTCAAACTTAACGGTTTTACAGGTCAGCTTAGTCAAAGGTACAGCTATCTTAGAGAAATCCTTAATAAATCTTCTGTAGTATCCAGCTAAGCCTAGAAAACTTCTGATTTCCATAGCTGTTTGTGGGACCTTCCATTCGGTGATTGCTTCTATCTTAGAAGGATCTACATGAATTCCTTCGTGATTTACCACATGTCCTAAGAATTGCACTTCTTGCAGCCAGAATTCACACTTTGAGAATTTGGCGTAAAGCTTTTCCTTTCTTAACAAAGTTAAGAGTACATGTAGGTGCTCACAATGTTCCTTTTGACTTTTGGAGTAAATAAGTATATCGTCGATGAACACGATCACAAATTTATCCAAGTATGGTTTACAGATTCGATTCATCATGTCCATGAATGCTGCTGGGGCATTTGTTAGTCCAAAGGGCATGACTGTAAATTCATAATGACCATACCTAGTTCTGAAAGCAGTTTTAGGTATGTCTTCTTCTTGTACTTTCAGCTGGTGATATCCGGATCTTAGGTCTATCTTAGAAAAATACCTAGCGCCTTGGAGTTGATAAAAAAGATCGTCGATCCTAGGTAATGGGTATCGATTCTTAATTGTAACTTTATTCAGCTCTCTATAATCAATACACATTCGCATCGATCCATCTTTCTTTTTCACAAACAACACTGGTGCTCCCCAAGGGGATGAACTAGGTTGTATAAATCCTTTGCTTAGTAATTCATCTAATTGCTTTTTCAATTCTAGCATTTCGGTGGGTGCTAATCGATAAGGTGCTTTAGCTATTGGTGTAGTACCCGGAATTAGATGAATTCTAAACTCTACTTCTCTATCGGGTGGTAATCCAGGTAATTCTTCTGGAAAAACATCTGGGTATTCTGAGACTATAGGGATGTCCTGAAGTTCTTTACTTTTAGTGTTAATGATTACGGAAATCATATACACCATTTCTTCTTGAATAACTAGCTAATTTCATTACTGAAATGAATTCAGTGACTTTCCAGGTCTATCTCCTGTAATTAAAATCACTTCTCCTATGGGGGTTCGAATTTCTACGGAATTCTTATCACATAGGATTCGAGCATGGTTGGCTACTAACCAATCCATTCCTAATACCACATCGAATCCGGCTAAGTTCATAGGTAACAGATTTGCAGAAAACTTATGGCCTAATAGTTCTATTTTTCCTTCTTGCAAAACTTTATCTATGTTAACAGAATTCCCTTCTGCGGTTTCGACCGTAAAAATCTGCCTAAGGGTGGTTAAAGGTAAATTAAGAGCTTGGCAGAATGAAGTATTAATAAAACTTTGGTTTGCACCAGAGTCAAATAATACTTTTGCAAATACGTCGTGAACTAGGAACGTACCAGCTATCACATCTGGGATGAGTTCGGCTTCTTGAGTGGTCAGCTGGAATGCTCGTGCATTCTTCTTAATAGTTCCGTCGTCTGGTTTGGCTTTGTTGTCTGTGGTTTAATTAACTTAGGACATTCTGTCTTGAAATGTCCGGTTTCTCCGCAGTTAAAACAGACTGTTGTCTTCTTTCTACAATTTTCTTCACGATGTCCTGCAACTTTACAAAAGTTGCAGATTATATTGCATCTTCCAAAATGATTCTTTTTGCAATTTCTATAAAAAGGCGGATTTGCGGATTGCCTCATTCCTCTCTTCTTAAACTTATTATTATTATTACCCACACGAAATCCTTGGGTAATCTTTTGAACCAATTCCTTCTTTCGATCTTCCTCTCTTGTGCGTACCAGTTCGTCAGTTAAGGTATTAGCTAATTCCACAGCATCGTCAATAGTACGAGGTCTCGCAGCTTTAACGATGTTACGGATTTCACTAATTAATCCCAAATGTAACGGGAAATGAGTACCGGTTCTGGCGAGGCCAGGGTTGGTACCACTCTAGCGTATTCAAAGAATGTCGAAGTATAACCGCGACAATCTATACCCGTCATACGATGATTTAGGAATTTATTGGCCATTAGATCTTTTTCATATTCGGGACAGAATTTTCTTTCTACAAGACTCTTAAATTCTTCCCAGCTCATAGCATAGGCTATTCTTCTTCCTTTCGCTTGTAATACTGTGTTCCACCATTCTAGTGCTCCTTCTTTGAATAAATTTGAAGCATACATGACCTGATCTTCTTCGACACATTTGCTTATTGCAATTACTGCTTCGGTTTTCTCTAACCAACGCAGTGTTGCAGTTGCCCCTTCATTACCTGCAAATTTTGCGGGTTTGCAAGCAAGAAATTCTTTGTAAGTGCAACCAGGCGTTGCAGCTTTCATTTTCTTAGGAAGTGGGGCTTATCGTGGATCATTATCATGATTGTTATGATTGCTGCCTCCGTTTACACTATGGCTAAAATTGTCTTCCTGAGTACGTTTACTAGGAATGATTTGTTGCGGATCAACAGGTTTTTGAGCAGCAGCCACGATTGCTGGAATAGCATTGGCTATTCCTTGAGTAATGATATTTTCAATATCTTGTCTAGTCATATACTGGTTTTCCAGGTTTTGCTCAGATTGATTCTCTTCATTAACTGGCTCATTATTAGCATTTTCCATCTGATGATTTTTTATAGATATAAACTTTATTAGTGTCAAGTAATTGATAATTTAACAAAACAATTGCACATAATCACATAATCTTATCACAACATATCTATAGCCAAAATTGTCGATTCTCGACTTCTGTTTTGTTTTATAGATTATATATGCATCCATACACACTGTTTATCTTACAAGGTTTTATTTCCTATTTTACAGAATTCTATTTTACTACTAATGCTATTATACAACATACTTCCCCGACTCCCCTATATGTTTGTTAACATGCAGTTCTAGTAACGACGCTCCCTTTCGTCGTATTTCCAGGAAAGTTGTTCCCCCATCTCCCTAATCCTATTCCCTCTACCTATCAACTCTTCTCCGAACTGTCGAAGTTCGGCTAAGTTTTCATTGCTCATTGGAGGATTGGGGATAGGTTCTGGATCAAATTGAGGAAGGAAGGTATAAGGACTATTGATCATGGTTTGAAATTGCCAGTCATTTGTCCACCATTCTTCCATTTCGCCTAAAGGTCGCGTGTGGATTAGAGGGTCTGGAATAACTGGTTCCAGATTCACTGGAAGTTGGATTGTGGCCGGGTAAGGGTACAGATTATTGTGGATAGGGCTTATGACCTCACAGTTTGCCAGTAGACGGTTTATTTCGTCTTGAAACGTGATTTCTTTGGGTTGTTTAGAGCTCTCTCCGATTTCTATTCCCTTTTGTTTCAAATTTTCTCTAGTTTCTATCTCTGCTGGTTTAGAACTCTCTCCGGTCTCGACTCCTTTCCCTTTGTCTATAGGGTTTTCTATTTTGGGAAGTCTCCTAGTGGCTGGCTTCCTCCTGCGCACTTTCCTCCATCCTACATATCTTCTTCTCTTTTTTAGGTTTTGCTTTTTCCAGCGGTGGTGCTTGGAATTCCAGGGGTTCCTCTATGTCAGCAATATAACCAGTAAAGTCGTGGGAGACTTCAATTGGTACTGGGTAGAGGTTGAGATTCTGGAAGGCTTCCGATATCTCATTCATGCTGCATAGCATATATGCAAAATGCACAAAAATGCTAAGTTAAAACTTTGGAACAAAGTTTTACAAATAAACATTGAAGTTTTATTGCATACTAGTTTGTACAAAGGACAACAAGAAAGAAACACACTAGGATTTATTTATTACTGGTAGTAATTTATACTAGACTATGCTTATTAGTAGTTTAGAGGTTTGCATTTTCTGCTACGGTAGCTAGCATATAAAGATCTGCCCATTTTCATCTAATTTAATCTTCCCAAGGTGGACTATTGTCAAATTCCTGGATTTCTGGATTAAACCTCACTTTCTTGGGTTGGGTTTTCTTTCCTTTTTCCGACTTTTCTAAGTATTTGGAGTTTCTTTACTAGAGAAAGTGGCTCTTCGAATTGAGGGCTTTTGGACAAATATTCCCTCGTCCATATTATTGGATATTTTGAGGAAGTTTCCTTGGGTCTAATGGATTAGTAGAATTAAGTGTTATGACTTAAGTTTATTTAAATCAGTAATAGGCTTAAATTAGTGGCTCGATCAGTGGCTCTGATACCACCTTTTCCTGTCACGGCGGGCAGGTTACCCGGTTCAAGAGCCGCGAGGCAGGAATCCCATGGCTAATTTAGGCGACAGCTCATTTATTTATTCACATGATTGATGAACACTATCTCTGAGCGTTTCTTGCTGGAATAGCATTGGCTATTCCTTGAGCACTTGTCTAATATACAGAGATCAGGCTGCATTTTCCATCCTTTATTAGTGTCAAGTGATAAAAGGTTGTCGATGGTTTTGTCAGGGTTTTATTTCCTATTTTACAGAATTCTATTTTACTACTAATGCTATTATACAACATACTTCCCCGACTCCCCTATATGTTTGTTAACATGCAGTTCTAGTAACGACGCTCCCTTTCGTCGTATTTCCAGGAAAGTTGTTCCCCCATCTCCCTAATCCTATTCCCTCTACCTATCAACTCTTCTCCGAACTGTCGAAGTTCGGCTAAGTTTTCATTGCTCATTGGAGGATTGGGGATAGGTTCTGGATCAAATTGAGGAAGGAAGGTATAAGGACTATTGATCATGGTTTGAAATTGCCAGTCATTTGTCCACCATTCTTCCATTTCGCCTAAAGGTCGCGTGTGGATTAGAGGGTCTGGATAACTGGTTCCAGATTCACTGGAAGTTGGATTGTGGCCGGGTAAGGGTACAGATTATTGTGGATAGGGCTTATGACCTCACAGTTTGCCAGTAGACGGTTTATTTCGTCTTGAAACGTGATTTCTTTGGGTTGTTTAGAGCTCTCTCCGATTTCTATTCCCTTTTGGTTTCTATCTCTGCTGGTTTAGAACTCTCTCCGGTCTCGACTCCTTTCCCTTTGTCTATAGGGTTTTCTATTTTGGGAAGTCTCCTAGTGGCTGGCTTCCTCCTGCGCACTTTCCTCCATCCTACATATCTTCTTCTCTTTTTTAGGTTTTGCTTTTTCCAGCGGTGGTGCTTGGAATTCCAGGGGTTCCTCTATGTCAGCAATATAACCAGTAAAGTCGTGGGAGACTTCAATTGGTACTGGGTAGAGGTTGAGATTCTGGAAGGCTTCCGATATCTCATTCATGCTGCATAGCATATATGCAAAATGCACAAAAATGCTAAGTTAAAACTTTGGAACAAAGTTTTACAAATAAACATTGAAGTTTTATTGCATACTAGTTTGTACAAAGGACAACAAGAAAGAAACACACTAGGATTTATTTATTTACTGGGTAGTAATTTTATACTAGACTATGCTTATTAGTAGTTTAGAGGTTTGCATTTTCTGCTACGGTAGCTAGCATATAAAGATCTGCCCATTTTTCATCTAATTTATCTTCCCAAGGTGGACTATTGTCAAATTCCTGGATTTCTGGATTAAACCTCACTTTCTTGGGTTGGGTTTTCTTTCCTTTTTCCCGACTTTTTCTAAGTATTGAGTTTCTTTTACTAGGAGAAAGTGGCTCTTCGAATTGGGCTTTTTGGACAAATATTCCCTCGTCCATATTTATGGGATATTTTGAGGAAGTTCCTTTTTCTTTGGGTGCAATGTCTAATTTGTGGTAGATAGCAGAAAGCTTTTGTTTACCCATATTGTATCTAACAAATAACCAGTTAATAAACACATAATCACAAAATGGCAATTAGTAGAATTAAGTATTTTGTTAAATACTTAATTTATTTAAATCAGTAATAGGCTTAAATTAGTGGCTCGATCAGTGGCTCTGATACCACCTTTTCCTGTCACGGCCCTCGGCCCCGGTTTGACCCGGTTCAAGAGCCGCGAGGCAGGAATCCCATGGTATCTAATTTAGGCGACAGCGGAAGTCTTTTAATACAGGATCTTTTAATACTAAAAACGCCCGTTTAATATATTAGATAAAGTTTAGGGATAAAATCCCATAATTTACAATAAGATGATTTCACAGGGAAATCTTTATTTCTCAAAACATGTGTCTTTATTTATTCACATTGAGCCACTTCTCTGAGCTTGTAGTGCTTCACGGCACTTTTCTTGGATCACAACAGATCACCTGAAACATGTTTGAAAAAGGTTTTGTCAGCGGGGAAATACTGAGTGAATCATTCAGTTTACTAAAAATGAACATTGGTTATAAATTACAGTATTAAGAGCGATTACAATGTTTTTACATGTCAACCAATTACCCACAGTATTTGTCACTCAACCGGATCTGTGACTGTGGTCATATCACTGTTGGGTCCGTTCACCCACAAGTGACGTAAATCACTATTAGGTCCGTTCACCTAAAAGTGACGTATCATGATTTAGGTACGCCCACCTAAACTGATAAAAATACAAGTAATGTGCACAATACCCCACATACCGGCTGTAATTGAAGATTACAAAGACCTAATCCCTGTAATTATAACTTTGGAAAATAATTTGGAGTATTGTAAAACAGTTGATAACAAGAGAATGACTCACATTGCAGATTTAACGAGCAAAGTATAAGCCTACTGATTAGCCTTCAATTTAACCTAATTTAACAACAATGCACACACAAACGGGTTAGTAACTAATACAGCAGTTACGACAATTCACGAGATTAAACCCTCACAACGATTAATAAGGTGCAATACTTAACAATTCAACGGATTCACAACGAATAACAGAGCATAGTCCGGATTTAGACAATACTCAAATATTCAAGTCGAAATCAAAATGAATAACAAAGTATAAGCTCAATTTGAGCAGCACCTAAACAATCGTTGGATAGTTATAATCGATCGGACGTTGAATCATAATAGCGATCGAGTTATTACCCTGATTGCGGCAGCACCTCGTGAATTTGTGTGTGTTGTGGACTGTTTCGGTTGTAACTCAGACTACGTAGAACGAATTCACGTCGTTCCAAAGACAGAATTTAAGTCCCAATGTCGGCTATTTATACTAATTTTTGGACACGCTTACGGACCGTAAGCCTTTTCCCTTACGGTTCGTAAGGGAAGCAGTTTATTTATAGGGTAGCCAGGTCTGGGACTAGGCCTGCTGACTTGACAATTTGGAAATTTCGAATTTTGACAGCGAGAATTGTTGATAATCGTCACTAGGGTTTATCCCCCCTTGAGTTTTAGGGGCCCTGATCCTGATTCCGATTGTTCTGGAAATTTTAGGGTTTATGCAGAATTACTTGGGGGTCTCAATTAGGGTTTCCTTATTGGATAATTATCATACTAAGTACTGATTTTAGTGAGAGTTGTTACATTCCCGCTCAACTTGGTCCAATCTGTCGTGAACCTCTTGTTGGCGTTCTGGCGGGATCAGTTGCGGCCGTGGCGGTGGCTGATACAGTGGTTGAGGAGGTGGCGGATGCTGGTACCCATAAGTTGGGTAACCAGTGGTCCAAGGACCTCCATAGGGCCCTTCAGGGTGAAGAGCGTTGTAATCCCATGCTGCTTGATAAGGATCCACATCCGCTTAGTTGTAATGGGTGTGAGCCAGCTGCTCAAATGGATTATACGCCGCTGAACCGGCATATGCAGGGATTGGGTTATTAAAACCCAATGGTGGCGCTACAGGCGCAGAGTTTATCTCTGGGACGGGGTTTGATGGCCCCCCATCTATGGTTCTTCTTCTTGGAGTGGCGGGTAGTGGCTGCCACTCGAGGGTTGAGGAGTGCTGATGCGGACTCCTCCTCGCACGGACATCCGCGCGTTTGATCTTCTCCACCTCGGTGGCTCCGGAGGTGGTTGCTGAACTGGTGGTGGTGGTGGTGGCGGAGTGACTGCCACAAAGCAAGAATCCTCGGAAGGATCCTGCTGTCGATGTTGCTGCTGCTGCTGGTGGTACGGAGACGAGTGCTCAGATGGGGTAAAATACCATTCAATCTGGTTGAACCTCGCCTCATAGCTATCCGGACCGCGGTAAGGCGATCCATGAAACGAGGACCCATCAGAGATCTCGATGGGATGGTTTGGGGTCCCGGTTGCAGGCTCGACGGGATCCATGTCCTCGTCCATATCCATGGCGTGATCTCCGGATAAGTGATCCTCTGGTCCCAATGGGTTAAAACCCACGGGTTCTTGAATGTAGTTAGTCGGGTTGAACCGGCTCTGAAAGCAGGAGTGGGTTCAATGAATGAATGATGCGAATTTGATCGTTGTAAAGGTATGAAGGAAGGTTGGCGGTTGTTGGGCTCATTTTCAGATTGTGGCCCAAAAGAATGAAGGTAGGACGGTGAGGAGCTTAGGGAGACGGATCGCCTCCCGGGTTCAGTATATGTCCTCCAAGGCTCCTGAGGACTGGTGCTCATAGTGATTGACGGTGTGCGCCGGTGGGAAGGCCCGACCTCGTGATCATTGCCCGTTACTGGGGCTTTACCTCTACCTCTCCAGAATCTTGGCGGCATTTTCAAACCTGTCAACAAAGTTAAATAAAACAACAAGAAATATATATGAAAGATAAAAAATTAAACAAAACAGAATTTGTCCTATGTTATTTGTCTAGACTCGAGGATAGAGGAATGTGCAATTTGTGCACTGAGATTAAACACAAAAGGCTAGTGTTTAATTCACTCAGTGTGGCTCTGATACCAACCTGTCACACCCCGATATTTCCACGTATTACCGGTGGGCCAGGTGGAGAGTATCGCGACGTAGTTGATATCATCATAGTCAAACAACACAAATTTAAATGCACAGCGGAAGCAAAAGATAGATTTATTTCAACCGAATAAAATTGTAATATTAAGTATCACAAACAGTTGAAACAGATCCACAGGCGTATCAAAATAAAGAGGAAACTTTGTTCAACAGACTTAATGCATCCAAGCTTGCGAGACTCTTATTGATGCTAAGGAGAGGCCAGCCTATTACGAGTAGTACCTGCACTTAACCTTTTTGGTAAAATACGTCAGTTTGCACTGGTAAATACAATTTAACTGACTCATTTTGAAAAGATTTGAATGCACATGGCACAAAAAGAATTTTTATAACTTGGGATAATTAGTTGAATATAAACTTGTAAAATAATTACATGTTTCTTATGCGTTCAGTAGCCCAGGTTTACACCGGGTTAAAGATTAATAGACACACCACATGATATAGTCCCGCAGCGGTTAATCCCGAAACCGGCGGTTATACCTTATTAATTATTTATGCAATAACGGGTGTACGCCTACACCCGCGTGCTTAGGTCGTGGCCATTTCTTAAAATGATGCCAAGGATATCCGGGACATGGTCATTAACCCCCCAAAGGCTTTAAGCAAACAAAACAATTTAAACAGGTCATTTCAATGATTTAACCTTCATTTGATTAAAGATTCAATGCCCGACCAAGCGGTATTTTATATACCGTACCCCAAGCCCGTATAAGAGAAAATAAGTTAAAGTATTTACCTTTGCAAGTAATAATCACAATAAGCAAGTGCACGTAGCTTTTACCGGGTCTCCTATTCTGGAATGAAGGTTTATAATAACCTATTAGATTCCTAACGGGTCTTTAATTTAGCCTAAGCTTAGACCAGTTAATTTTAATGAAAGATACGGTTCAAACGCATGATTAAGCGAAGACCGGAATATAATGTGATTTACACCCGACAAGTTTGGAGACTTGTATAATATGGGTAAACTAAACACATTCTGGATTTTGAGACAAAAATGATATGGTTTGACGCGTTTCGGCCAATATATGCAAACCAGTTACACAAGCCGATCCGAACGTGAAAAGTGCGTAACGGGTAACCAAATGAATCACATACGAGTTTCCTAAGTTAATATGATTTAAATATGTTGTGACATCAGTAAGATATCTTCTATTATGCCCAAAATGATTTTAAACTCAAACTATGCCCCGTAAGGGCATTTTGGTCATTTAAAAGGTTATAAAAGAGTTTAAATAGTAATCTGAGTTACAGGTCTGATTTAATCAGTAGATATACTTAATTAAATAAGTTATAACTGTAGAGTATGATATATATGTGAATTTTATTAATTATAACCATACTATGCACCGTAGGGGCATTTTGGTAATTTCACATAAGCCTAAAGGGTCAAAAATGGAAATCTGAGTTTAAATCTTTTCCTTACGGTTGTAATATAAAAATTTACTGAATACATCAGCAGGCATCAGCCCTTATATGTCTAAAATAGTTTTATTACATACTATGCGTTAAAAATGCTTAAAAAGGCGATTTGGAGCCCTTTCCGGGTTTTTAAAAGAAAGCTGATATTTTTATTATTCCAGAAGGCTCAAAATAATTTATTTATTATATTAGATCAGTAGAAAAAGGTTTGGTATCAAAAGAATTTGTAAAACTCATTTTATAGCCCAAAAGGGCAAAACCGACAATAACCGAATTAAGCTTAGAACCCTAAGTTATGCTCAGCCTAAAAATAAATAAAAATCTCCAAAAATCCTAAAATATTATATTACATCAGTGGGTAAAAATTTTGATATCAAAAATTGGGTTTAGATAGGCTATACGCTAATTATGTCATTTAATTAATAAAAAGCTTTCTAATTACGCTAATGAGCATAACTCTTAATCTAGACCTCAAACTGATGTCAAATTTTAGGTACAAGATTATAAATCAGTAACTAAGGTGTCTACTCTTTTGCATTTTCAAAAATCACATTTTAAGGTCATTTGGGCATAATGGTCAACATATAAGCATTTAACGGAAACATGCATGTGAATCGGATAACTAGTGAATCAAGTTGTATAATCTCAGAGGGTTATACTAACATGAAACCTAGTCCTAAATAAGCTCTAAGGCACATCTAAACTATGCTTAAACGGCTCAGAACTGAAAGTCAAAGCAGAAGTCAAACTATGCGACTTTCGGTTCCGAACCGAGCCTAAACTGAAAATTATCGGGGTGAACATGTTTAGACATGTTCTTACATTAATTACCAAGTTATTTTAATGACAAAAAAGGTTGCATGGCTTCTACATTGTTAATTATGCATTAATTTGAAAATAAGCTTTCTGTTGACTTTTTAAAGTTAACTTTGATGTCACACCCCCAAAATCCACCTGCGGATAACACCCGCTTCGAGGGCGTGACTGACCAGGATCCAACCACCAATTATACTAAGCATTGGTTAATAGTAAAGTAAAATGTTATCTCGAGTAGTTTAGCAACATCTTAGCTTAAGTTTGATAGTAAGTTTAAACAAAACAGCGGAAGCATAAACCAAGTAGTTTTAATAGACAGTTCATGGTTCAAGATGAATAAAACCCAACACACGGGTTTTGACGATCACTACACATTCCCAAGCAGCAGCTCCTCAGTCACTGGTTACCTGCAAAGCATGCAGTAAGGGGTCAACAATAATGCTGAGTGAGTTCACTAGTTGACCAGTTTTAATTACCAAAAACTTGTTTCACCAGTTAATTTATCCGTTTATACATGCCATGGGGAGCTACCCCAAAAGTTAGCGACTAAACTGTTTTTCCAATACCGAACACTAGGTAACCGTTTGTGTTTCCGCAGGATGCCCCGATGTCAATGTTGTATCATCATTGACGGATGCCTGAGTACATTAGTTCACGACCGATCCCATACCATGGCACGGTGTGAGGTTGGTAAAACCTAAATAGCGCTATCAACTAATAACCCGTTCGCCTGGCCCCGGCGACTAATCGGTATTATGTAGTAGGGACTTGAGTGATAGAGTTGCGTTTAGTGCCGTTTGGTTGCATTCCGTATAAACAGTAATTAACTAAAAGGTTTCCCAATGACAAGGGAAGGAAAAGTAAGTTTGTTCCCAGTAACTAGGGAAGGAATGTAAATGGTATCCCCCTTTTCAAGGGGATAGGGTTGTTTTAGTCTCGTGTCCCAAACCACCGGGACGCATGCTTTTAAATTGTGAACTCACCTTGGGTTGCTCGGTAGATTATTTTACCCGGTCAAGTATGTTGGTCACCACGTCCTAGCATGGTTACCAAGTATGGGTCAAGTTGGGTACAAATAAACACATAGCGAACACGTACGGCAAACACATATAGCAAACACGTATAACATGCGTAACAACAAACAGTTGGGCTATTGGGTCAGCCCTAAACATACAATCAGCAGCAACAACACGTAGCCCAGTCAACAGAAAGCCCAACAGTCAAAGCCCAATAACACCAAAATAGCCCAGTCGAGACAAGGGTGGTTGCGACTCGCAACCGAGGTTACGACTCGCAACCAAGGTCTCGGTTTATCACGTTTTGGTTACGAGTCGCAACCAGAGGTTCCGACTCGCAACCGGCGGTTCCGACTTGACAGCAGTGGTTACGACTCGCAACCGGATTCGACACGCGTTGATTGCGACTCGCAACTGGGAGGTCTCGACAAAGCTTGATGTGGTCTCGAGTCGCAACCAAAGGTTGCGACTCGCAACCGTGATTACGTGCACAGCAATCATCTAGAACCTGCAATATGTACTGACCAATAGGATTGTATTTTCATGAAACAGTGTACTATACCCATGTCTGTTTGTCTATTTTGTGTCTAAATCGGATCAAACAAAGCATATTCAAATATTTAAGTGACATTCATGCTGTTCATCATCATATTCATATAACATTCAAGCAATTATTTATGAACATTCAAACTCCATTTATCAACAAACCAACCCCGAGATCATGCATAAAAACCCTCCAACCTACTCGTAACATCATCCGGATAACCAAAACTATTCAACATGAACCCGCATCTACAACCATCATCATATATAACATGCAAACAATTCAATCCGAGACCTCTATATTTAATAAACCAAAAATCATGAGTATCCATTTTATCTAAACATTCCGAAATAAAAGCATATTAGCCGGTTATCCATTTCACACATTTTGATTCACACAAATCATGGCAAACAATCATCATCCATACACAAGAATCATAGTAACACATTTTTGTACTAACCGGTTGAAGTTGTGGGTTTAAAGAAGCAAAGATTCTTTCCGGTTGGTGATTCCGGTTGGTGGATCCGAGAGAGAGAAGAAGAGGAAATGGTGAGCTTGGTTGCTAGAATTCTTAGGGTTTTTTTTTTGTGAGAGAGATGAGAGGAGAGTAGGAGAGTGTTGGTGAAAATGAGGGAAAAGTTAGGAGGGTGTGTGGGTATAACCGGTTATATGAGGGTGGGCTTAGGGGGGTTGCAAGGCCCAAACCGGCCCAAATTCACTGTTCACTCGAGACCACTCCGGGTCTCGAGTCGGGTTGAGGTTTCGGCTCTAGTATATAACACACACACACATATCTATATACACATATACATAAATACACATAACATGTAACACCATAGTTCAAATTTTTATTTTAATAGATTACGCACACACATGCTACATCGAAAGGTTGTCCGGGAAAACCCGAGGTGTCACATTATCCCCAAGTTTTAGGAACTTTCGTCCCGAAAGTTAAGGCAGCCACTGTCAAGCTAGTGTAAGTGAAAGCGTTTCAACGGGGTGTCACATCATCCCCCCGTTAGTTTGGAATTTCGTCCCGAAATTCGGTTGTAGCTTCAGTGCTGGGGTTTTCGTTTGGGAATAGCTGGGGATACTTGTGTTTCATCTGGTCTTCCCGCTCCCAGGTATACTCTGGGCCACGTCGCGAGTTCCAACGGACTCGTACAAGAGGTATCTGGCTACGTTTGAGGATTTTGATCTCTCGATCCGTGATCTCAATCGGCTCCTCAGTAAAGTGTAGCTGTTCATCGATAGTTAGTTCCTTGAAAGGAATTACGAGCGTTTCATCTGATAGACACTTCTTCAGATTAGATATGTGGAATACGTTGTGTACCGCACTCAGTTCTTCAGGCAGGTTCAATCTATAAGCAACCTTACCGATTTTCTCGGTAATTTCGAATGGTCTGATATATCGCGGATTAAGCTTGCCCCGTTTACCAAAGCGAACCACACCCTTCCAGGGTGAGACTTTAAGTAGAACCCGGTCACCGACCTGGAATTCTAGTGGTTTCCTACGCTTATCAGCGTAACTCTTCTGACGGTCACGAGCTGCCGCCATGCGTTATCTGATCTGGGCAATCTTTTCCGTTGTATCTACCACCATCTCTGGGCCCGTGATTTGACTATCACCGATTTCTGCCCAGCAAAGAGGTGACCGGCATTTACGACCGTACAATGCCTCAAAAGGTGCTGCCTGAATACTAGTGTGGTAGCTGTTGTTGTAGGAGAACTCTACTAGCGGTAGATGCTTCTCCCAGTTCTTGCCAAAATCGATCACACACGCTCTAAGCATGTCTTCTAGGGTTTGGATGGTGCGTTCAGACTGTCCATCCGTTTGCGGGTGATAAGCGGTGCTCATGTCCAAACGTGAGCCAAAGGATTTGTGCATAGCTTGCCACAATTCCGAAGTAAAACGAGCGTCTCGGTCGGAAATAATCGAGGTTGGCACTCCGTGCCTCGAAACTACTTCCTTTAAGTAAACCTCCGCCAAGGTAGAAAACTTGTCTGTTTCCTTAATGGCCAGAAAGTGCGCAGACTTGGTCAATCGATCTACTATTACCCAAATAGTGTCGTTTCCGCGTTGAGACCTAGGTAGCCCTGTAACAAAATCCATGGAAATTTGCTCCCATTTCCATTTCGGGATTTCTGGTTGTTGGAGTGGGCCTGCTGGCTTCTGGTATTCTGTCTTGACTCTTGCGCAAGTCAAACATTTGCTGACGTATGTTGCTATGTGGGCCTTCATACCAGGCCACCAATATGTAGTCTTCAAGTCGTGGTACATCTTGTCCGAACCAGGATGTACTGAGTAGCGGGACTTGTGGGCTTCGTCCATCACGAGTCCACGTAAATCCCCATAGAGAGGGACCCAAATGCGCCCTGTTACATAGTAAGCGCCATCCTCTTTCTGTTCTAGTCGCTGTCTCGACCCTCGCAGAGACTCAGCCCTGATGTTTTCCGGTTTCAATGCTTCGACTTGAGCATGTCGGATCTGGGTAGGGAGGTTAGACTGGATGGTAAGTTGCAATGCTCGCACGCGCTTTGGTATAGTGTCCTTTCGGCTGAGGGCGTCTGCCACGACATTGGCCTTGCCCGGATGGTATTTGATGGCGCATTCGTAGTCATTCAGGAGTTCGACCCATCGACGCTGTCGCATATTCAATTCCTTTTGCCTAAAGATATGCTCGAGACTCCTGTGATCGGTGTAAATAGTGCACTTGGTACCGTACAGGTAATGTCTCCATATCTTAAGAGCAAAGATCACTGCTCCTAGTTCCAAATCATGCGTAGTGTAGTTTCTTTCATGCGTCTTGAGTTGTCGAGAGGCGTAGGCAATAACTTTCTCGCGTTGCATCAACACGCAACCGAGCCCATGGATAGACGCATCGCAGTAAACCACAAAGTCGTCAGTGCCTTCAGGCAACGAGAGAATAGGAGCGCTACAGAGGTTATCCTTAAGCCTCTGAAAAGCCGACTCCTGAGCTTCATTCCACTTGTAAACAATGCCTTTCTGAGTAAGAGTCGTGAGGGGTTGTGCAATCTTTGAGAATCCTTTGATGAATCTGCGGTAGTATCCTGCCAATCCCAAGAATTGGCGAACCTCGGTCGGAGTCTTGGGTGTAGGCCAATTCTTTATCGAGTCGATCTTAGCGGGGTCGACGTGAATTCCGTCCTTGTTGACCACATGCCCAAGGAAATGGACCTCTCGAAGCCAAAAGTCGCACTTCGAGAACTTGGCGTACAATTGCTCATTGCGTAAGAGTTCGAGGATAAGGCGTAGGTGTCGTTCATGCTCTTCTTGACTTTTCGAGTAAATCAGGATGTCGTCGATAAACACAATCACGAATTTGTCGAGGTAAGGCTTACATACGCGGTTCATGAGATCCATGAAAACCGCAGGTGCGTTAGTCATTCCAAAAGGCATGACGAGGAACTCGTAATGACCGTAACGAGTCCTGAACGCCGTCTTGGAGATGTCTTCATTACGAACTCTCAGCTGATGGTAGCCTGATCGCAGGTCAATCTTGGAGTAGTAGCTCGATCCTTGCAACTGATCGAATAGGTCGTCGATGCGCGGGAGAGGGTAACGATTCTTGATGGTAACCTTGTTCAACTCACGATAGTCGATGCACATTCGGAATGTGCCATCCTTCTTCTTAACAAAGAGTACTGGTGCTCCCCAGGGTGATGAGCTAGGACGGATAAATCCTTTATCCAAAAGTTCCTGTAGTTGCGTAGAGAGTTCTTTCAGTTCTGCAGGGGCTAGACGGTACGGTGCACGAGCTATGGGTGCTGCTCCGGAAGCTAGCTCGATTTGGAATTCGACCTGACGGTGGGGAGGGAGTCCGGGTAGTTCCTCAGGAAATACCTCGGGATAGTCACGTACTACAGGAAAATCTTCAATCCTCTTTTCCCTTTCGTGAGTGTCGGTGACAAGTGCTAGGATAGCGGCGTGCCCTTTCTGTAAGCACTTCTGGGCTTTCAGGAGCGAGATAATGCCTGTGACTTCTCCACCTTTGTTGCCTTGGACGATGAGGGGTTGGCCAGAACGACGAGGTATACGAACTGCTTTCTCTTGACAGAGGATCTCAGCGCGATGTTTGGATAACCAATCCATACCGATGACAACGTCAAAGCTTCCAAGTTTGACGGGGAAAAGATCGATACTAAACGTGTGACCCGACAATTCTAGTGTGCAGTCGTGGATCACGTGCGTGGCCTCGACGTTCTTACCATTAGCTATCTCGACGATGTGCTTAGAACTTAATAATGCGGGCGGGTGCTTAAGTTTCTTACTAATGCGAAGGGATACATAACTGGCATCGGCACCGGAATCAAATAACACAGAAACATAACGATCATCAAGTAGGAACTTACCCGCCACGACGTTGGGGTCGTTCCTTGCTTCTCCAGCTCCAATCACGAAAGCTCTTCCCCTTGCACCATTCCCAGCATTGTTGTTTTGCTCATTGTTCCCAGCTCCCTGATTGTTGTTGCGATTCTGATTCAGTTCAGGGCAATCCTTTCGCATGTGCCCTGTTGCCCCACATTTAAAACATGCTCGGTTGTTTCCCTGCTGCTGTTGCTGTTGAGGTTGCTACTGATTCTGCCTTGCTGGGAACTGACTTCTACAATCCTTGGCTTCGTGCCCCATCTTGTGGCATCGCTGACACTGGCCCTTGTTACATGCCCCATTGTGGTGCCTGTTACACTTGTTGCACTTAGGGTAGCTTCTCCGGTAGCCACCCTGTTGCTGAGTGCCCTTGTTGTTGTCAGTTTTCCTTTGCTGAGCTGGGGCCTGAGTAGAGTTAGCATCCTTGCCCTGATTTCCATCCCACTTTCGTTTGCCATCACTGGAAGTTCCTTCCGCAGCACTGATCCTTTTGGGCAACCTGCCCTCTTCCACAGCCTGGTTAGTGAGTTTGTGGGCAAGACGGACCACAGGCTGTATGGTAGTGAGGTTGGCCGAAGTTACATGGCTCCTGATCTCTGGGACTAAGCCTTTGATGTACAATTCGATCCTTCGGTACATGGGTCGGGACATGTTTGGGCAAAGAGCAGCATAGTCGTTGGACAGCTTGGTGTAGGTCTCAATCTCTGACCCAACCATCTTGAGTTCATAGTACTCGTCCTCGAGTTTGTGGATGTCATCCCTGTGACAGTACTCTTCCTTGATCATATCCTTGAAATCTTCCCATGCAGTAGCGTTTGCAGTCTCCAAACCAAGCATTTGAATTTGCGCCTTCCACCACGAAAGCGCGCTTCCCTCAAGAGTACCAGAAGCAAACTTCACCCAATTAGCAGGGGGACACTCGCAGACAGCAAAGACAGCTTCGACCTTCTCGATCCAGTGCAGAAGACCTATGGCACCCTCAGTGCCACTGAATGGAAGAGGCTTGCAATCCATGAAGGTCTTGAAGGTACATACACGTGGTTGCACAGGCGCAGGCTGACCTGTTGTGAGGAGTGAAGCGAAATAGGTTTAGAGGCGAAAAGACGATGTGGCGGTAGGATCTAAACATCCTAAAACAACGAGCTTACCTATAGGGTGAGCTGCGAAAGCTGCAGCCACCGTGTTGAGCAGGTTAGTGAACTAAGCCTGAGTCATGTTGACGTTTCCTCGTCCGCGTCCACTCATTGTCTTCATAACCAGAAAACACAGTATGAGTGTGGTGTCGTAATATAGCGAGAAGGAGATAGAAGAAGGGAGGCGTATCTATCTAATCAGGCAAACTAGTACGTATAGTGAAGCAGAAAGCATAAGACAAATAAGCAAGTAAATATGGGTCCGAGCTAGGAGGTCAGATAAGTCGAGCCTTGCACTTGGAGTGTAGTGTCGTCACGAGTCACGGGTTATAGTCTGGTTTTTCTCAAAAAGATTTTTCCCCTTTTTAAAACCAAGTTCACTATAACCAATGGCTCTGATACCAATCTGTCACACCCCCAAAATCCACCTGCGGATAACACCCGCTTCGAGGGCGTGACTGACCAGGATCCAACCACCAATTATACTAAGCATTGGTTAATAGTAAAGTAAAATGTTATCTCGAGTAGTTTAGCAACATCTTAGCTTAAGTTTGATAGTAAGTTTAAACAAAACAGCGGAAGCATAAACCAAGTAGTTTTAATAGACAGTTCATGGTTCAAGATGAATAAAACCCAACACACGGGTTTTGACGATCACTACACATTCCCAAGCAGCAGCTCCTCAGTCACTGGTTACCTGCAAAGCATGCAGTAAGGGGTCAACAATAATGCTGAGTGAGTTCACTAGTTGACCAGTTTTAATTACCAAAAACTTGTTTCACCAGTTAATTTATCCGTTTATACATGCCATGGGGAGCTACCCCAAAAGTTAGCGACTAAACTGTTTTTCCAATACCGAACACTAGGTAACCGTTTGCGTTTCCGCAGGATGCCCCGATGTCAATGTTGTATCATCATTGACGGATGCCTGAGTACATTAGTTCACGACCGATCCCATACCATGGCACGGTGTGAGGTTGGTAAAACCTAAATAGCGCTATCAACTAATAACCCGTTC
Source organism: Helianthus annuus (assembly GCF_002127325.2). NCBI lineage: Eukaryota > Viridiplantae > Streptophyta > Magnoliopsida > Asterales > Asteraceae > Helianthus > Helianthus annuus. The sequence goes on from NC_035446.2 coordinate 18,678,608, forward strand.
GCCTGGCCCCGGCGACTAATCGGTATTATGTAGTAGGGACTTGAGTGATAGAGTTGCGTTTAGTGCCGTTTGGTTGCATTCCGTATAAACAGTAATTAACTAAAAGGTTTCCCAATGACAAGGGAAGGAAAAGTAAGTTTGTTCCCAGTAACTAGGGAAGGAATGTAAATGGTATCCCCCTTTTCATGGGGATAGGGTTGTTTTAGTCTCGTGTCCCAAACCACCGGGACGCATGCTTTTAAATTGTTAACTCACCTTGGGTTGCTCGGTAGATTATTTTACCCGGTCAAGTATGTTGGTCACCACGTCCTAGCATGGTTACTAAGTATGGGTCAAGTTGGGTACAAATAAACACATAGCGAACACGTACGGCAAACACATATAGCAAACACGTATAACATGCGTAACAACAAACAGTTGGGCTATTGGGTCAGCCCTAAACATACAATCAGCAGCAACAACACGTAGCCCAGTCAACAGAAAGCCCAACAGTCAAAGCCCAATAACACCAAAATAGCCCAGTCGAGACAAGGGTGGTTGCGACTCGCAACCGAGGTTACAACTCGCAACCGAGGTCTCGGTTTATCACGTTTTGGTTACGAGTCGCAACCAGAGGTTCCGACTCGCAACCGGCGGTTCCGACTTGACAGCAGTGGCTACGACTCGCAACCGGATTCGACACGCGTTGATTGCGACTCGCAACTGGGAGGTCTCGACAAAGCTTGATGTGGTCTCGAGTCGCAACCAAAGGTTGCGACTCGCAACCGTGATTACGTGCACAGCAATCATCTAGAACCTGCAATATGTACTGACCAATAGGATTGTATTTTCATGAAACAGTGTACTATACCCACTAAACATGTCTGTTTGTCTATTTTGTGCCTAAATCGGATCAAACAAAGCATATTCAAATATTTAAGTGACATTCATGCTGTTCATCATCATATTCATATAACATTCAAGCAACTATTTATGAACATTCAAACTCCATTTATCAACAAACCAACCCCGAGATCATGCATAAAAACCCTCCAACCTACTCGTAACATCATCCGGATAACCAAAACTATTCAACATGAACCCGCATCTACAACCATCATCATATATAACATGCAAACAATTCAATCCGAGCCCTCTATATTTAATAAACCAAAAATCATGAGTATCCATTTTATCTAAACATTCCGAAATAAAAGCATATTAGCCGGTTATCCATTTCACACATTTTGATTCACACAAATCATGGCAAACAATCATCATCCATACACAAGAATCATAGTAACACATTTTTGTACTAACCGGTTGAAGTTTTGGGTTTAAAGAAGCAAAGATTCTTTCCGGTTGGTGATTCCGGTTGGTGGATCCGAGAGAGAGAAGAAGAGGAAATGGTGAGCTTGGTTGCTAGAATTCTTAGGGTTTTTTTTTTGTGAGAGAGATGAGAGGAGAGTAGGAGAGTGATGGTGAAAATGAGGGAAAAGTTAGGAGGGTGTGTGGGTATAACCGGTTATATGAGGGTGGGCTTAGGGGGGTTGCAAGGCCCAAACCGGCCCAAATTCACTGTTCACTCGAGACCACTCCGGGTCTCGAGTCGGGTTGAGGTTTCGGCTCTAATATATAACACACACACATATATCTATATACACATATACATAAATACACATAACATGTAACACCATAGTTCAAATTTTTATTTTAATAGATTACGCACACACATGCTACATCGAAAGGTTGTCCGGGAAAACCCGAGGTGTCACATTCGACGCGACAATTGACATGGTTAGAGTGGGAATCAGAGAGTACCCTTTTAAGGGTTTATTACCCACATAATTACCCACTCATAGGTATTTTTAATTCGAGATTCGACTCAATAAATTATGATTAATCTTGAAGTCAAACCTTAATTACGACGGTTTGACTTTTAGCTAATTAACTAAGCTAAACTGAATTAGGAAGGGTTAGGGATACTTACAAGAGTCCTAATTACGACTAGAGATCACTAGGAAGCTTGCTTGATGACCAGAGAGCTCCAGAAGTTAAGTTGTGAATGTTGCAAATGAATGAGCTCAATGTTGCAACATTTCACTTCATATATAGCAAATTTAATTGATTTAGATGATGCCATGCAAGCCTATGAACGATTCCTGATCATTACAACTGTCCCTAGTGCATGAAAATCCATTTGTACAGCCCCTGGTATCAATTTACAGGCCCTTAAGTCGGTTAACAGACCTGCAACTGGCATCTGTAGGTTTTCTGTCGCTGTGCTGTTCTCGCGGGTTCTTGCGCGGGCCGCCTGGCCTCCCATAACCTGCCAAACAAGTTTTATAAATTGCAATTCAGCCCCTGGTCCTTTCTAACGTGGTTTTAAGTGTTTTTCTTGCACTTTTGGCCCTCTAACCTTGCTTTTAAGGGCTCCATGACATGTTTAAACATTGGCAAGTCCTTGGTCAACCTTGTGATCACCCGTAAGGCCTTAGATTTCAGCTTTGATGTTTTTAACCCCTCGTATACGAATTTCATCATAACTTTCTCATACGATAACGAAACTTTATGAAATTTTTATCACACATTCTAGTGAGCATAATTTACCGTTACAAAGCTTCGGGTTTGCTAAAAGGTCACTCAGAGGTATACTTTTAACATGTTGACACATTTAACCCTTGTAGTTTGTAATTTCTCACTTTCTTTCATATTTAGCTTCATATGATCCATGATTTATTCATTTAAGGGTATAAACATCGTGTAGGGCTATTGTATGATATATTTATCCATTGTTGACACTTTGAACCCTTATATTCACATACTTTCTCTGTTTGTCAACTTTAGTCCCATTAAAGTATTCTTTCACACGTTCAAAGCTTTTGACACGTGTCAATACATTATTGGACATAAATTTTCGAGGTGTTACATAAAATAATCTAAATCAGGTCAGAACTGAAAGTCAAAGCAATAGTCAACTTTTGCGACTTTCGGTTGCGAACTGACCCTTAACTTGAAATTGTCGGGTTGAACATGCTTAGACATGTTCTTACATTAATTACCAAGTTATACAAGTGATAAAACAGGTTTCATGGCTTTTACATTGTTAATTATGTGTTTATTTGAAAATTAGCTTTCTGTTGACTTTTTAGTATAAGGTTTGATCTGACATTTGACCAAGTTAGGGTGATAATCAGTAGGTGCCCTCTTAGGGGTTTATTACCTACATAATTGCCTACTTATAACTTCTTTCAATTTGACTAATGACTGGACCATTAGTGATTAATCATGAAGTCAAACCTTGATTATGATAAGTTTGACTTATGGTCATTAAGCTAATTAAAACTGAAATTAGGAGGTTAAGGACACTTACAAAGGTCCTAAGCACGATTTTGGAACCTAAGGAAACTTGTTGAAGACCAGAGAGCTCCAGGGAATACTCCTTGAATGATTTTGAAGTGAGCAAAAGAAATGGTTGCAACTTGAGTTTCTTATATAGGACTCAATATCTCATAAGATCATTACAAACAAGTCTACAAATGTTCCAGATGATCCCATGTGTCCCTCTGCATGTAAAACCATTGGCCTAACTCCTGTATTTCGAATACCATGCAACTAAGGCGGTGTAACCAGTTATAACAGCCAACTGCCAATTTTTAACTGCCAGTGACAGCCTTACGGACCGTAAGCAGAAACCCTTGCGGTCCGTATCCAACTCTTACGGACCGTAAGTCCAGACGGATGTGGTCCGTAACCGACCTTGAATTGTATCGCCCAGTTGCAGTCCTTGCGGACCGTAAGCTGAACCTCATACGGTCCGTAACCAATGGTCAGAAGACAAAAACTTGCAAACTTTTAACCTTTGACCATGCAATCTTTTATAACGCAAATCTTCAGTCATTATCAGCAGGAGGGGACCATGAATCAGGCCTTGCATGCCCTTGAGAGTGTTGCCATGCACATACACATTTTGGACTTTATTGACGAAGGTTTCTAATTGAGGATTTGTTGTAAAACTCATAGGGTCCATTTCTTATACAATTTGAATTATATATTATCAAAATAACCGGATTTGAATGTATCAGATGTTTATGAAATATTTTAAGGTTTGGGATTTATAAAAAGGTCACTCAAAGGTTTTATTAAACATGTTGACACTTTTTAATCCTACATACATCTTTCAACTTGATCCGAGTTTATAACACGTTTCCAAGACGCGTGTCTTTATAATATTGGACGAAATTTTACGAGGTGTTACAATTATCATAATAAGCTATGATTTTTATAATTCCTAGACTTTTAGAATTAATCAAATAAAATCAAGTTGAAATACACGAAATAATTAATGTAAAGTTGTTTAGGTTGTACGGAATTACCGGTATTTTGCCGTGTGTCACATCTGAATACAGTAGCCGCCTGGACGAGTGTCACACATTAGAGCATAACTCACCACCGTTACCGGGTGGCCCTTTCACAACTAAACCATCTCTGTTAATAAAAGGTAGATGTCAGATTTTGAAACCTTTTACAAATTCAAAGGATATCCGGGACATGGTCATTAAAACTCCCAAAGGCGTAAAACAAACAAAACAGGTTTTTAAACGGGTCATCTTGATAATACTTAACCACCCACGATTAAGGTCAAATGCCCGACCAAACGGTATTTTATATACCGTACCCCAAGCCCGTATAAGGGAAAATAAGTTAAAAGTATTTACCTGAGCAAGTACAAATCACAACAAGCAAGTGCAAATATCTTTTACTGGATCTCCTATTCTGGAACGAAGGTTTATAATAACCTATTAGAATCCTAACGGGTCTTTTAATTTAGCCTAAGCTTACACCGGTTAGTTTCAAAGAATGAATACGGTTCAATCGCATGGAAGGCGAAGACCGGAATGAAATGTGATTTAGACCCAACAAGTTTGGAGACTTGTATAACATGGGTAAACTAAACACATTCTGGATTTTGAGACAATGATGATATGGTTTGACCCGTTTCGGCTAATATATGCAAACTAGTTATATAAGCCGATCCCAACGCGTAAAGTGCGTAACGAGTAACCATATGAATCATATACAAGTTTCCTGAGTTAATATGCACTAAATATGTTGTGACATCAGTAAGATATGTCCTATTATGCCCAAAGTGATTTTAAACTCAATTTATGCCTCATAGGGGCATTTTGGTCATTTTAAAGGGTATAAAAGAGTTTAATTTGAAATCTGAGTTACAGGTCTGAATTATTTAGTAAATATACTTAATTTAATAGTTTATAACAGTAGGGTATCTTTTGTGTGTGAAATTTGCTAATTATAACCATATTATGCACCGAATGGGCATTTTGGTAATTTCACATAAGCCTAAAAGGTCAAAACTGGAAGTCTGAGTTTAAAACCTTTGTTTAATGTTATAATATAAAAATTTACTGAATATATCAGTAAGTATCAACATTTATATATATAATCTATTTTTGATACATACTATGTCGTAAAAATGCCTAAAAAGGCGATTTGGAGCCATTACCGGGTTTTGTATAGAAAGCTGATATTTTAATATTCCAGAAGGCTCAAAATAATTTATTTATCATAACAAATCAGTGGAAAAAGTTTTGACGTCAAAAGGATTTATAAAACTTATTTTATATCCTAAAAGGGCAAAACCGGCCAATAACCGAAATATGCTTAGAATCCTAAGTTATGCTCAGCCTAAAAATAAATAAAAATCTCTAAAAATCCCAAAATATTACTATATATCAGTGGGTATAAAGTTGGATATTAAAATTTGGGTTTAGATAGGCTATATGCTAATTATGCCAATTAATTACTAAGAATGCTTCTCATTACGCTAATGAGCATAACTCTTAATCTAGACCTCAAACTGATGTCAAATTTTAGGTACAAGTTTATAATTTAGTAACTAAGATGTCTACTCTTTTACATTTTCAAAAATCACATTTTAAGGTCATTTGGACATAATGGTCAACATATGAGCATTTAACGGAAACTTGCATAATAATTAGACATCTAGTGAACCAAGCCGTATAATCTCAGAGGGTTATACTAACATGTAACTAGGTCCAAAAGAAGCTCTAAGGAAATCCTAAACTTGGCTTAAACGGGTCAGAACTGAAAGTCCAAGCGAAAGTCAAACTATGCGACTTTCGGTTCCAAACCGTGTCTAAACTGAAAATTGTCGAGTTGAACATGTTTTGACATGTTCTTACATTAATTACCAAGTTTTATTAATGATAAAACAGGTTACATAGGTCCAACATTGCTAATTATGTAATAATTTGAAATAAAGCTTTCTGTTGACTTTTTGTAATTAGCTTTGACCCGACAATTAACATAGTTAGAGTGGGAATCTGAGAATACCCTTTTAAGGGTTTATTACCCACATAATTACCTACTTATAGGTATTTTTAATTCGAGATTTGACTGAGTAATTATTGATTAATCTCAAAGTCAAACATTAATTACGACGGTTTGACCTTTTGCTAATTAACTAAGCTAAACCGGATTAAAGGAGGTTAAGGATGTCACACCCTGGCTTTGCGGAAGCGTGGTTAATTTGGTGTGACTTCTTAATACCATAGCTTAACCATAACAAAGCTATATGAATAAAAACCATGCAAGATCATCCATTCAATTTAGTCTTAAAATCCAAAAACAACAACATTGTTTTAACGGGAACACACCCTAACAACCATAACCTTGTTCAACAAACATTACAAACTAAAACATAACATAAACATGGTTTAAGGACTGTGACTTGTCCAGGAAAGAGTCACATTCCCTAAACCCGGATGACCTCGTACTAGTGCAGCGGGAAAACGTGCCATACCGTGCCAGATCCTTTAATTACCTGAAATACATGTAAGTTGAAAAATCAACAATAATCTTGAGCGAGTTCATGTGTAAGTGAGTAAATAAACCTTTGTATTTATCAAAATCCTGGTATGTAGCAAATAAGGAAAAAAAGAGATCACCAATGGTTTGCAAGGCCATTGATATGTGTGAAATGCAAGTAGGAAGGCTCAAACCTAGCAGATTTATGCGTCGGGTACAAAGTCATCCCGAGGTCCGTTATGCTGGGCCTGGGACTGGGCTCGCTACACCCAAATAGATCTACCGCTCCTGCCCCTCGGTCCTACCCTGAGGATTAATGACCTCAAGTTTCCGCCTACCCATTCACATGATCTAAATAGTAACCCTCCTTACGCTAACCATACCATGTATAAAGTATTCATAATCCAAGTAACATGTATTTCACCCCCGCAGTTTAGAAAACTGAAAACAGTTAAGAGAAAAGGGGGACATGAACTCACAGTCGGTGCGTCTCTACCAAGAATACTCCAAGTCAAGCAGCTGTGCAACGACCTACATGTACTAACTCTATTAGACGGACGGCCGTGGCTTAGCTTTATGGTTTAGGTTTTTGGGAAATAGTTAGACAACTATTTCGTGTTTACATTCCGTTTATACTTGGTAATTATTTTCCTTCCCAATGATGGGGGATTTAATACATGTGTGTTCGTATATCTTGAAAATATATTATTAAGTCTCACTTAATATATATTTATTCCCAAGGATGGGGGATTTAATACATGTGTGTTCGTATATCTTGAAAATATATTATTAAGTCTCACCTAATATATATTTATTTCTAATTCCCAAAATAATAATATTTTTCTCAAAAATATTATATTTTTACTTCGCAAAATTCTCCCAAAATAATACTTTGTCAAATATACGCATTCATAATTATTTCTTTAAATTGCGTAAGTTACGTTTTAACAATCGAGTGGTAATAATAATTACCGGTGTAACTTATATATTTATCATGAAAGCGTTCGTATTATTTTGGATTCGTTAACATTCGATAATATTATTTTTACCCTAAAAATAATATTATATACTTCACAGAATAATCACAAATAATGTTGTGAAAATATATTTACTAAATATATATATTTATCACGTTTAATTTTGTGAAAGTCCCACCTCCGATATTTTGTAAATAAAGTCGTGGCGAAACTTATATTTCGAAAACATGTCAAAAAGTATTTCTAACACTTATAGTGAAAATATTTCTAAGTGTTAGGTTTTTAGAAAAATTTCGCCAGAGTTTCCTCTGTAACTGGAGGTGGCCACGCTTTCAAGCGTATCATTTTCTTTTACAAATCAATTCAACAACTTCTTTATTCGATCAAAACAATTTTCTACACAACAAACTAGTTAACAATTATGTAAATCGCATAAATCACATGAACTTGTAGTTTTCTAAAATTATAGTGTAAATCTCATCACTTTTAGCGGATCTTTATATAAATTAGTCCGGTTTCGTAAAAAAACCCCGTTTTTATAGAAATTCCGTCTTTACAACTTCTCGTCATCTTTTACAAAAATTGTTATTTTGTCGAAACCTTTGTGTTACACAAGTGCTTACACACTTGTGTGTTCTAAAAATCATATTTGTAAGTGTAAGATCCGTTTTTAGAAGACATGATTTCTCTGATACGTGGTTCCTTGAAAATACCGCTTGCAGATACGTAGATCTGCTAGTTTTAAATACTATTTCACAAGTAAAACACTTTTACACAAGTTCATGATTCGCGTGTGGTAGAGTTTCACTTTTTAACCCTGGTTTTATTCAAAACAACCTTATGTCATGATTCATGATCATGACCAACCCGGGTTAAATGATGATCCGAGCTACGACAACATAGATCGGGTCCAAATAACCACACAAAATAAATACTACAACATATACACAACTTATGAGCTTTTAACCATCTTTACTTGTGTTTTTAGTAGACTTAGAATCATCATCTTGTAAGATTTCGAGTTTTAACCGTTACGCATCATATTAACCACTTCAAAATAGTTCAAGAAAGGGATTTAAGCATCATACCACTAGCTCGAAGCTAGGGGAGAATCTAAGCGCAAATAGGGTGGATAAAAGCTAGAGAAAGAGGTCCTTCGAGCTCCGAGTGCACCAAGCCTCCTAATACATGACCCTTGATGTTTGTATGACCTTGGAATGTGAAGATGGAAACTCGAAAATGATGGATGTATATGGGGGGTGTTCGGCCGAGAATTTTAGAGAGGGAAAGAGAGAGCTTGAGTGGTGTTGAATGGTGAATGTTATGTTAGACTAACCCTTGATCTTATAGACCCTCCATAAGCGTATTACCCAACGGATTTCTTGTCTTTTAGATATTAAACATTGATATTAAAATAATGCATGGAAGGACAAAGTATGTCCCCTCTAGTTGGGGACGGTTTCAAAGGGGGGGGGGGTCCTAGTTTGTTTCCAAGTATTAGTTAGCTTAGGGTTAGGTTAAGTAAGTTAGTTAGGTACTTAACCCGGTTAGTTGTGTGATGTGTTTTATGGCGGGTGCTAGGGTGTTCAAGGACCCTAACTGGCTCAGAAAAAGATAAATAATGTTTATGGCCATATTTTCATGTTCCGGGTATAGTCCGGTTGTTCGGTTGGATAGTAATCCGTTAAAGCGCTTAACAAAGCTTTTAAGTGTCGTTAATACCCTTTTTAGTGACACAACTTATTCCCGACACTTTGGAAAGTGTATAGTAATATTTTTCTCATGTTTTGGCACTTTATTAGCTAGCCAGAAGCTGAATTGTTTATTAAAGTGCTGAGTTTTGTGCTCAGTGTACGTTTTAGGCACATCTAGTCACTGTATCTTATTCCTAGAGACGCAGTTCTACAACACTTGTATCCCTACACTCACTATGGGTGTAGTAAAATATTTCTGGCTCATACAGGCCTTAGAGGCAGTATCTGCCTGATGCTGGCTTTATCAGCATGTTCAATAGGTTATCCGTTCATAGTGCTACTGTGCTTTTGTGCATCATGTTTGTCACTAGAGTTCAGTATGTAAATAATGTAGTGACGGTATGTAAAGTATGATGCAGGCATGTACAAGTATCAGAATTCAAGTAGCAGTTCATCAGTAATTTCAAGTAAGCACAGTAATTAAGTAGCAATTAATTATTAATTAAACCGTACGGATACCTGATTTAGTGAGGGTTGTCACATTCTCCCCCCGTTAGAAAAATTTCGTCCTGAAATTTTAAGTTCTGCTTCTAGTCGCAGGGTTCTTGGGAAATAAGTGGGGGTATTTCTCTTTCATCCGGTCCTCACGTTCCCAGGTGTATTCAGGACCATGTCTGGCATTCCAACGAACCTTGACGAGCTTGACACTGCTCAGGCGGGTCTTGTTCACTTTCCAATCCGTAACCTCAACGGGTTCTTCAACGAAGTGGAGCGTGTCATCAACATGAATTTCGTCGGTAGGAATAACAACGGTATCTTGCGTTGGACTCTTTCTCAAATTTGATACGTGGAACGTATCGTGAACTCCATTTAATTCGGCAGGTAGATCCAACTTGTATGCTACGGACCCAATTCTTTCCAGAATTCTGAACGGGCCAATATACCGCGGATTCAACTTTCCACGCTTCCCGAAGCGTGCCACACCCTTCCAGGGTGATACCTTTAACAAAACCATATGTAACGCCCCGCGTTTTCATACTTTCAATATTTAGAAACCATCGTTTGTAAAACTATTTTTGGAAACTTTGTATTCTTGTAATCGTTCTTTCCTTGTAATCATTGTAAATCCGAGACTTGGATCATAAATAAAATTCGTATTTCTTTAAATTCACCATCTACATATTCATACATGTTCATACGTTCGAATTCATTGTACATCGAATCCTTATTTATAATTCATACTTATACGATACTTATTCACGATGCATGTCCATGCTTATCCTTAAATTGTTGATACCTAAAAACCCCTAATAATATGCTTATTTATACAACGGTTAATCATCTAATATGTGACATATACTTGTCACTTACAAACATGTTACATACTTGTACATTACACTTTTTACCTAGTTAAATCATGTTTTATTTCATATTTCACCTTGTTACAAGTTAGGGGAAACATTGTTGCATATTATTACACAACTTAACTAACAAAATTACTCATTATAATGTCTTAAAAAATAAAAAAATAAAGAAATATGGCAGCCCCAATTCAGCAAAATTCAGCCCCATATAGTGGGGTTTTGTGGGCTAGTTTCAAGGTGTAACCCCTTCTAAACACTTCCAAAGCCCAACCCATTGAAACCCTAATCCTTCCCCTATAAGTACCACTTATAACCAGCCTCTCTACCACTTTTGCAACACTAAGAACTCTCAAAACATCCTCCAAAGCGTAGCTGAAAGCAAAGGTTCGAGCAGATTGACACCCCTTCACGAAAATGAGCATAACTCACTCATTTCTTAACGAAATCACTTGATTCTTTTTCCTACTTACTTGGATAATCATGGGGTTCGATTCCTAGACTTCTCCTTGGAGAAATCAGACCTGGAAATGCCCCGAAATCGTCCATAAACTTTCTGTTTGTTTTTATGTTCATCAAAAACTTGTTTAAACCTATGTAACTTGTGTTCAACACATCTCATACCTATGTCCTAATGCTTACAACTTATCCCATGGTTGGTTAAGCTTAAAAACAAGGTTGAGACATTTAAAATCAGAGGATTAAACCTCATAAACTTGGTGTTTTGTCTAGGGTTTCAACCCACAAATCATGTCAAGCTTAGGTCTTGATGAATGAGTGATTAGGGAACAACTTGGGTTGTCCTACATACAATCCTCACGTGATTTGATGATTTCTCTATAGTTAGGTTGTTTATGTAATTGTGCAAATCCTAGTTCGTGACCCTCCTTGGTTGTTGTTACACCAAGTGAAGTGGTGAACATTCAAGGGGTTCCTAAATGGAAGCATGTCCTTCCTACCCCCATACATGACATCTATGATAACACGAGGTGCCTAAATGAAGATTCTAATCTTCTACCTCCTACTTGAATTATTGGACTAAATAATATGTAGTACTTAACCTAGATATATATATACACTCATTCGAACCTTTGATGTTGAACTCATGTTTATATGTTAAAGTAGTAGAACATCACCTAAGACCTAAACCTTGTTGTGATTCTTATGGGTGTTCAACTCATGAAAACATTATCATAACCCTTGTGGTTACCAAGTGTCATACAAGTGTTAAGTGTTGAAGATGATTATTTTCACATGCTATTCACATATCTTACTTTTTATGTTGTTTTGAATGCCGAATCTCGACTCTAAGCATACTTGAACTTTAACCCTACACATTCAATCTTCCAACCTCATCAACTCGTCAATAATTGGATAATTGGAAAGCATATGCAAACTTTGTGAGTATACTCGTATTTCCCCTTTTTACTTTTACCACTTTTGGGGTGTAACATGTTTATCTATCAACAAACTTACACATGAACATTTTGCTTAAACACATGAACATTCCTATAACATGCTTGTATACGTGATGGCTTGATGCTTTAAACTTGGATTAATCTTATGTGTCGAATTTACCATTAACTTCGTACGAGCCAAACCGTGACATATGTAGCGCTATAGGATTAACGACCCGCCTCTTTATCTTCGGTTATGTCATGAGCATATTGCCTTTCCTTGGTTTGATATGTTAGACACATACCATATTTAAATGTTCATCTTGAATCACATGCTTGCTATGAGGAATTGTTCAAACTTATCTTTTGCTATGTACGTATCAAACTTGTATACTCGCCTTTGCTTTTGCATTGAACTTTATTTTAACATGTTACAGGTGGATGTTGACGATGCATGGAATCTAGTAGGATGCTTAGATACACACTTAGAAAGAATTGTATTTGTATTGTATCATTTTGTTATTTATGTTGTTGTATTTTGTTTCAAAACCTTGTACTTGATTCTTTAGAAATGAAATAAAAGGATTATTTAAATACTTGTCACAATTATTAGCGTTATGATGTCTCGAGCAATCTTCACACTTCGTCTCATCCCGATGTTTCCGCCATTGGTTGGGGTGTGACAGATTGGTATCAGAGCCATAACTATAGGGAATTAGGAAAAGTAGGAATGCTTTAGCCTAGTCTATAGTTTTAGAGCCTTATTCTTATGTTTTACTTGAAACTACTTGCATGCTACCTTATTTGCTCTTATTCATTCTCTTTTGATCTTTTAAGCATATATGGCGCTTATGTGTTAACATTTGACATGCTATACTTGCTTTATTATGTGCTAATACATGTTTTATTATCCCACACATTATGTGCTATTCTAAATATGCTTCATTGTGCGTTTATATTTGTTGTTTATTCCTTTAACATACTCTTTCCCTCATGCATTTTACTCGACTATTCTAAATCCGTAAACACTCGAGACGAATTCACCAAAATAGGCGTGAAACCCACAATTTGGTGAACGACTCACAATATACCTATTCTTCTTTTTACACGAGATATCGCCATTAAGCTAGGAGTGAAATCCACATCTTAATGGTAAATCTCAAATTTCAAATTCTAATGGACCCTCGTCAACATGTCGAAATTAAATTTTGACCCGACGAGTACCAACCACACTTACGATACGAAATTGTCAAGTTAGGGGTGAAACCCGCACCTTGTCGACTAGTTCCACTCCTTGATATTTTGTTTTTCATAAATCCCGCCAAGTCTCGAAATTTCGATTGATTTGGGACATGTAGTAACCGGAAGGGTAAATACCGTTAACCGACTTGTCGGCGAGAGTATTTTACCTATTAGGCCAAAGCATGCTCCCCAAATTCGAAAGACTTTTCGACCACTTTGGTTAGTCAAAGTTCCGTTTTGGAACCATCCAAATTTTGATCAACATGTGTTTCTAATATTTATTTTATACGATGCAATCTTTCAAACTCGAGTATACTTTCGATATTCTCTTTTCATGCACACAACATATTGAACCTTTACCATACATTTATATATATGCATGATTTCATATAATATAATTTTATATTCCTTGTAACGACGAGTGGAGACATATCATTAAGATTGGATTGATTTCCTTACCTTGACGACTAACTCCACTCCCCTTTTTCTAAAAAAAAAACGACATCACCAACGAGTTGGGGGTGATTCCCTTACCTAGGTGATCGTTACCAAAACGTCTCTTCAAAATATCTTATTATGCAAACTCGATCATATTTTATACCCAAATTGTTTATCATTATTCAAAATGCCCACTCATACCGATTTCAAAATGCATTGTTTTATCAAACGTACTTCTTATTCTACAATCTATTTTCACTCAACTCATATACGCGAAATTCATAATCATGTCTTAAAACGTTTTATTGCTCGAACTTCAAAACCTTACGAAATGCTACCTATCAATTTAATCGGCTCAATGAAACTCTTGCCCATGAACTTCATATTCGACTTAATCACTAAAACATGCTCACCTTCTACTTTTAATCAAAATCCAACCAACCTTTCTCAAATACTTATAAGATCTTATAGAGGTTATATGATTGTTTTACCAAATACCATTTTCAACATCAACAAATCATTTGTTTATTTTTTAATCACTAAGTCCTTTTGCTAAATTTCTCTTCTAAGGATCCTAGTTTTCACAAGAACCTCCTAAATTCATAATTTCTTCTTTGATGAAACGAACTTACTTTTTAACGAAAACATTTTTCCTACACCAATTTACAAAACACGTAGGCAAGAAGACTTCATAGGGACCGACCATTTTTCAGATTACGTAAACCCTTTTAAACAAAAATTAGCATTTCTATTTGTTACAAAATACGTTATGCATAACCAACGAGTACTTTATGTTCCTTTACATATACAAACTATATTCTACCTTTCAAACCAGGCTCAATCTAATTTTGATTCGATAAACTCAACGTTTTGTTGGAACAACTATACATGCACATCGTCATACACGTTTTAGTCGATATCTCGCGATAACACCATTTATATCGTTCGTATCTACATACTTAGCCTTTCTAATCCGCAATGCCTCAACGTACACCATATACGCAATATTTATTTTTCATACCTACACCTATGTTCATACGTTTTATGCTTGTACTCATACACATACTACTTATACGTTTTACGCTTCTGCTTGTACACATACTACATACACGTTTTATGTTTATGCTCATACATACATGCGTATTCATACTTAAACTTATGCTCATACTTTCATCCTTACTCATGATTCATACATTCGTACCTATACGCGAGCGTAACCTGAGGGATTCGCTTGCGTGGGTCCCACACATACTTAAACATGGAATTTCTTATATACTATATTCTTGTACGTACACATTCTAAACTTTTTATGTATACCCCGATTCATACACAACTAGTACAAGCTATGCGGATCATGCGACGATCAAAATAATCACGGGTGCACACGGGATTATAGTGATAGGCGTATGAGAACCATAGAGTGTGCTACTGCGTATGGTAATACACGGAACGTAACATGACACCGAAGATGAAACGGACGTAACATGGTCAAAACATGGTGGATACGCCGCTGGTACTTCCTATATATAAGTGTTTTCACCATATTACCAAACTTTCGTAAAACGTGCCATGAGAAATTCAGTGTTTTACAGACCTCTTGGACCTAATACGAGCTTTAAACAACTCACAAACGCATTACGTCCGATTATCCATGACGAGACTTCATCTTTAACATGCAACTTTCATCTATCTAATACCCATATCACTCATATACTTGCGTTCTTTTGGTGTCAATTGTTCGCCCCATGCTCCTATTTCCTTCCTGTCATACGAGCCTCGGTCACAATCAAGCTCACTCAAGCATTCGAATCCTAACTTACCTTATTACCTTTAGAACCGATTTTCTAATTTTAGCCATTTCAAATCATTTTTACCTATCCACGTTTACCCCTGCTTATGCCTCAAAACCATTTTATCCCGGCAAATCATTTTAAAAACTTATTTTCCCAAAGTTTTGTGCCTTTCGAAACATTTCAAAATTTTCAAGTCTCAAATTTTTACTAGAACTCTTCAAGTCTACCTCTTGAATAAATTTCGGGACGAAATTTCCTAAAGGAGGGGAGACTGTAACGCCCCACGTTTTCATACTTTCAATATTTAGAAACCATCGTTTGTAAAACTATTTATGGAAACTTTGTATTCTTGTAATCGTTCTTTCCTTGTAATCATTGTAAATCCGAGACTTGGATCATAAATAAAATTCGTATTTCTTTAAATTCACCATCTACATATTCATACATGTTCATACGTTCGAATTCATTGTACATCGAATCCTTATTTGTAATTCATACTTATGCGATACTTATTCATGATGCATGTCCATGCTTATCCTTAAATTGTTGATACCTAAAAACCCCTAATAATATGCTTATTTATACAACGGTTAATCATCTAATATGTGACATATATACTTGTCACTTACAAACATGTTACATACTTGTACATTACACTTTTTACCTAGTTAAATCATGTTTTATTTCATATTTCACCTTGTTACAAGTTAGGGGAAACATTGTTGCATATTATTACACAACTTAACTAACAAAATTACTCATTATAATGTCTTAAAAAAATAAAAAAATAAAGAAATATGGCAGCCCCAATTCAGCAAAATTCAGCCCCATATAGTTGGGTTTTGTGGACTAGTTTCAAGGTGTAACCCCTTCTAAACACTTCCAAAGCCCAACCCATTGAAACCCTAATCCTTCCCCCTATAAATACCACTTATAACCAGCCTCTCTACCACTTTTGCAACACTAAAAACTCTCAAAACATCCTCCAAACCGTAGCTGAAAGCAAAGGTTCGAGCAGATTGACACCCCTTCACGAAAATGAGCATAACTCACTCATTTCTTAACGAAATCACTTGATTCTTTTTCCTACTTACTTGGATAATCATGGGGTTCGATTCCTAGACTTCTCCTTGGAGAAATCAGACCTAGAAATGCACCGAAATCGTCCATAAACTTTCTGTTTGTTTTTATGTTCATCAAAAACTTGTTTAAACCTATGTAACTTGTGTTCAACACATCTCATACCTATGTCCTAATGCTTACAACTTATCTCATGGTTGGTTAAGCTTAAAAACAAGGTTGAGACATTTAAAATCAGAGGATTAAACCTCATAAACTTGGTGTTTTGTCTAGGGTTTCAACCCACAAATCATGTCAAGCTTAGGTCTTGATGAATGAGTGATTAGGGAACAACTTGGGTTGTCCTACATACAATCCTCACGTGATTTGATGATTTATCTATAGTTAGGTTGTTTATGTTATTGTGCAAATCCTAGTTCGTGACCCTCCTTGGTTGTTGTTACACCAAGTGAAGTGGTGAACATTCAAGGGGTTCCTAAATGGAAGCATGTCCTTCCTACCCCATACATGACATCTATGATAACACGAGGTGCCTAAATGAAGATTCTAATCTTCTACCTCCTACTTGAATTATTGGACTAAATAATATGTAGTACTTAACCTAGATATATATATACACTCATTCGAACCTTTGATGTTGAACTCATGTTTATATGTTAAAGTAGTAGAACATCACCTAAGACCTAAACCTTGTTGTGATTCTTATGGGTGTTCAACTCATGAAAACATTATCATAACCCTTGTGGTTACCAAGTGTCATACAAGTGTTAAGTGTTGAAGATGATTATTTTCACATGCTATTCACATATCTTACTTTTTATGTTGTTTTGAATGCCGAATCTCGACTCTAAGCATACTTTAACTTTAACCCTACACATTCAATCTTCCAACCTCATCAACTCGTCAATAATTGGATAATTGGAAAGCATATGCAAACTTTGTGAGTATACTCGTATTTCCCCTTTTTACTTTTACCACTTTTGGGGTGTAACATGTTTATCTATCAACAAACTTACACATGAACATTTTGCTTAAACACATGAACATTCCTATAACATGCTTGTATACGTGATGGCTTGATGCTTTAAACTTGGATTAATCTTATGTGTCGAATTTATCATTAACTTCGTACGAGCCAAACCGTGACATATGTAGCGCTATAGGATTAACGACCCGCCTCTTTATCTTCGGTTATGTCATGAGCATATTGCGTTTCCTTGGTTTGATATGTTAGACACATACCATATTTAAATATTCATCTTGAATCACATGCTTGCTATGAGGAATTGTTCAAACTTATCTTTTGCTATGTACGTATCAAACTTGTATACTCACCTTTGCTTTTGCATTGAACTTTATTTTAACATGTTACAGGTGGATGTTGACGATGCATGGAATCTAGTAGGATGCTTAGATACACACTTAGAAAGAATTGTATTTGTATTGTATCATTCTATTATTTATGTTGTTGTATTTTGTTTCAAAACCTTGTACTTGATTCTTTAGAAATGAAATGAAACGATTATTTAAATACTTGTCACAATTATTAGCGTTATGATGTCTCGAGCAATCTTCACACTTCGTCTCATCCCGATGTTTCCACCATTGATTGGGGTGTGACACCATATCTCCTACCTCAAATTCCAAAGGCTTCCTTTTTCGATCCGCGTAGGCTTTCTGACGGTCACGAGCCGCACTAATGCGATCTCGGATCTGTGCAATCTTATCTGTGGTTTCCTGGACCACATCAGGACCAACCAATTGCCTGTCACCTGCGTCAGACCAACAGAGCGGTGATCTGCACTTGCGGCCATAGAGAGCTTCGAATGGTGCAGCACCAATACTGGCGTGGTAGCTGTTGTTGTATGAAAATTCAACCAAAGGCAAATGCTTATCCCAGCTACCGCCCAAATCCATAACACATGCTCTCAGCATGTCTTCCAAAGTCTGTATCGTCCGTTCGCTTTGCTCGTCGGTCTGCGGGTGAAACGCGGTGCTCATATTCAATTGTGAACCAAAAGCTTCTTGGAAGGATTGCCAAATCCTTGAGACGAACCGTCCGTCTCTATCAAAGATGATTGAGAGAGGTACTCCATGGCGTGTAACAATTTCTCTCATGTAAATTTCGGCCAGCTTGCTCGTATTATCCTTCTCTCTGATAGGTAAGAAGTGCGCTGATTTCGTTAATCGATCCACTATTACCCAAATAGTGTCATGGCCTTTTGGCGTTCTTGGCAACGTCGTAACAAAATCCATTGAGATTTGTTCCCACTTCCACTTGGGAATTTCCGGTTGTTGCAGAAGTCCTGAAGGCTTCTGGTATTCCGCTTTAACCTTAGCGCAATTTAAACATTTGCTCACATAAACAGCCACATCGCCTTTCATCCTAGGCCACCAATAATAATCCTTAAGATCTTGGTACATCTTATCCGCTCCAGGGTGGATAGAGTACCGCGACTTGTGAGCTTCATCGAAAATAACCTTCCTTAAACCTCCAAACAAAGGAACCCAAATCCTTTTCTCAAAACATAACGTTCCTTCCCTGTTTGGTACCAATAGCTTCTCCATCCCACGGAGATATTCCTCTTCAAGGTTTCTTTCCTTGAGAGCTTCTTTTTGCGCGGCACGAATGCGCAAGGAAAGATCGGTCTGAATAATCATTTCCAAAGCCCTAACCCTTATGGGCTTGATCCTCTCCTTTCGACTTAGGGCATCGGCGACCACATTCGCCTTCCCTGTCATTCAACAGCTCAACCCATCGTCTTTGCCTCATATTCAACTCCTTCTGGTTGAATATGTGCTGGAGGCTTTTGTGATCTGTGAAGATTTTACACTTTGTACCATAAAGGTAGTGCCTCCAGATCCTTAAAGCAAAAATCACTGCGCCAAGCTCCAAATCGTGAGTGGTATAGTTCTTTTCATGCACTTTTAGCTGACACGATGCGTAAGCTATAACCTTTTGGCGTTGCATCAACACGCAACCCAATCCTTGACACGAAGCGTCGCAGTATACCACAAAATCTTCCGTACCTTCCGGTAGTGCTAAGATTGGCGCGTTGCAAAGCTTATCCTTCAATATCTGGAACGCTTCTTCCTGTCTGATTCCCCAATCAAACTTCTTATCTTTCTGCGTGAGGAGCGTCAATGGTTGAGCGATCTTTGAAAAATTCTCAATGAATCTTCGATAATAGCCAGCCAAACCCAAGAATTGCCGAATCTCGGTTGGTGTCCTTGGCGTTTCCCAATTCTTGATCGCTTCGATCTTGGTGGGATCAACATGGATTCCATCTCCATTCACCACGTGTCCAAGAAACTGGACTTCACGCAGCCAAAACTCGCACTTCGAGAATTTGGCATACAGCTGTTCCTTCTTCAACAGCTCCAAAATGGCTCTTAAATGATGTTCGTGCTCGGCCTTCGTCTTTGAATAAATCAAGATATCATCGATGAACACAATCACGAACTTATCCAAGTACGGCTTGCAAACTCTATTCATCAAATCCATGAAC
This sequence comes from Helianthus annuus, assembly GCF_002127325.2. NCBI lineage: Eukaryota > Viridiplantae > Streptophyta > Magnoliopsida > Asterales > Asteraceae > Helianthus > Helianthus annuus. The sequence continues at coordinate 18,698,930 of NC_035446.2, forward strand.
ACTGCAGGTGCGTTTGTCAACCCAAACGGCATGACTAGAAACTCATAGTGTCCATATCGAGTTCTGAAGGCTGTCTTCGGGATACTCTCCTCTTGTATCCTTAACTGATGGTATCCAGATCGAAGATCGATCTTTGAATAAAAGCTTGAACCTTGCAGTTGGTCAAACAGATCATCAATCCTTGGCAGAGGGTATCTATTCTTGATCGTCAACTTGTTCAACTCCCGGTAGTCAATGCACATACGAAAACTACCGGCCTTCTTCTTGACAAACAAGACTGGAGCTCCCCAAGGCGAGAAGCTTGGTCGGATAAATCCCTTGTCTAACAACTCTTGAAGTTGTGTCGACAGCTCTTGCATCTCAGACGGGGCAAGTCTATAAGGTGCCTTAGCCACAGGCGCGGCGCCTGGAACTAAGTCGATGTGAAACTCTACTTGCCTCTGAGGCGGCAATCCAGGCAAGTCTTCTGGGAAGACTTCTGGATATTCCCTCACGACAGGGATGTCTTCGATCTTCGGTTCTTCAGCTTTCTTATCTACAATGTGTGCCAGAAAGGCAGCACATCCCTTCAGCAAACATTTTCGCGCTTTGAGGCAGCTGATAATCCTTAACGGCGTATCACGCTTCTCTCCGTGAACCACAATTGTTTCACCATCCTCGGTTGAGATACGAACTACCTTTTCATGACAAACTATCTCAGCCTTGTTGCCTGATAACCAATCCATTCCTACCACCACGTCGAAGCTTCCCAACTGGACTGGTAGTAGATCCAGAGCAAACTCACGCTCTCCCAATTCGATCACACATCCTTTGATAACTTCATTGGCTTCTACCAACTTTCCATTAGCCAATTCGATCGAGTACGGAACATCTAATTTACTAGCGGCTAAACCAAGCATATTCTTAAACTCTAACGACACGAAGCTATAATCGGCGCCAGTATCAAATAAAACGGATGCATAGCGTTGGTTTACAGGAAACGTACCAGTGACAACATTGGGATCCTGGCGCGCTTCCCTCGCTTCTATGTTGAAGACCCTTCCACGGGCTTGGTTCAACTCTGGGCAATTCCTCTTGTAGTGCCCAAGATCACCACAGTTGAAGCATCCGGATCTTTGCCCATTTCCACCAGCTTGGTTATTTCTCTGATTACGATTCACAGCGCCCGCTTGATTAGCATTGTTGACCCTATTCCCATCACCTCCATTGTTCCCTTGTGGGCGATTTCCATTTCCGCCCCGGTTGGTGTTTCTGTTTCCAAAACCTCCCTGGCCTCTCTGGCCCATAGTGGCCCAGCAAGAATCCTTCAAATGGCCAGTCCTTCCACAAGCTTCACAAATTTTCAAACCACAGCGGCCAGAATGGTGGCGCTGGCAGGTATTACACTTGGGCTGGGTGCCCATGTATCCTTTTCCTTTCTTCCCACTACCAGCTGTAACCTGAGCTGGCGTGCTTGATTCCCCTTTCTTAACCACACCGCTAGTGCCTTGCTTGAAGTTCGAAAACTTCCGCTTGTTACCTCCTGATGACTCCACATGAGTCTCTTTCTTCTTTGGCTCAGCTTCATCAAACTTGTTCAGGCGAATAGCTTCCTCTGTGAGAGCCACGCTCAAATCAATCGCCTCAGTAATAGTCGCAGGCTTGGAGGAGGTCACCATGCTTATGATTTGAGGAGCTAATCCCCAAATGAAACGTTCAATCCTTTTGAACTCCGGAGTGACCATGTAGGGTACCACATGCGATAAGTCATGAAACCTCTGAACGTATTCTGCTATCTTTGGACCTTCCATCTTTAAATGCCAGAACTCTGTTTCCAATCTTTGGATTTCAGCGCGGGAACAGTACTTTTTGCGCATAAGTTCCTTCAGTTCGGTCCAGGTCAGCGCGTAGGCAGCAGCTTCACCAAGTGTCTGTTCTTGCAAATTCCACCAAGATAGGGCTCCATCCAAGAATAGCCCAGAGATATAGGTGACTTGCTGATCTAGTGCGCATTTGCTCATGCGAAGAACAGATTTAGTTTTCTCAGCCCAACGAACAAAGGCGACAGCACCTCCTGTGCCATTAAAGTTGACTTGCTTGCAGTCCAGAAACTGTTTGTAGGTGCACCCTGCACGTACAGTTTAACATGTGAACGTCATTAGCATCTTCGCTACAGATATCCAATTAGGTCATGGTATGTCTAAATGACTTAGTATTACCATGAGGTGGGTCGTTGTTGTTGCCAGTGTTGCCAGAGTTGCTTCCACTAATCCCTCCTTGAGAGGCGGCGTATTGTGCGATGGCAGCAGCAATGATCTGCTGGAGTTCTGCCTGATTGGTAGGCATTTGTGGTTCTTGTCGTCTCGGCGGCATCTTCTAAAGATGTGTTTACGTCGGTCAGGCCATAATAAAACGCACGTATATAATAATAGTAATAGTACATAACATCTCATGTTATCAGTATATCATTCACATATCATCTTTTATCACAAATATCATTCACACAACATCCCATGTCATCAAAACATAAATAATCAATCAAGCATCAAATATGATGAGAATACTGCGATTGCCATATATCGAGACCACATAGTAAGTGTATCAGTACATCACAGTGTCATACAACGTCAATCAACTAGGGGCCACATCACCCCTGTCCAAAAACTATATCAAATCAGTGTCACTACATCCCATGTACAAAATCAACAAAAGTCATAATCAGAAAGTAGTCTCCAAAAATGCTGTGCAGTCAAAAGCAATCGCGGTCCTCTCACCGACGTCTACCCAAACGGTACTGATGAGCTCTATACGGATGGCAGTGGAGGAGGGGGAAAGTGAGTGTAAAACAAACGACGCAACTGGAGCCAGTCCTCCTTCATGGCTCTCTGAGTACGAATGAAAGAAGCAACCTGCTGCTCTAGGGCAAAGAGGCGTGCAGCATAATCTGGGGGTACAGGTCGAGAAGGCTGCAAAGGAGAGTGGGTCTGACCCTGGCACTGACACGGCGGTGGCTGAGCTCTCTCCAGCTCCTGAATGCGCTGTGTGTGTGCCTCGTGCTGAAAAACAAAAGACATCAAAACGTCCTCAATAGTGTGCCCTACATGAAAGGGATGGTAGGGGTCAGTCGGTGGCATGACAGGCGGTGATGACCAGAGAAACGGCTCCCTGGCTGGATCAAAAGGTGCCACACGATATGGAGAAACAGGGGGTAAAACAGGTGGAAACTGTGGCATGAAGGGAACAGACGTCGGCACATGCCCAAAGGGATGGGCCGAGGAACCCTCTCCAGGTCGCGCCGGAGGTGTAAACTGAGGAAATGGAAAAGAGAAATCAGCGTGTCGTGCAACAATGATATGAGGGGGAATGGGTGGAACATCATCATCAGCAGGAATCCACCCGTGCTGTGCGTGCTCATCTGGTGGATCCATGTGTGTCGCGAACAGTGCATGCTCGGGCTCTAGTGGAACGGGATCAGGTGGGGGAGCAACAAAAGGGTGAACGGGTGCATCAGCAATAAGTGGGTGATCAACATGATCAGCAGCAATGACATGATCACCCTCCAACAACGGAGCATCCACAGGGTGATCATCTACAGGTGGGTCAGCAATCACAGGCTCAATAGGCATGTCAACATGAACGGGGTCATGCTCAAGCACTAGGTCTAGAGCGGCTGCCTGCTCAGGGGCCATGGCAGGCTCGGGATCATCAAAAGCCATCTCAAAGTCAAACTCGGGGTCGATGGGATCCACTGGGTCAGCTGGGTCGACTGGATCCTCCATAGGCTGATCCATAGGTATAAACTCTATATCCTGATCCGGGTCGAATCCCGGAGGAAAGATAGGATCGGAATCCTCCACATCCTCGTGGTCGAATGCAAAGCTAGGTATAGGAGCAACAGAGGATGCCTGGTCAGGATCTGAACCATGTGAAAAGTGTTGTGCGCTCAGAGTGTGGGAAGGTGCGGAGGCCACAGACTCAAAGGAGTCCGGGACCGGAGAGTGTGCGGGTGACTCCTCTGCGGGAGCATCTGCGATCATCAGAAGATCGCCAGCAGGAAGAAGGGCCTCGCCCTGGATCTCATCCTCGATGGGCTCATCATCATACAGATCAAAATCGCCATCAGCCTCGGCGTCAAGAAGTAAATCGTAGGCAGGGTAAACAGCTAAGGGTATGGGAGCAGGAATCTCCACTAACGGTAGGTACTCAACAAGAGGGCCATCGGCGAGCTCATCAGCCCCGTCAGGTAGCACGAAGGGCTGGAAGTCGTCCTCATCCGTGCTAGAAACGTCCGACGTATGCACCTCGTGCTCTGAAGATGCTAGGTCATCAGATACTACAGGTCTAGGTCCAGTGGTGTCTGAGTCGCCTGTACCGGGCGAGTCCATATGTCTGTAACATAAACACAGATATGCACAAAGAATCAATCATGTAATCAGATAATCACATTAGTCACCAAGTAAGAAATCACATAATTTTCCGAGTCCCACTAGCCTCCCAGTCTCTAAGACTGACACTCCTAGTCCCACTAGCCAAATTCCTCCCAGTCTCTAAGACTGCTCTATCATCTACCTCGACCTCTCAGATCGAGACTCGGCCTCCAAGACCGAGCCTCAGCCTCCAAGACTGAGCCTATTCTCCCTAGTCCAACTAGCTATCTACCTCGATCTCTTAGATCGAGCCTCGATCTCCAAGACCGAGCCTCAGCCTCCAAGACTGAGCCTACTCATCCTAGTCTCACTAGCCATCTACCTCGATCTCCTAGATCGAGCCTCGGCCTCCAAGACCGAGCCTCAGCCTCCAAGACTGAGCCTAAAAATAAATAAATAAAATGTGCTCAATATTTGTTTATAAAAAGGTTTTGGATCTGGACTTAAGTGGTATGCAGTAAAAATGTTTTCGTGAGAGCCCTAGTGATCATAGTCTAGACTCGAGAAGGAATCCTAGTTCGCTATGATCAGAGCTCTGATACCAAGCTGTCACACCCTGGATTTGCGGAAGCGTGGTTAATTTGGTGTGACTTCTTAATACCATAGCTTAACCATAACAAAGCTATATGAATAAAAACCATTCAAGATCATCCATTCAATTTAGTCTTAAAATCCAAAAACAACAACATTGTTTTAACGGGAACACACCCTAACAACCATAACCTTGTTCAACAAACATTACAAACTTAAACATAACATAAACATGGTTTAAGGACTGTGACTTGTCCAGGAAAGAGTCACATTCCCTAAACCCGGATGACCTCATACTAGTGCAGCGGGAAAACGTGCCATACCGTGCCAGATCCTTTAATTCCCTGAAATACATGTAAGTTGAAAAATCAACAATAATGTTGAGCGAGTTCATGTGTAAGTGAGTAAATAAACCTTTGTATTTATCAAAATCCTGGTATGTAGCAAATAAGGAAAAAAAGAGATCACCAGTGGTTTGCAAGGCCATTGATATGCGTGAAATGCAAGTAGGAAGGCTCAAACCTAGCAGATTTATGCGTCGGGTACAAAGTCATCCCGAGGTCCGTTATGCTGGGCCTGGGACTGGGCTCGCTACACCCAAATAGATCTACCGCTCCTGCCCCTCGGTCCTACCCTGAGGATTAATGACCTCAAGTTTCCGCCTACCCATTCACATGATCTAAATAGTAACCCTCCTTACGCTAACCATACCATGTATAAAGTATTCATAATCCAAGTAACATGTATTTCACCCCCGCAGTTTAGAAAACTGAAAACAGTTAAGAGAAAAGGGGGACATACTCACAGTCGGTGCGTCTCTACCAAGTATACTCCAAGTCAAGCAGCTGTGCAATGACCTACATGTACTAACTCTATTAGACGGACGACCGTGCCTTAGCTTTATGGTTTAGGTTTTTGAGAAATAGTTAGACAACTATTTCGTGTTTACATTCCGTTTATACTTGGTAATTATTTTCCTTCCCAAGGATGGGGGATTTAATACATGTGTGTTCGTATATCTTGAAAATATATTATTAAGTCTCACCTAATATATATTTATTTCTAATTCCCAAAATAATAATATTTTTCTCAAAAATATTATATTTTTACTTCGCAAAATTCTCCCAAAATAATACTTTGTCAAATATACGCGTTCATAATTATTTCTTTAAATTGCGTAAGTTACGTTTTAACAATCGAGTGGTAATAATAATTACCGGTGTAACTTATATATTTATTGTGAAAGCGTTCGTATTATTTTGGATTCGTTAACATTCGATAATATTATTTTTACCCTAAAAATAATATTATATACTTCACAGAATAATCACAAATAATGTTGTGAAAATATATTTACTAAATATATATATTTATCACGTTTAATTTTGTGAAAGTCCCACCTCCGATATTTTGTAAATAAAGTCGTGGCGAAACTTATATTTCGAAAACATGTCAAAAAGTATTTCTAACACTTATAGTGAAAATATTTCTAAGTGTTAGGTTTTTAGAAAAATTTCGCCAGAGTTTCCTCTGTAACTGGAGGTGGCCACGCTTTCAAGCGTATCATTTTCTTTTACAAATCAATTCAACAACTTCTTTATTCGATCAAAACAATTTTCTACACAACAAACTAGTTAACAATTATGTAAATCGCATAAATCACATGAACTTGTAGTTTTCTAAAATTATAGTGTAAATCTCATCACTTTTAGCGGATCTTTATATAAATTAGTCCGGTTTCATAAAAAAACCCCGTTTTTATAGAAATTCCGTCTTTACAACTTCTCGTCATCTTTTACAAAAATTGTTATTTTGTCGAAACCTTTGTGTTACACAAGTGCTTACACACTTGTGTGTTCTAAAAATCATATTTGTAAGTGTAAGATCCGTTTTTAGAAAACATGATTTCTTTGATACGTGGTTCCTTGAAAATACCTCTTGCAGATACGTAGATCTGCTAGTTTTAAATACTATTTCACAAGTAAAACACTTTTACACAAGTTCATGATTCGCGTGTGGTAGAGTTTCACCTTTTAACCCTGCTTTTATTCAAAACAACCTTATGTCATGATTCATGATCATGACCAACCCGGGTTAAATGATGATCCGAGCTACCATAACATAGATCGGGTCCAAATAACCACACAAAATAAATACTACAACATTTACACAACTTATGAGCTTTTAACCATCCTTACTTGTGTTTTTAGTAGACTTAGAATCATCATCTTGTAAGATTTCGAGTTTTAACCGTTACGCATCATATTAACCACTTCAAAATAGTTCAAGAAAGGGATTTAAGCATCATACCACTAGCTCGAAGCTAGGGAAGAATCTAAGCGCAAATAGGGTGGATAAAAGCTATAGAAAGAGGTCCTTCGAGCTCCGAGTGCACCAAGCCTCCTAATACGTGACCCTTGATGTTTGTATGACCTTGGAATGTGAAGATGGAAACTCGAAAATGATGGATGTATATGGGGGGTATTCGGCCGAGAATTTTAGAGAGGGAAAGAGAGAGCTTGAGTGGTGTTGAATGGTGAATGTTATGTTAGACTAACCCTTGATCTTATAGACCTTCCATAAGCGTATTACCCAACGGATTTCTTGTCTTTTAGATATTAAACATTGAGATTAAAATAATGCATGGAAGGACAAAGTATGTCCCCTCTAGTTGGGGACGGTTTCAAAGGGGGGGGGTCCTAGTTTGTTTCCAAGTATTAGTTAGCTTAGGGTTAGGTTAAGTAAGTTTGTTAGGTACTTAACCCGGTTAGTTGTGTGATGTGTTTTATGGCGGGTGTTAGGGTGTTCAGGGACCCTAACTGGCTCAGAAAAAGATAAATAATGTTTATGGCCATATTTTCATGTTCCGGGTATAGTCCGGTTGTTCGGTTGGATAGTAATCCGTTAAAGCACTTAACAAAGCTTTTAAGTGTCGTTAATACCCTTTTTAGTGACACAACTTTTTCCCGACACTTTGGAAAGTGTCTAGTAATATTTTTCTCATGTTTTGGCACTTTATTAGCTAGCCAGAAGCTGAATTGTTTATTAAAGTGCTGAGTTTTGTGCTCAGTGTACGTTTTAGGCACATCCAGTCACTGTATCTTATTCCTAGAGACGCAGTTCTACAACCCTTGTATCCCTACACTCACTATGGGTGTAGTAAAATATTTCTGGCTCATACAGGCCTTAGAGGCAGTATCTGCCTGATGCTGGCTTTATCAGCATGTTCAATAGGTTATCCGTTCATAGTGCTACTGTGCTTTTGTGCATCATGTTTATCACTAGAGTTCAGTATGTAAATAATGTAGTGACGGTATGTAAAGTATGATGCAGGCATGTACAAGTATCAGAATTCAAGTAGCAGTTCATCAGTAATTTCAAGTAAGCACAGTAATTAAGTAGCAATTAATTATTAATTAAACCGTACGGATACCTGATTTAGTGAGGGTTGTCACAAAGGACACTTACAAGAGTCCTAAGTATGATTAGGGACCTAAGGGAAGATGGTTGCTGATCAGAGGAGCTCCAGAGAAGAGTCTTGAGTGAGAGTGGAATGAGCAAGTTCAAGGTTCACAACTTCTTCTCCGTATATAGTGAACTATGGAGCACAAGATCAAGCCAAAGAAGTCTATGATTGATACAAGATTATCCTAGGTGTCTCTATGAAGCTATATACTTCCTATCAAGCCCCTGAATTCGAATACCACCTTAATAAGGCGGTGGAACTGACTGAACTGGCAGCTGTCCGTTTTCTGTTGCTAGCGACAGTCTTACGGACCGTAAGCCAAAGTTCTTGCGGTCCGTATGCTCCTCTTACGGACCGTATGCTTAACGGTTGCGGTCCGTAACCGACCCTTGCTCAAATCGCCCAGTTACTATCCTACGGACCGTAAGCCCTTGGCTTCGTGGTCCGTATCCGATGACCAGAGGACAAAAATTTGGGATTTCATAGGCTTTGACCATGCACTTCTTTCCAATCCGAATCTTGTGCATTTCTTTTCAGCTAAGAGTCCCTTTTGCTCAGATATTGCATGCCTTGCATGCACTTACACTCCCTTGGCACTTAGTGGCATGTTTAAAGTGACGGAAATTTCAAGAATTCATGCTTGGACATATTTTAGCTCAATGTTTAATTCTTTTAATCAGAATTGTAAATTTCCTGATTGTAGTAGTAACATTTTAAGAATCCAATTTCCATAAAAATGGAATTTTATTTATTTAGGAATTAACCGGCTAAATATATATCAAATGTTTATCATAATGATTTAGGGTCTTGGGATTTGTAATTTGGGTCGCTCAGAGGTATTTTAATAACATGTCGCCCTTGGGTCGTTCAGATGTATTTTAATAACATGTCGCCCTTTTTAAATCCTACCTTACATCTTTTATTTGACCCGGGATTCCTGACACGTTTGTCTTACATGACACGTGTCTTTATTTTATTGGGTATGATTTTACGAGGTGTTACATCCTTACCCCCTTAAAAGAAATCTCGACCTCGAGATTTACTGAAACAGTTGAGGGTATTTTTCTTTCATTGCGGACTCTAGCTCCCACGATTATTCGGGACCTCTGCGGGCATCCCATTTGACCTTGACAATAGGCACATGCTTCCTTCGAAGCTTCTTTACCCGTCGATCCTCAATCGACAAAGGTTTTTCCACAAATTTCAAGCTCTCATCTATGTGCACATCTGTGTGTGGTATGACTGGCGATTCATCAGCTAGACATTTCTCTAGATTGCAGACGTGGAATACGTTATGAATACCACTGAGCTCTTCAGGCAAGTTTAACTTATAAGCCACTGTTCCTACACATTTGATGATCTCGAATGGTCCTATATACCTTGGGCTTAACTTACCTTTCTTACCAAATCGCATCACTCCCTTCCAGGGAGATACTTTTAGCAAAACCTTATCACCAACCTCGAACTTGAGAGGTTTTCGCCTTTTATCAGCATAGCTTTTCTGCCTATCCCTGGCAGCTTTTAGGCGGTCACGAATCTGGACAACCTTGTCCGTTGTTTCAAGGACTAGGTCGGGACCTGACAACTGAGCTTCTCCTACTTCTGCCCAACATATAGGCGTTCTGCATTTTCTACCATATAATGCCTCAAAAGGCGCAGCCTGAATGCTGGTATGATAGCTATTATTGTAGGAGAACTTGACCAATGGCAGATGTTTATCCCAACCACCACCTAAGTCAATCACACATGCACGCAGCATGTCTTCCAGAGTTTGAATGGTACGTTCACTCTGCCCATCCGTCTGAGGATGGTAAGCCGTACTGAAGTTTAAGCGCGTGCCCAAAGACTGTTGGAAACTTTTCCAAAAGTGTGACGTATATCTGGTATCTCTGTTAGAGATAATAGCCACTGGTACCCCATGCAGAGATACAATCTTATCAACATACAGTTGAGTTAACATGTCAGAACTGTAAGTTTCCTTAATGGGTAGGAAATGTGTTGACTTAGTCAGTCTATCTACTATCACCCATATAGTATCATTTACTTTCTGCGTCTTTGGAAACTTGGTGATGAAATCCATTGTCACCATTTCCCATTTCCAAGTGGGAATTTCAGGCTGTTGCAGCAAACCTGACGGCTTTTGATGTTCAGCTTTCACTTGAGCGCACGTCAAACATTTAGCTACATAGGTAGCTATAGACTTTTTCAAGCCTATCCACCAATAGTTTGCCTTCAAATCCTGGTACATCTTATCAGCTCCAGGATGAATGGAGTATTTGGAACTGTGGGCTTCCTGAAGGATGACGTCCCGAAGTCCTCCATAAACAGGAACATATTCTTCCATTTAATCTCAGGATTCCGTCCTTGCCATAGGATAACTGTTCTTCAGTCACCCCTAGCTTTTCATCTGGAGAGTTAGCTTCCAACACAGCTTCCTTTTGTGCAGCTAACAACCTTTCATTTAAATTGTTCTTGATTTCAATGCTCTTGGCATTGATTCTTATCGGCTTCACTCTTTCTTTTCTACTCAAGGCATCTGCGACTACGTTGGCCTTGCCTGGATGGTATCTTATTTCGCAGTCATAATCATTCAGAGTTTCCATCCAACGTCGCTGCCTCATATTTAAATCCTTCTGGTTGAACAGATGCTGAAGGCTTTTGTGATCAGAATAGATCACACACTTAGTCCCATACAGGTAATGCCTCCACAGTTTTAGTGCGAATACAACGGCACCCAGCTCCAAATCATGGGTTGTGTAATTCTTTTCATGCACTTTTAACTGGCGTGAAGCACAGGCAATGACTTTGCCTTTCTGCATAAGCACACATCCCATACCAGTGTGTGATGCATCCCAATAAACCACAAACTCATCAATTCGTTCAGGTAACGTCAACACTGGAGCGTTACTTAGCTTCTGCTTTAAAGTATCAAACGACTCTTGCTGCTTAGGCCCCCAATTGAACTTATTATTCTTGCGAGTGAATAGAGTCAGGGGTGCTGCAATTCTTGAGAAATTTTCGATAAATCTCCTGTAATATCCAGCTAGCCCTAAGAAACTGCGAATCTCCGTAGGTGTCTTTGGCTCCTGCCAATTCATGACAGCTTCAACCTTAGCGGGATCTACTTGGATACCACGCTCGCTAACAACATGTCCAGGGAATTGGACTTCACGAAGCCAGAATTCACATTTCGAAAACTTGGCGTAGAGCTTTTCTTGATGAAGCAGTTTCAGAATGCAATGGAGATGCTTCTCGTGATTAGCTTGGTTCTTCGAGTAGATGAGGATGTCGTCGATGAAGACGATGACAAATTTATCCAAATAAGGCTTGCAGATGCGATTCATGAGATCCATGAATGCGGCAGGTGCATTAGTGAGTCCAAAAGGCATCACTAGGAACTCGTAATGACCATAACGTGTCCTAAATGCAGTCTTGTGCACATCTTCATTTTTAACCTTCAATTGATGGTAACCTGACCTAAAATCGATCTTGGAAAAGTAGCTTGCTCCTTGCAATTGATCGAACAGATCGTCGATCCTGGGCAAAGGATACCTATTCTTGATAGTAACATTATTAAGCTCACGGTAATCGATGCATAGACGCATCGATCCATCCTTTTTCTTCACAAACAGGATTGGTGCTCCCCAAGGAGATGAACTAGGACATATAAAACCTTTTGCCAGCAAATCATCTAACTGCGTCCTTAATTCCTTCATCTCTGTTGGTGCCAACCTATAAGGTGCTCTTGCAATAGGCGCTGCTCCTGGAATGATGTCGATTCTGAACTCTACTTGTCTATCTGGTGGCAAACCAGGTAGTTCTTCAGGGAAAACTTTAGGGTATTCAGAAATGACTGGGATATCTTCAATCTTTGGTTTCTTCTCATCAACAGTCACCTGTGCCATGTAAATGACACAACCCTTTTTTAAGCATTTAGATGCTTTGAGCATAGACACCTGCTCGGGTAACCCGTACTGGGTATCTCCTTGAATGGTAAGTGGCTCACCAGACGGAGTCTTAATCACCACTTGCTTCTTGTTGCATACAATATGGGCTTGGTTATGCGATAAACAATCAATGCCTATCACTATATCGAAACCGGCTAGCTTAAACGGAAGGAGGGACAAGGGAAAAGAGTGGTTCCTAATGGATATGAAGCATCCATCTAACACGGTTGAAGCGGTTTCTATGGTTCCATCAGCTAATTCCACTTCATACTTCACACTTAAGGTCTTAACAGGCATTTTCAACAATTCACAAAACTTATTATCTACGAACAACTTATCAGCTCCTGAATCAAACAATAATCTTGCATAGATATCATTAATAAGAAAAGTACCTGTTATGACATTGTCGTCCTGAACAGCTTCCTTCGCATCCATGCGAAAGACCCTTGCATTGGTCTTCTTTCCTTCTTCAGCTTTCTTCGCAAGCTTTGGGCAGTTGGTCTTAATGTACCCTTTTTTGTTACAATTGTAGCACATTGCGTCTTTCAGCTTCTTACAGTCCAAGGCTTTGTGTTCACTTGACTTACAAATCCCACATACCTTTGGCTGAGACTGGGATTTTGAATCATACCTGCACCTCCCAAAATGGTGCTTCTTACAAATCTTGCACTTGGGTCTATCACCCGACTGTTGACCATCCTTCTTACTTCCAAAACCCTTCTTGTGGTCATTGCTTCCTTTTCGCTTCTTATCCGACCATCATGAGTTGTCATCCTCACGCTTTCTTTTCTCTGTATCAGTGTTTCTCAGCGATCTCTGCCTAACCGCGTCCAAGGTGAGAGACAGTGATATATCTGCTTCAGATCGAAAGGTAGCTAGCTGGCCGAGAGGCCTTCACGCTTGCCTTTATTTCTGGGGCTAAACCCCCAATGAAACGAGCGACTCTTTTGGGTTCCGGGGTCACAAGATAAGGAACCAACCTTGACAAAGTATTAAAGCTCGTTAGGTAAGCTTGGCAATCCAGGTTCTTCATTACCAATGACAGAAAATCAGACTCATTCTTTTCAGCCTCATGCTGAGGGCAGTAGTTCTCCTTGATCAGTGACACAAATTGTTCCCAAGACATATTATACAATGGGATTTTCCCTGTAGCTTGAATCGACGATCTCCACCAGGCTAGGGCCTCACCCTTGAAAGACTCAGATACAAACTTCAAGTTATCCCTTTCAGCACATCCACTGATATCCACCACAGTGTCCATATCCAACCAGGTCATGCAATCCACTGCCCCTTTCTCTCCAGTGAAATCCCGGGGTTTACATGAAACAAAGTACTTATATGTGCAACCTTTGGCACGTGGGGCATTATCAAACACTATCCTCTTGGATGGAACACTGTTTTGGTTTGAGGAGTGTCGGTCATCATCTTTCTTTGGCTCTTCTTTCTTAGAGGGTGGCTTGCTATGAGCTTCAAAATGAGTCTTAGGCTTGGTGGTGTAGACAGGGTCCTACTTTGAGTCCCACTAGACTCACTATTTTGCCGATCCAAAGCCCTTGTAACAGCATTATCAACTAATGCTTGTAGTTCTGCGCCAGTCAGCTGTATTCTAGCATTCTCGTGGTTTTCCACCGGATGACTATTTACCTCATCCGACCTAGCCATGTAGCTTAAACTGCTACATATAAGAATTTATGGGCAAGGTTTAATTTAGAAGCTTTTACAGGGTTTTATGATTTATTAACCATGGTTTTAATAGCCATTTAAGGTTAATTTATTTATATATTCAGGACCTTTATTACAATCCTATAACATAATCTAATAATAGCACAAAGGCCTAGTCACACGGACAGATTAAATTTATAAACCAAGATTTTCACATAATCAAGGTTTTTAAGGTTTGAATCAAAGTTCATTACCCTTTTTCTAGACAGGGAGTTGTAGGCTACCACTGTCTTTTAGTCCCAAGGACATTTATTCTTTAGCCAGAAGGCACTTCATCCTTAAGGGATGGTTATATAATTAAAGGATTTTAAATAACCCAATTAAATGATGACTTATGTGATTTTATCGCTTCACAATTTGTCATGAAGGTTAACATTCTTTCAGATGTTTGGCCATGTCTGCAGCGACACATAGGCTAGGTTTTACCTTTAAGATTCTTTTAGTAATTAAAGCAGAACAGTCCTAATTGAGATGTTAATATGGATCTGAATCTAATTGTGGAACAACCATCTTGGCCTTATCTTATGATGACAAGTGGCTAGGTTTTGTCCTTTTTAGATTTTGCCATTTTTAATAATGGTAGATCTTTTAATAAGAAAATTATTTTTCATTTATTTTTATGTTTTATGATCATGCACATAATTAATAATAAACAAAATGTAAATTTAAATTAAACATCTCATTAATGATTCAAACAATACATCTTTGCCCTAAACGGGACTTCTACAAAATAACATGCCCACACAGGGGCGAAACAAACAACAAACCCACGCAGGGGTTAACAAAAGACATGCCCACACAGGGGCAGAGTACAAAAAGACAAGCCCACGCAGGGGCAGAGTACTGAAACAAAAGTCCACGCAGGGACTTGATTACATCTAAATAAAATAAATAAAAAAAGGTCTTCAATGACCCCTTCTCTTGGACTTCCCTTTGATTAGGTCTGACAACCCCTTGAAGAAGCCTCGAGTGTTACTGCGCTCCGTTTGAATCTCCCGTTCAACTTGGTCCAATCTTTCGAGGACCTCTTGCTGGCGTTCCGGCGGGATCAATTGCGACTGCGGCGGCTGATACAGAGGTTGAGGAGGTGGCGGACGCTGGTACCCATAAGTTGGGTAACCAGTGGTCCAAAGACCACCATAGGGTCCCTTTGGGTAACGAGCATTGTAGTCCCATGCCTCCTGGTATGGGTCCACATTGGCATAGTCGTAATGGGTATGAACCGGCTGCTCAAAAGGGTTATATGCCGCTGAACCGGTGTCACACCCCCAATTTCCACGTGTCACCGGTGGGCCCGGTGGAGGGTATGATGACGTAGTTGGCATCATCATAGACAAACAACACAATATAATAATGCACAGCGGAAGCAGAATTAGATTCATTTCAACTTTAAATAAAATGTAATATTAAATATCACGAGTAGTCGAAACAGATCCACAGGCGGATCAAATAAAATAAGATAATTGTTCAACAGTTTTATTGTCGTCCGAGCTTGCGAGACTATTGTGGACGCTCTAGGAGACAGCCAGCCTAGTACGTGTAGTACCTGCACTTAACCTTTTGGGAAAATACGTCAGTTTACACTGGTAAATACAAATTAACTGACTCATTTTGAAAATGATTGAAAATTGATTTAAATGCACATGGCATAAAATATTTTTATAACTTGGGATAATTATGCAATATAAACTTGTAATGGATTTACATGTTACTCCGCGTTCAGTAGCCCGATCCGTAGACCGGGTTAAAGATTAATAGACACACCACAATATAGAGTTATACACTGACGGATGTACGCCTACACCCCGTGCTCAGGTCGTGGCCATCTCGTAAGATGATGCCAAGGATATCCGGGACATGGTCATTAACCCCCCAAAGGCTTCAAGTAATAAAACACATTCAAAACAAGGTCATCTCAATGAATTCAACCACTATACGATTAAATGATTCGATGCCAGACCAAGCGGTATTTTATATACCTTACCCCAAGCCCGTATAGGGAAAATAAGTTAAAAGTATTTACATTAGTAAGTATGAATCACAATTGGCAAGTGAAGGTAGCTTTTACTGGGCCTCCTATTCTGGAACAAAGGTTTATAATAACCTATTAGATTCCTAACGGGCCTTTTATTTAAGCCTAAGCTTAGACCGGTTAGTTTTAAGGACGATACGGTTCAAGCGCACGATTAAGCGAAGGCCGGATAGAATGTGATTTAGACCCGACAAGTTTGAATACTTGTATAATTTGGGTATGCTAAATACATTCTGGATTTTGAGACAAAAATGATAATGTTTGACCCGTTTCGGTCAATTTATGCAAACTAGTTACATAAACCGTACCGAGCGCTAAAAGAGCGTTACGGGTAGCCAAAAGAGTCATATGCGAGTTCCCTGAGATAATATGCTTTAAATATGATATAATATCAGCAAGTTATGTTCTATTATGCCCCGAATAAATTTAAACTCAATTTATGCCTTATAAGGGCATTTTGGTCATTTAAAAGATTATAAAAGAGTTAAATTGGAAATCTGAGTTACAGGTCTGATTTATACAGTAAATATACTTAATTTGACATATTATAACAGTAGGGTATGACCCATATACAAAACTTATCATTTAAAATCAAACTATGCACCTTAGGGGTATTTTGGTAATTTCACAAGGTTAAAAATGTCAAAACTGGAAATCTGAGTTCAAAAACTTATACTTGCTGTTATTTTATAAAAATATGTTAAATACATCAGTAGGTATAATCCTTATATGTTTAATATGGGTATAACGCATACTATGCGTTAAAAACGCTTAGAAAGGCGATTTAGAGCCGTTTCCGGGTTTTCAAAAGAAAGCTGAGATTTTTATATTTCCAGAATGCTCAAAATAATTTATTTAACAAATAAAATCAGTAGAAAAAGGTTTGGGGTCAAAAGGTTGCATAAAACTCATTTTATGGCTTAAAAGGTCAAAATTGGTATTAACCGAACCAACTTAGAGACCTATGATACGATCAGCCAAAAATTAAATAAAAATCTTCAAAAATCCCAAAATATTATATATCATCAGTGGGTAAAAAGTTTTATATCAAAAAGTGGCCTTAAATAGGTTATACGCTAAATGCGCCGTTTATTTAACATAAAGCTATAGTTTTACGATATCGGCCATAACTCTAAATCCGGACCTCCAACTGATATCAAATTTTCGGTGCAAGTTTATAAATCAGTAATAAAGGTTTCTACTCTTTCATTTTTCCAAAACTCACATTTTATAACAAAAAGGGCAAAATAGTCAACTTTAAGCATAAATCGGAAACATGCATATGAATCGGTTAAGCATGGACTCAAGTTGTAAAAATTCCAGAGAGTTAAACGTAAATATAAATGGTCCAAAATAGGCTCTAATGCAGATCTCAAACATGCATGCACGGATCCGAATCGAGAGTCAAAGAAAAAGTCATTTTATAAGACTTTCGGTTCCGATCCGAGTTTATACTAAAGATTGTCGAGTTGATCATGATAAAACATATTCTTATATTCATTATAAAGTTATTTTTGATGATCAAACTGATTGCATGTCATCTACATTACCATTTATGCTATATTTTGCAAAAACACTTCCTGTTGACTTTTTAAGAATATCTTTGACTCGACAATAATCATGCTTAGAGTGGGAATCAGAGAATACCCTTTTGAGGGTTTGTTTCCCACATCAATACCAACTTGTAGGTACTTTCAATTTGAGAAATGACTGAGCCATTTTCGTTTAATCGAAAAGTCAAACTATAACTATGACGGATTGACTTTCGGCTAATAATCAAAGCTAGAACGAATTAGAGAAGGTTATGAATGCTTACAAGAGTCCTAATGAAGCTTAGTTATCACTATGAAGGTGCCTTGTCGTCCCGGAAGCTCCTGAGTAGCTCTTGTGAATTTTTGAAAGTTGTGTGTGTTCTTGGTTACTACTCAAGACCCAAATTGTGAAGAATTGATCTAATTTTAATGTGTTTCAGATGTCATGAGAAAGCCACAGGTGTCCTAGCATGCATGTCCTTCGATTGGTGAGTTTTGGAGGTGGTGCAAGCTGTAAACAACTCAAAAATCGGACCCAAATAGCTCAATTCGTATTTTCTGTCGCTGGCAGTGGGTCGCGGCCCGCTTAAAGATGCCCAGGCGGGCCGCCTGGGACTTGCAGATCCACAAAAGTTTGCTAAAAGTTGCAGTTTGGTCCCTGTTCTTCGTATACGATGTTTTGGCCACTTATTTTGACCCTTAGACCCTCAAATCTGATTTTTAAGAACCTTGGGACATTTACCAACATGGTAATGTCCTCGGTTAACTTTGCGCTCACCCGAAAAGTCATGAAATTCGACGTTGACGCTTTTAACCCCTCAAGTACGGTTTTGGCCATAACTTTCTCATACGATAACGAAACTTCATGAAATTTTTACCACATATTCTAGTGAGTATATTCTAGCATTACAAAGCTTCGGGGCTGCCAAAAGATCACTCAGAGGTATAAATTCAACATGTTGACACTTTTAGTCCCTGTAGTTTGTAATTCCTTACTTTCGTGCATTTTCCGCTTCGTATGATCCATTATCTATCCGTTTAGGGTTATAAACACCACGTAGGGTTATTATAGAGTCTATTTATCCATTGTTGACACTTTGGACCCTTACGTTCCATAGTTTTCACTTTTTGTCAACTTTAGTCCCTCTAAAGTATGTTTTCACATATTCAAAGCCTATGACACGTGTCAATGCATTATTGGACGAAATTTTTCGAGGTGTTACATCCTCACCCCCTTAAAAGAAATCTCGACCTCGAGATTTACTGAAACAAATGAGGGTATTTTTCCTTCATCGTGGATTCCACTTCCCACGTGTATTCGGGACCTCTACGGGCATCCCACTTGACCTTAACAATAGGTATGTACTTTCTTCGGAGCTTCTTAACCTGTCGATCCTCAATTGACAATGGTTTTTCCACGAACTTTAAACTCTCATCTATGTGTATATCCGTATGCGGTATGACCAGTGATTTGTCAGCGAAACACTTCTTCAGATTACAGATGTGGAACACATTATGAATAGCGTTAAGTTCTTCAGGCAAGTTTAACTTATAAGCAACTGACCCGACACGTTCGACAATCTCGAAAGGTCCTATATATCTCGGGCTTAGCTTGCCTTTCTTACCAAATCGCATCACCCCCTTCCAGGGCGATACATTAAGCAACACTTTATCACCTACATCGAAGTGAAAATCTTTGCGCTTAGGATCCGCATAACTCTTCTGCCTATCCCTGGCAGCTTTCAAACGATCGCGAATCTGAACGATCTTGTCCATCGTCTCAAAAACGATTTCTGGTCCTGATAGTTGGACATCTCCAACTTCTGCCCAACAGATGGGCGATCTACGCTTTCTACCATATAAGGCCTCAAAAGGCGCAGCTTTTATGCTGGTGTGGTAGCTATTGTTGTAGGAGAATTCAATTAGTGGTAGGTTCTTATCCCAACTACCACCCAAATCGATCGCACATGCACGAAACATGTCTTCCAAAGTTTGAATAGTACGCTCACTCTGACCATCAGTCTGAGGATGATAGGCCGTACTAAAATTCAAACGAGTGCCCAACGAGTGTTGGAAACTCTTCCAAAAATGCGACGTATACCTAGTATCTCTATCAAAGATAATAGATACAGGTATACCATGCAACGCTACAATCTTATCAACGTATAATTGAGCTAACATATCGGAGCTATACGTCTCCTTGATGGGTAGAAAATGAGCTGACTTCGTCAGTCTATCTACTATGACCCATATAGTATCATTTCCTTTTCTCGTCTTTGGTAACTTGGTGATGAAATCCATTGTCACCATTTCCCATTTCCACGTGGGAATTTCAGGTTGTTGAAGCAAACCTGACGGCTTCTGATGCTCAGCTTTGACTTGCGCACAAGTCAAACATTTAGCTACATGCTCTGCTACAGACTTTTTCAAACCAATCCACCAGTAGTTTGCTTTTAGATCCTGGTACATCTTATCAGCTCCAGGATGAACGGAATATTTGGAGCTGTGGGCTTCCTGGAGGATAACATCCCGAAGTCCTCCATAAACTGGAACCCATATTCGTCCATTCAGTCTTAGCATTCCATCTTTGTCGTAGGATAACTGCTCCTCAGTTACTCCTAACTTCTCTTCAGGATAGTTAGCTTCCAACACAGCTTCCTTCTGTGCAGCTAACACCCTTTCGTTCAAATTATTCCTTATTTCAATGCGCTTGGCATTGATCCTGACCGGTTTCACTCTTTCTTTTCTACTTAAGGCGTCAGCAACTACATTTGCCTTGTCTGGATGGTATCTTATCTCACAGTCGTAATCATTTAAAGTTTCCATCCATCGTCTTTGCCGCATGTTCAATTCCTTCTGATTGAACAAATGTTGAAGGCTCTTGTGATCCGAATAGATTACACACCTGGATCCATATAAGTAATGTCTCCACAGTTTCAATGCAAATACAACGGCACCCAATTCCAAGTCGTGGGTGGTGTAGTTTTTCTCGTGCACCTTTAATTGACGCGAAGCGTAGGCAATGACCTTGCCTCTCTGCATGAGTACACAGCCCATACCAGTGTGTGACGCATCGCAATACACCACGAATTCTTCTATACCATCGGGCAGTGTTAACACTGGTGCATTGCTCAACTTCTTCTTCAGAACGTCAAAGGATTCCTGCTGCTTAGGGCCCCAATCAAACTTAATCTTCTTACGAGTCAACGAAGTTAGGGGCGCAGCAATCCTCGAAAAGTTCTCGATGAATCGCCTATAGTATCCTGCTAATCCTAGGAAACTGCGAATCTCGGTAGGAGTCTTTGGCTCCTGCCAATTCATAACTGCTTCTACCTTAGCGGGATCCACTTGGATACCACGCTCGCTTACCACATGTCCAAGGAATTGGACCTCGCGAAGCCAAAATTCACACTTTGAGAATTTGGCATAGAGTTTCTCATGATGTAGAAGTTTGAGAATACAACGAAGGTGTTTCTCATGGTCAGCTTGGTTCTTCGAGTAGATAAGGATGTCGTCAATAAAGACGATAACGAATTTATCTAGATAAGGCTTGCAGACGCGATTCATGAGATCCATGAATGCGGCTGGTGCGTTAGTGAGCCCAAAAGGCATCACTAGGAACTCGTAATGTCCATAACGAGTCCTAAACGCTGTCTTGTGTACATCTTCATCCTTGACCTTCAACTGGTGATAGCCTGACCTCAGGTCGATCTTTGAAAAGTAGCTTGCTCCTTGCAATTGATCGAACAGATCGTCGATCCTGGGTAAAGGATACCTATTCTTGATAGTGACTTTATTAAGCTCACGGTAATCGATGCACAGACGCATCGATCCATCCTTCTTTTTGACAAACAAGATTGGCGCTCCCCAAGGAGACGAGCTAGGTCTAATAAAACCCTTAGCCAACAGATCATCTAACTGCGTCCTCAACTCCTTCATCTTCGTTGGTGCCAACCTATATGGTGCTCTCGCTACTGGCGCCGCACCCGGAATGATGTCAATTCGAAATTCTACTTGCCTATCCGGCAGTAAGCCAGGTAGTTCTTCCGGAAACACTTCAGGGTATTCCGAAATGACAGGGATATCTTCAATCTTCGGCCTTGGCTCATCAACAGTAACTTGTGCCATGTAAATGAGACAACCCTTTTGCAGACATCTGGATGCCTTGAGCATGGACACCTGCTCAGGCAACCCATGCTGGGTATCTCCTTGGATAGTGAGTGACTCACTAGACGGAGTTTTAACTACTACTTGCTTTCTGTTGCACACAAGCTGGGCTTGGTTACGCGATAACCAATCCATGCCTATCACTATATCGAATCCGGCTAGCTTAAAGGGTAGCAAGGATAATGGGAAAGAATGATTCCTAATGGATATAACACATCCATCTAAAACAGTTGAGGCGGTTTCTATGGTTCCATCAGCTAATTCCACCTCATACTTCACACTTAAGGTTTTAACAGGTAGGTTTAACAGATTACAGAACTTATCATCTACAAATGACTTATCTGCTCCTGAATCAAATAATACTCTAGCAAAAACATCATTTACAAGAAAAGTACCTGTAATGACGTTGTCATCTTGAACCGCTTCCTTAGCGTCCATCTTGAAGACTCTTGCATTGGTCTTCTTTCCATCATCGGCTTTCTTAGCGTTCTTTGGGCAATTAGACTTGATGTGCCCCTTCTCGTTGCAACCGTAACATGTTGCATCCTTCAGACCTTTGCACTTCAGAGTCGTATGATCTGCAGATTTGCAGATTCCACAGAATCTCATGGGAGACTGCGATTTTGATTCTAAACGACACTTCCCAAAATGGTGTTTCTTGCAGGTCTTGCATTTGGGCTTATCCCCTGATGGTTGCCAATCTCTCTTAGATCCCGACCCTTTCCTGTGGTCGTTGTTCCCTCGGTGTCTTTTCTCCGATCTCCGTGAGGTATCGTCCTCACGTTTCCTCTTGTTCTCCTCCGAGCTCTTAAGAGCTCTCAACCTGACTACATCCTGGGTGAGTGAGAGAGATAGATCAGCTACTGATCTGAACGTCGTAGGCCTCGATGCCTTAACACTTGCCTTGATTTCAGGTGCCAAACCCCCAATAAAACGGGCAATCCTTCTCGGCTCTGGGGTTACCAAATATGGAACCAATCGAGATAGAGTATTGAAGGTGGTGAGATATGCCTGGCAGTCGAGATTCTTCATCACCAGGGATACGAAGTCTGACTCAATCCTTTCAACTTCGTGTTGTGGGCATAAATTTTCTTTGATCAGGGCTACAAACTGATCCCATGACATACTGTAAAGGGTGGCCTTACCGGCAGCTTGCAAGAGAGATTTCCACCACGCTAGTGCGTCCCCTTTGAATGATTGGGACACGTACTTCACTACGTCCCGATCAGCACACCCGCTGATATCAACAACCGTATCCATCTCATCTAACCAGGTCATACAGTCGACTGCTCCTTTCTCCCCAGTGAAGTCTCTGGGTTTGCATGAAACGAAGTATTTATACGTACAGGACTTGTTGTGCGTTTCATGTTTCTGCTTGGTCTCCTGTTTTGGGATACTGCTGTGGTTGGAGGAGTGATTATCCTCATCATCCTTCTTTAGCTCCTCTTTCTTAGATGCATCTTTCTTAGAGGGCGGCTTGCTATGAGCCTCTGAATGATTCTTGGATTTGGAACGTGGTACAGTTCGGGTCCTACTTCGGGTCCCGCTTGATTCCCTAAATTGCCTATCAATGGCCTTGGCAACAGCATTTTCTACCAGTGCTTGTAGCTCCGCACCAGTTACATGAATCTTAGTATTATCTGGGTTTTCCTCAGAATGACTGTTTGTTTCTCCCGACTTGGCCATGTAGCTTTAGGAGCTACATAAAAGTAAGGACAAGGTCTATTTAGAAACCTAACAGTATTATCGTTCTTGATGATTTATTAACCATGGTAATAAAATCCATATTAGTTAATTTATTTAATTTCATTCAGCACTTTTATTAGCAACTTTATCATAGAATGAAATATATATATTGGCACAATAGGCCTAGTCACTTGGACAAACTTCTAAATTTTAAATTTAGAATTTTTATAGGATTAGAATTGTATAATTAAAACAAATAATCCTTTGCTTGGCAGGGAGTCTATAAACCACGGCTGCCTTTTTGTTTTATATGACATTAGTTATAACCCGTAGGCATCAAGTCACAATCAGATATATATATACAAATATAATCTTTGGATAATTTATTAAAAGGGTGACTTGTGTGATTTTAAAGATCACGCTAGCCAAGAATGTTAACATGTTACAGATGTTAACAGAGATTTGAATCTTTTTAACCAGGTTTTACCATATTGGCCAGGCCTTTTAATAAGACATTCAAGCTAGGTTTTACCTTCTTAAGATTCTTATTAAAATGGTAAATTAAAATAATAATTGATATTTTTCATTTATTTGTATATTATATTCATGCATGTAGATAAAATGAAAAACTTAAATTAACCATTTTAAATAAAATAAACTAGTACGAGTTTGCCCTAAACGGGACTTTTACTCAAACAACATGCCCACGCAGGGGCTAAATAAACAACAAACAAACAAACCCACGCAGGGGTCAAACAGAAATAAGCATACCCACGCAGGGGTAGAACAGGAAGGAAATATACCCACGCAGAGGCAGGGTACAGAGTAAATGTCCTCGCAGGGACATGAGTAAATAAGCTAACAAACAAAGGATTTAATAATCCTTCTTGCCTTTTCCCTTGATCAAATCCACCATCTTCTTAAACATCCCGCGGTTATGTCGGAGATCTTCCCGCAATTCATGCCGCAATTCACGTCGCACATCGTTTATCCCCTGGAGGATTTCTTGAACTTGTGGCGGCGACATCATCGGTGCCGGCGGTGGCATCTGATATTGCGGTGGTTGAGGAGGCTGCGGCTGCTGATATCCATGCGATGAGTATCCAAAAGTCGATTGTCCCGTAGCCCAGGGACCTCCAAAAGCACCCTCCTGATTGAGAGGGTTGTAGCCCGAAGCTATCCAGTAGGGATCCCCTGTATAGTCATAACCTGGGGGAAAAGTCGGCTCGAAGGGATTATATGCAGCCGCGCTAGCATAAGCGGGGATTGGGTTCCCAAAATCCTATGGTGGTGGTGGCGCGATT
The DNA here is from genome assembly GCF_002127325.2 of Helianthus annuus. Lineage (NCBI taxonomy): Eukaryota > Viridiplantae > Streptophyta > Magnoliopsida > Asterales > Asteraceae > Helianthus > Helianthus annuus. Next base: position 18,723,723 of record NC_035446.2, read on the forward strand.
GGCGCAGATGTTACTTCTGAGACGGGATGCGAAGATTCTCCCATCTCTGGCTCCTCATGAAGAGGCGAGTATCGGCTGCTACCCGAATGTGGAGGGGTGCCGATGCGTATCCCTCCTCGTGTGGACATCCGGGCGTTCCTTCCCCTTCGCCTCTGAGGCGGAGGAGGCAAAACTGGAGGTGGTGGCGGCGGCGGAGTGACCACGTCGCGCCAGAAACCCTCTGAAGGATCCTGCTGCTGAAGCTGCTGCTGGGAGTGATGCTGGGAGTGCAAGGGAGAGCCGTGGTAGGACTGGTGCATGGGAGAGTTATGGTAACTAGGGGTATAAACCCAGTCGTGCTGCTTGAATCTCTCCTCGTAACTGTCGGGACCATTGTAAGGTGATCCCAAAAACGGTGAGCCATCAGATATCTCGATGGGGTGGTTCGGTGTACCGGACGGTGGCATGGAAGGATCGGTATCCTCATCGACCTCCATCTCGTTGCCACCCGGGAAGTGGTCTTCAGGTTCAAGTGGGTTATGACCCACTGGTTCTCCCAAGTAATCATCCGGGTTGTACAGGCCCTGATAGACAGGTGCTGGGTAATCAAAAGGTGATTGGTGGAGAGGAATGTAGGATTGATGGGAGTTGTGGGGCTCATTTTCTGAATGAGGCCCAAAAGAGTGGGGAAAGGAAGGTGAGGTACTCAGTGATGCTGAGTGCCTGGCGGGTTCAGCGAACGATCTCCAAAGGTTTCGGGCATCAGTGTTTTGGGGTCCTGAAGGGGTTCGCCTATGCGAAGGCCCTGCTTCATGATCATGTGAGGTTGCGAATGCTCCTCGTCCCCTTCCTCTTACACGTGGCGGCATCTTGAACCTGTCAAAAATCAAACAAGTGGCACAACAAAATATATATAAGACAAAGTTAGAAAATAAAATAAATTTTGAATATTTCCTAAGTTCTTTGTCTAGACTCGAGAATCGAGGAATGTGCAATTGTGTAACTGAGATTAAACACAAAGGCTAGTGTTTAATTCACTCAGAGTTGGCTCTGATACCAACTTGTCACACCCCCAATTTCCACGTGTCACCGGTGGGCCCGGTGGAGGGTATGGTGACGTAGTTGGCATCATCATAGACAAACAACACAATATAATAATGCACAGCGGAAGCAGAATTAGATTCATTTCAACTTTAAATAAAATGTAATATTAAATATCACGAGTAGTCGAAACGGATCCACAGGCGGATCAAATAAAATAAGATAATTGTTCAACAGTTTTATTGTCGTCCGAGCTTGCGAGACTATTGTGGACGCTCTAGGAGACAGCCAGCCTAGTACGTGTAGTACCTGCACTTAACCTTTTGGGAAAATACGTCAGTTTACACTGGTAAATACAAATTAACTGACTCATTTTGAAAATGATTGAAAATTGATTTAAATGCACATGGCATAAAATATTTTTATAACTTGGGATAATTATGCAATATAAACTTGTAATGGATTTACATGTTACTCCGCGTTCAGTAGCCCGATCCGTAGACCGGGTTAAAGATTAATAGACACACCACAATATAGAGTTATACACTGACGGGTGTACGCCTACACCCCGTGCTCAGGTCGTGGCCATCTCGTAAGATGATGCCAAGGATATCCGGGACATGGTCATTAACCCCCCAAAGGCTTCAAGTAATAAAACACATTCAAAACAAGGTCATCTCAATGAATTCAACCACTATACGATTAAATGATTCGATGCCGGACCAAGCGGTATTTTATGTACCTTACCCCAAGCCCGTATAGGGAAAATAAGTTAAAAGTATTTACCTTAGTAAGTATGAATCACAATTGGCAAGTGAAGGTAGCTTTTACTGGGCCTCCTATTCTGGAACAAAGGTTTAAAATAACCTATTAGATTCCTAACGGGCCTTTTATTTAAGCCTAAGCTTAGACCGGTTAGTTTTAAGGACGATACGGTTCAAGCGCACGATTAAGCGAAGGCCAGATAGAATGTGATTTAGACCCGGCAAGTTTGAATACTTGTATAATTTGGGTATGCTAAATACATTCTGGATTTTGAGACAAAAATGATATTGTTTGACCCGTTTCGGTCAATTTATGCAAACTAGTTACATAAACCGAACCGAGCGCTAAAAGAGCGTTACGGGTAGCCAAAAGAGTCATATGCGAGTTCCCTGAGATAATATGCTTTAAATATGATATAATATCAGCAAGTTATGTTCTATTATGCCCCGAATAAATTTAAACTCAATTTATGCCTTATAAGGGCATTTTGGTCATTTAAAAGATTATAAAAGAGTTAAATTGGAAATCTGAGTTACAGGTCTGATTTATACAGTAAATATACTTAATTTGACATATTATAACAGTAGGGTATGACCCATATACAAAACTTATCATTTAAAATCAAACTATGCACCTTAGGGGTATTTTGGTAATTTCACAAGGTTAAAAATGTCAAAACTGGAAATCTGAGTTCAAAAACTTATACTTACTGTTATTTTATAAAAATATGTTAAATACATCAGTAGGTATAATCCTTATATGTTTAATATGGGTATAACGCATACTATGCGTTAAAAACGCTTAGAAAGGCGATTTAGAGCCGTTTCCGGGTTTTCAAAAGAAAGCTGAGATTTTTATATTTCCAGAATGCTCAAAATAATTTATTTAACAGATAAAATCAGTAGAAAAAGGTTTGGGGTCAAAAGGTTGCATAAAACTCATTTTATGGCTTAAAAGGTCAAAACCGGTATTAACCGAACCAACTTAGAGACCTATGATACGATCAGCCAAAAATTAAATAAAAATCTTCAAAAATCCCAAAATATTATATATCATCAGTGGGTAAAAAGTTTTATATCAAAAAGTGGCCTTAAATAGGTTATACGCTAAATGCGCCGTTTATTTAACATAAAGCTATAGTTTTACGATATCGGCCATAACTCTAAATCCGGACCTCCAACTGATATCATATTTTCGGTGCAAGTTTATAAATCAGTAATAAAGGTTTCTACTCTTTCATTTTTCCAAAAATCACGTTTTATAACAAAATGGGCAAAATAGTCAACTTTAAGCATAAATCGGAAACATGCATATGAATCGGTTAAGCATGGACTCAAGTTGTAAAAATTCCAGAGAGTTAAACGTAAATATAAATGGTCCAAAATAGGCTCTAATGCAGATCTCAAACATGCATGCACGGATCCGAATCGAGAGTCAAAGAAAAAGTCATTTTATAAGACTTTCGGTTCCGATCCAAGTTTATACTAAAGATTGTCGAGTTGATCATGATAAAACATATTCTTATATTCATTATAAAGTTATTTTTGATGATCAAACTGATTGCATGTCATCTACATTACCATTTATGCTATATTTTGCAAAAACACTTCCTGTTGACTTTTTAAGAATATCTTTGACTCGACAATAATCATGCTTAGAGTGGGAATCAGAGAATACCCTTTTGAGGGTTTGTTTCCCACATCAATACCAACTTGTAGGTACTTTCAATTTGAGAAATGACTGAGCCATTTTCGTTTAATCGAAAAGTCAAACTATAACTATGACGGATTAACTTTCGGCTAATAATCAAAGCTAGAACGAATTAGAGAAGGTTATGAATGCTTACAAGAGTCCTAATGAATCTTAGTTATCACTATGAAGGTGCCTTGTCGTCCAGGAAGCTCCTGAGTAGCTCTTGTGAATTTTTGAAAGTTGTGTGTGTTCTTGGTTACTACTCAAGACCCAAATTGTGAAGAATTGATCTGATTTTAATGTGTTTCAGATGTCATGAGAGAGCCACAGGTGTCCTAGCATGCATGTCCTTCGATTGGTGAGTTTTGGAGGTGGTGCAAGCTGTAAACAACTCAGAAATCGGACCCAAATAGCTCAATTCGTATTTTCTGTCGCTGGCAGTGGGTCGCGGCCCGCTTAAGGATGCCCAGGCGGGCCGCCTGGGACTTGCAGATCCACAAAAGTTTGCTAAAAGTTGCAGTTTGGTCCCTGTTCTTCGTATACGATGTTTTGGCCACTTATTTTGACCCTTAGACCCTCAAATCTGATTTTTAAGAACCTTGGGACATTTACCAACATGGTAATGTCCTCGGTTAACTTTGCGCTCACCCGAAAAGTCATGAAATTCGACGTTGACGCTTTTAACCCCTCAAGTACGGTTTTGGCCATAACTTTCTCATACGATAACGAAACTTCATGAAATTTTTACCACATATTCTAGTGAGTATATTCTAGCATTACAAAGCTTCGGGGCTGCCAAAAGATCACTCAGAGGTATAAATTCAACATGTTGACACTTTTAGTCCCTATAGTTTGTAATTCCTCACTTTCGTGCATTTTCCGCTTCGTATGATCCATGATCTATCCGTTTAGGGTTATAAACACCACGTAGGGTTATTATAGAGTCTATTTATCCATTGTTGACACTTTGGACCCTTACGTTCCATAGTTTTCACTTTTTGTCAACTTTAGTCCCTCTAAAGTATGTTTTCACATATTCAAAGCCTATGACACGTGTCAGTGCATTATTGGACGAAATTTTTCGAGGTGTTACAACCGGCGTAGGTAGGGATTGGGTTGTCAAAACCCAATGGTGGTGCCATAGGCGCAGAGTTAATCTCTGGGACGGGGTTTGATGGCCCTCCCATTTGCGGCTCTTCTTCTTGGAGTGGCGGATAGTGGCTGCCACTCGAGGGCTGAGGAGTGCTGATGTGGACTCCTCCTCGCACGGACATCCGTGCGTTTGAGCTTCTCCGCCTCAGCGGTTCCGGAAGTGGCTGCTCTACTGGTGGAGGTGGTGGCGGAGTGACTGCCACAAATCGGGAATCCTCGGAAGGATCCTGCTGCTGATACGGAGATGAATGTTCAGAGGGCGTAAAGTACCATTCGTATTGGGCGAACCTCGCCTGGTAACTGTCAGGACCACGGTACGGTGATCCATGAAATGATGACCCATCGGAGATTTCGATGGGGTGGTTCGGGGTCCCGGTTGCAGGCTCCATGGGATCCGTGTCTTCTTCCATGTCATTATCACCAAAAAAGTGATCTTCTTGTCCAAGTGGGTTAACACCCACGGGTTCTTGGATGAAGTTAGTCGGGTTGAACCGGCTCTAGAAAGCAGGGATAGGGTCGCCAAAAGAATGGTGCGAGTTTGACCGCTGCAATGGTATGAAAGAAGGCGGAGGGTTGTTGGGCTCGTTTTCGGACTGGGGCCCAAAAGAATTTAGATAAGAAGGTGAGGAACTTAGGGAGATGGATCGCCTCCCGGGTTCAACGTAAACCCTCCATGGCTCCTGAGGGCTTGTGCTCATTGTGATCGAGGGTGTACGCCGGTGTGAAGGCCCGGCTTCATGATCATGTGAGGTTGCGAATGCTCCTCGTCCCCTTCCTCTTACACGTGGCGGCATCTTGAACCTGTCAAAAATCAAACAAGTGGCACAACAAAATATATATAAGATAAAGTTAGAAAATAAAATAAATTTTGAATATTTCCTAAGTTCTTTGTCTAGACTCGAGAATCGAGGAATGTGCAATTGTGTAACTGAGATTAAACACAAAGGCTAGTGTTTAATTCACTCAGAGTTGGCTCTGATACCAACTTGTCACACCCCGAATTTCCACGTGTCACTGGTGGGCCCGGTGGAGGGTATGGTGACGTAGTTGGCATCATCATAGACAAACAACACAATATAATAATGCACAGCGGAAGCAGAATTAGATTCATTTCAACTTTAAATAAAATGTAATATTAAATATCACGAGTAGTCGAAACGGATCCACAGGCGGATCAAATAAAATAAGATAATTGTTCAACAGTTTTATTGTCGTCCGAGCTTGCGAGACTATTGTGGACGCTCTAGGAGACAGCCAGCCTAGTACGTGTAGTACCTGCACTTAACCTTTTGGGAAAATACGTCAGTTTACACTGGTAAATACAAATTAACTGACTCAATTTGAAAATGATTGAAAATTGATTTAAATGCACATGGCATAAAATATTTTTATAACTTGGGATAATTATGCAATATAAACTTGTAATGGATTTACATGTTACTCCGCGTTCAGTAGCCCGATCCGTAGACCGGGTTAAAGATTAATAGACACACCACAATATAGAGTTATACACTGACGGGTGTACGCCTACACCCCGTGCTCAGGTCGTGGCCATCTCGTAAGATGATGCCAAGGATATCCGGGACATGGTCATTAACCCCCCAAAGGCTTCAAGTAATAAAACACATTCAAAACAAGGTCATCTCAATGAATTCAACCACTATACGATTAAATGATTCGATGCCGGACCAAGCGGTATTTTATATACCTTACCCCAAGCCCGTATAGGGAAAATAAGTTAAAAGTATTTACCTTAGTAAGTATGAATCACAATTGGCAAGTGAAGGTAGCTTTTACTGGGCCTCCTATTCTGGAACAAAGGTTTATAATAACCTATTAGATTCCTAACGGGCCTTTTATTTAAGCCTAAGCTTAGACCGGTTAGTTTTAAGGACGATACGGTTCAAGCGCACGATTAAGCGAAGGCCGGATAGAATGTGATTTAGACCCGGCAAGTTTGAATACTTGTATAATTTGGGTATGCTAAATACATTCTGGATTTTGAGACAAAAATGATATTGTTTGACCCGTTTCGGTCAATTTATGCAAACTAGTTACATAAACCGAACCGAGCGCTAAAAGAGCGTTACGGGTAGCCAAAAGAGTCATATGCGAGTTCCCTGAGATAATATGCTTTAAATATGATATAATATCAGCAAGTTATGTTCTATTATGCCCCGAATAAATTTAAACTCAATTTATGCCTTATAAGGGCATTTTGGTCATTTAAAAGATTATAAAAGAGTTAAATTGGAAATCTGAGTTACATGTCTGATTTATACAGTAAATATACTTAATTTGACATATTATAACAGTAGGGTATGACCCATATACAAAACTTATCATTTAAAATCAAACTATGCACCTTAGGGGTATTTTGGTAATTTCACAAGGTTAAAAATGTCAAAACTGGAAATCTGAGTTCAAAAACTTATACTTACTGTTATTTTATAAAAATATGTTAAATACATCAGTAGGTATAATCCTAATATGTTTAATATGGGTATAACGCATACTATGCGTTAAAAACGCTTAGAAAGGCGATTTAGAGCCGTTTCCGGGTTTTCAAAAGAAAGCTGAGATTTTTATATTTCTAGAATACTCAAAATAATTTATTTAACAAATAAAATCAGTAGAAAAAGGTTTGGGGTCAAAAGGATGCATAAAACTCATTTTATGGCTTAAAAGGTCAAAACCGGTATTAACCGAACCAACTTATAGACCTATGATACGATCAGCCAAAAATTAAATAAAAATCTTCAAAAATCCCAAAATATTATATATCATCAGTGGGTAAAAAGTTTTATATCAAAAAGTGGCCTTAAATAGGTTATACATTAAATGCGCCGTTTATTTAACATAAAGCTATAGTTTTACGATATCGGCCATAACTCTAAATCCGGACCTCCAACTGATATCAAATTTTCGGTGCAAGTTTATAAATCAGTAATAAAGGTTTCTACTCTTTCATTTTTCCAAAAATCATGTTTTATAACAAAATGGGCAAAATAGTCAACTTTAAGCATAAATCGGAAACATGCATATGAATCGGTTAAGCATGGACTCAAGTTGTAAAAATTCCAGAGAGTTAAACGTAAATATAAATGGTCCAAAATAGGCTCTAATGCAGATCTCAAACATGCATGCACGGATCCGAATCGAGAGTCAAAGAAAAAGTCATTTTATAAGACTTTCGGTTCCGATCCGAGTTTATACTAAAGATTGTCGAGTTGATCATGATAAAACATATTCTTATATTCATTATAAAGTTATTTTTGATGATCAAACTGATTGCATGTCATCTACATTACCATTTATGCTATATTTTGCAAAAACACTTCCTGTTGACTTTTTAAGAATATCTTTGACTCGACAATAATCATGCTTAGAGTGGGAATCAGAGAATACCCTTTTGAGGGTTTGTTTCCCACATCAATACCAACTTGTAGGTACTTTCAATTTGAGAAATGACTGAGCCATTTTCGTTTAATCGAAAAGTCAAACTATAACTATGACGGATTGACTTTCGGCTAATAATCAAAGCTAGAACGAATTAGAGAAGTTTATGAATGCTTACAAGAGTCCTAATGAAGCTTAGTTATCACTATGAAGGTGCCTTGTCGTCCAGGAAGCTCCTGAGTAGCTCTTGTGAATTTTTGAAAGTTGTGTGTGTTCTTGGTTACTACTCAAGACCCAAATTGTGAAGAATTGATCTGATTTTAATGTGTTTCAGATGTCATGAGAGAGCCACAGGTGTCCTAGCATGCATGTCCTTCGATTGGTGAGTTTTGGAGGTGGTGCAAGCTGTAAACAACTCAAAAATCGGACCCAAATAGCTCAATTCGTATTTTCTGTCGCTGGCAGTGGGTCGCGGCCCGCTTAAGGATGCCCAGGCGGGCCGCCTGGGACTTGCAGATCCACAAAAGTTTGCTAAAAGTTGCAGTTTGGTCCCTGTTCTTCGTATACGATGTTTTGGCCACTTATTTTGACCCTTAGACCCTCAAATCTGATTTTTAAGAACCTTGGGACATTTACCAACATGGTAATGTCCTCGGTTAACTTTGCGCTCACCCGAAAAGTCATGAAATTCGACGTTGACGCTTTTAACCCCTCAAGTACGGTTTTGGCCATAACTTTCTCATACGATAACGAAACTTCATGAAATTTTTACCACATATTCTAGTGAGTATATTCTAGCATTACAAAGCTTCGGGGCTGCCAAAAGATCACTCAGAGGTATAAATTCAACATGTTGACACTTTTAGTCCCTATAGTTTGTAATTCCTCACTTTCGTGCATTTTCCGCTTCGTATGATCCATGATCTATCCGTTTAGGGTTATAAACACCACGTAGGGTTATTATAGAGTCTATTTATCCATTGTTGACACTTTGGACCCTTACGTTCCATAGTTTTCACTTTTTGTCAACTTTAGTCCCTCTAAAGTATGTTTTCACACATTCAAAGCCTATGACACGTGTCAATGCATTATTGGACGAAATTTTTCGAGGTGTTACAACCGGCGTAGGCAGGGATTGGGTTGTCAAAACCCAATGGTGGTGCCATAGGCGCAGAGTTAATCTCTGGGACGGGGTTTGATGGCCCTCCCATTTGCGGCTCTTCTTCTTGGAGTGGCGGATAGTGGCTGCCACTCGAGGGCTGAGGAGTGCTGATGTGGACTCCTCCTCGCACGGACATCCGTGCGTTTGAGCTTCTCCGCCTCAGCGGTTCCGGAAGTGGCTGCTCTACTGGTGGAGGTGGTGGCGGAGTGACTGCCACAAATCGGGAATCCTCGGAAGTATCCTGCTGCTGATACGGAGATGAATGTTCAGAGGGCGTAAAGTACCATTCGTATTGGGCGAACCTCGCCTGGTAACTGTCAGGACCACGGTACGGTGATCCATGAAATGATGACCCATCGGAGATTTCGATGGGGTGGTTCGGGGTCCCGGTTGCAGGCTCCATGGGATCCGTGTCTTCTTCCATGTCATTATCACCAAAAAAGTGATCTTCTTGTCCAAGTTGGTTAACACCCACGGGTTCTTGGATGAAGTTAGTCGGGTTGAACCGGCTCTAGAAAGCAGGGATAGGGTCGCCAAAAGAATGGTGCGAGTTTGACCGCTGCAATGGTATGAAAGAAGGCGGAGGGTTGTTGGGCTCGTTTTCGGACTGGGGCCTAAAAGAATTTAGATAAGAAGGTGAGGAACTTAGGGAGATGGATCGCCTCCCGGGTTCAACGTAAACCCTCCATGGCTCCTGAGGGCTTGTGCTCATTGTGATCGAGGGTGTACGCCGGTGTGAAGGCCCGGCTTCATGATCGTTGCCCGTTACTGGGCCCTTGCCTCTTCCTCTCCAAAACCTCGGCGGCATTTTCAACCTGTCAATAGGGTTAAATATAACAACAAGAAATATATAAAATAAAAGACAAAATAAAACAAAAACAGAATTTGTCTTATATTCTTTGTCTAGACTCGGAACTCGAGGAATGTGCAATTTGTGCACTGAGATTAAACACAAAAGGCTAGTGTTTAATTCACTCAGTGTTGGCTCTGATACCAACCTGTCACACCCCTATTTTCCACTTGTCACCGGTGGGCCCGGTGGGAAGTATCGTGACGTAGTTGATATCATCATGGTCAAACAACACAAATTATAAATGCACAGCGTAAGCAAGAGATAGATTTATTTCAACTGAATAAAATTGTAATATTTAAGTATCACAAAGTAGTTGAAACAGATCCACAGGCGGATCAAAATAAAGAGGAATCATTGTTCAACAGACATAGGCATCTAAGCTTGCGAGACTTCTATTTGATGCTAGGAGAGACCAGCCTATTACGCGTAGCACCTGCACTTAACCTTTTTGGGAAAATACGTCAGTTTACACTGGCAAATACAATTTAACTGACTCATTTTGAAAATATTTTAGAAAATTGATTTGAATGCACATGGCACAAAACTTTTGATAACTTGGGATAATTATTTGAATATAAACTTGTAAAGAATTACATGTCTGTTATGCGTTCAGTAGCCCGGATCATGCCGGGTTAAAGATTAATAGACACACCACATAGTATAGTCCCGTCGCGAGTTTTTCTTGTGCCGGCGGTTATACCTTATTAATTATAAATGCACTAACGGGTGTACGCCTACACCCGTGTGCTAAGGTCGTGGCCATTCTTTGAATGATGCCAAAGATATCCGGGACATGGTCATTAAAACTCCCAAAGGCGTAAACAAACAAAACAGGTTTTTAAACGGGTCATCTTGATAATACTTAATCACCCATGATTAAGGTCAAATGCCCGACCAAGCGGTATTTTATATACCGAACCCCAAGCCCGTATAAGGAAAAATAAGTTAAAAGTATTTACCTGAGCAAGTACAAATCACAACATGCAAGTGCAAATATCTTTTACTGGATCTCCTATTCTGGAACGAAGGTTTATAATAACCTATTAGAATCCTAACGGGTCTTTTAATCTAGCCTAAGCTTAGACCGGTTAGTTTCAAAGAATGAATACGGTTCAATCGCATGGAAGGCGAAGACCGGAATGAAATGTGATTTAGACTCAACAAGTTTGGAGACTTGTATAACATGGGTAAAGTAAACACATTCTGGATTTTGAGACAATGATGATATGGTTTGACCCGTTTCGGCTAATATATGCAAACTAGTTACATAAGCTGATCCGAACGCGTTAAGTGCGTAACGAGTAACCATATGAATCATATACAAGTTTCCTGAGTTATTATGCACTAAATATGTTGTGACATCAGTAAGATATGTCCTATTATGCCCAAAGTGATTTTAAACTCAATTTATGCCTAATAGGGGCATTTTGGTCATTTTAAAGGGTATAAAAGAGTTTAATTTCAAATCTGAGTTACAGGTCTGATTTATTTAGTAAATATACTTAATTTAATAGGTTATAACAGTAGGGTATCTTATGTATGTGAAATTTACTAATTATAACCATATTATGCACCGAAGGGGCATTTTGGTAATTTCACATAAGCCTAAAAGGTCAAAACTGGAAGTCTGAGTTTAAAACCTTTGTTTAATGTTATAATATAAAAATTTACTGAATATATCAGTAGGTATCAACATTTATATATATAATCTATTTTTGATACATACTATGTCGTAAAAATGCCTAAAAAGGCGATTTGGAGCCATTGCCGGGTTTTTGTATAGAAAGCTGATATTTTTAATATTCCAGAAGGCTCAAAATAATTTATTTATCATAACAAATCAGTGGAAAAGGTTTTGAGGTCAAAAGGATTTATAAAACTTATTTTATATCCTAAAAGGGCAAAACCGGTCAATAACCGAAATATGCTTAGAATCCTAAGTTATGCTCAGCCTAAAAATAAATAAAAATCTCTAAAAATCCCAAAATATTATTATATATCAGTGGGTATAAAGTTGGATATTAAAATTTGGGTTTAGATAGGCTATATGCTAATTATGCCAATTAATTACTAAGAATGCTTCTCATTACGCTAATGAGCATAACTCTTAATCTAGACCTCAAACTGATGTCAAATTTTAGGTACAAGTTTATAATTTAGTAACTAAGATGTCTACTCTTTTACATTTTCAAAAATCACATTTTAAGGTCATTTGGACATAATGGTCAACATATGAGCATTTAACGGAAACTTGCATAATAATTAGACATTTAGTGAACCAAGCCGTATAATCTCAGAGGGTTATACTAACATGTAACTAGGTCCAAAAGAAGCTCTAAGGAAATCCTAAACTTGGCTGAAACGGGTCAGAACTGAAAGTCCAAGCGAAAGTCAAACTATGCGACTTTCGGTTCCAAACCGTGTCTAAACTGAAAATTGTCGAGTTGAACATGTTTTGACATGTTCTTACATTAATTACCAAGTTGTATTAATGATAAAATAGGTTACAGAGGTCCTACATTGCTAATTATGTAATAATTTGAAATAAAGCTTTCTGTTTACTATTATAATATAAAAATTTAATGAATATATTAGTAGGTATCAACCCTTATATATATAATCTAGTTTTGATACATACTATGTCATAAAAATGCCTAAAAAGGCGATTTGGAGCCATTCAGGTTTTGTATAGAAAGTTGATATTTTTAATATTCCAGAAGGCTCAAAATAATTTATTTATCATAACAAATCAGTGGAAAAAGGTTTGAGGTCAAAAGGATTCATAAAACTTATTTTATAGCCTAAAAAGGCAAAACCGGTCAATAACCGAAATATGCTTAAAATCCTAAGTTATGCTCAGTCTAAAAATAAATAAAAATCTCTAAAAATCCCAAAATATTATTATATATCAGTGGGTATAAAGTTTGATATTAAAATTTGGGTTTAGATAGGCTAAATGCTACTTATGCTAATTAATTACTAAGAATGCTTATAATTACGCTAATGAGCATAACTCTTAATCTAGGCCTCAAACTGATGTCAAATTTTAGGTACAAGTTTATAATTCAGTAACTAACATGTCTACTCTTTTACATTTTCAAAAATCACATTTTAAGGTCATTTGGACATAATGGTCAACATATGAGCATTTAACGGAAACTTGCATAATAATTAGACAACTAGTGAACCAAGCCGTATAATCTCAGAAGGTTATACTAACATGTAACTAGGTCCAAAAGAAGCTCTAAGGCAATCCTAAACTTGGCTTAAACGGGTCAGAACTGAAAGTCAAAGCGAAAGTCAAACTATGCGACTTTCGGTTCCAAACCGTGTCTAAACTGAAAATTGTCGAGTTGAACATATTTTGACATGTTCTTACATTAATTACCAAGTTTTATTAATGATAAAATAGGTTACAGAGGTCCTACATTGCTAATTATGTAATAATTTGAAATAAAGCTTTCTGTTGACTTTTTGTAATTACCTTTGACCCGACAATTAACATAGTTAGAGTGGGAATCTGAGAATACCCTTTTAAGGGTTTATTTCCCACATAATTACCTACTTGTAGGTATTTTTAATTCGAGATTTGACTGAGTAATTATTGATTAATCTCGAAGTCAAACCTTAATTACGACGGTTTGACCTTTAGCTAATTAACTAAGCTAAACCAGATTAAAGGAGGTTAAGGACACTTACAAGAGTCCTAAGTATGATTAGGGACTGTCACACCCCGATTTCCACGTGTCACCGGTGGGCCCGGTGTGGGGTACAGTGACGTAGTTGGCATCGTCATAGACAATCAACACAATATAATAATGCACAGCGGAAGCAGAATAGATACATTTCAACTTTAATTAAAATGACATAATAAACATCATAAGTAGTTGAAACGGATCCACAGGCGGATCAAGTAAAAATAAGATAAAATTGTTCAACAGTTATTTGTCGTCCGAGCTTGCGAGACTATAGTGGACGCTCTTAGGAAACAGCCAGCCTAGTTCGTATAGTACCTGCACTTAACCTTTTGGGAAAAATACGTCAGTTTACACTGGTAAATACAAATCGACTGACTCATTTTGAAAATGATTAAAAATTTATTTAAATGCACAAGGCATAAATATTTTTATTAACTTAGGATAATTATGCAATATAAACTTGTGAACGATTTACATGCACTCGTATCTTTGGTGGCCCGGGATCTGCTGTCCGGGCTAAAGATTAAATGACACACCACATCAAAGAGTTATACACGCCGAGTGTACGCCTACACCCCGTGCTCTAGTCGTGGCCATCTCGTAAGATAATGCCAAGGATATCCGGGACACGGTCAATAACCCCCCAAAGCCTAAAGTAAGACAAGACTGTTTAAACGAGTCGCACAAGCTATTCAAGACTGTATACCCATAAGGTGCAGGACTTGTGCGCCCGATCAAGCGGTATTTTAAATACCGTACCCCAAGCCCGTATAGGGAAAATAAGTCAAAATGTATTTACCTGAGCAAGTATGTAACACAATCGGTAAGTGTGGTAGCTTTTACTGGGCCTCCTAATCTGGAACAAAGGTTTATAATAACCTATTAGATTCCTAACGGGTCTTTTATATAAGCCTAAGCTTTGACCGGTTAGATTTTAAGGATGATACGGTTTACGCACGATTAAGCGAAAGACCGGATAGAATGTGATTTAGACCCGACAAGTTTGAATACTTGTATAATATGGGTATACTAAATACATTCTGGATTTTGAGATAAAAATGATAACGTTTGACCCGTTTCGGTCAATTTACGCAAACTAGTTACGTAAACCAAACAGAACGCTAAAAGGGCGTTACGGGTAGCCAAAAGAGTCAAATGCAAGTTCCCTGAGATAATATGCTTTAAATATGATATAATATCAGTAAGTTAGGTTCTATTATGCCCCGAATAGTTTTAAACTCAATTTATGCCTTAGAAGGGCATTTTGGTCATTTAAAAGATTCTAAAAGAGTCAAATTAGAAATCTGAGTTTCGGGTCTGGTTTATACAGTAAATATACTTCATTTAACATATTATAACAGTAGGTTATGACCCATATACCAAACTTAACATTTAAAATCAAACTATGCATCGTAGGGGTATTTTAGTAATTTCACAAGGGCTAAAACTGCCAAAACTGGAAACCTGAGTTCATATACTTATACTTACTGTTATTATATGAAAATATACTAATTACATCAGTAGGTATAAGTCTTATATGTTAAAAATGAGTATAACGCTTACTATGCGTTAAAAATGCTTAAAATGCGATTTAACGCCGTTTCCGGGTTTTCAAAATAAATCTGGGATTTATATATTTCCAGAATACTTAAAATAATTTATTTAACATATAAAATCAGTAGGAAAAAGTTTCGGGTCAAAAGAATGCATAAAACTCATTTTATGGCCTAAACGGTCAAAACCGACATAAACCGAAATAACTAAGCGATCTAAGATACGACCAGCCAAAAACTAAATAAAAATCATCAAAATTCCCAAAATAATATATAACATCAGTGGGTAAAAAGTTTTGTATCAAAACGTGGCCTGAAATGGGTTATATGCGAAAAGGGCCGTTTATGTAACTTAAGGACATAGTTTTACGCTAATGGCCATAACTCAAAATCTGGACCACCAACTGATCCGAAATTTTCGGTGCAAGTTTATATATTAAAAATAAAGATTTCTACTCTTTCACTTTTCCAAAAATCACGTTTTATATCAAAAAGGGCAAAATAGTCAACTTTTAAGCATAATCGGAAACATGCAAATGAATCGGCTATGTATAGACTTAAGCAACAAAAATTCCAGAAAGTTTTACCAAAATAAAAATGGTCAAAAATACTCTCCAATACAGATCTCAAACATGCATGTACGAATCCGAATCGATAGTCTACGAAATAGTCGTTTTACAAGACTTTCGGTTCCGATTCGTATTTATACTAAAGATTGTCAAGTTGATCATGGTAAAACACATTCTTACATTCATTAATAAGCTATTTATGATGATCAAACGGATTGCATGTCCTTTACATTACTATCTAAGCTTATTTTCACAAAAACAACTTCTGTTGACTTTTTAGAAACAAGTTTGACTCGACAATTAGCATGCATGTAGTGGGAATCAGAGATTACCCTTTGGAGGGTTTGTTTCCCACATAAATACCAACATATATCTGGTTTCAATTTGAGAAATGACTGAGTGAAACTCGTTTAATCAGAAAGTCAAAGTATATGAACAATCAGTTTGACTTTTACTAATAATCGATGTAAGAACGAATTAAGGACTGAATTAGAAGCTTACAAAGGTCCTATTGAAGCTTATCTAACACTTGGAGTCGGCCTTGATGTCCAGAAATGCTCCAGAAATCTTGAGAGGGTTCTTAAGAGTTGAGAGCTCTTTGTTTACAAATGCAATTGCCAAGAAATGAGTGAATAATCTGATTTAAGAGGGGAATTCAGAGGTTATAGAGGTTCACAGACGTCCTAGGCATGCATGGGCTCTCATTGGTGATTTATGGAGGTGATACCAGCTGTTACACACCCACAAAACTGACCCAAAATGCAAAATTCGTATTTTTCTATTACTGGGCAGGCCATGCGGCCCGCTTAAGGCAGCCCAGGCGGGCCGCCTGGGGTTCTGCAGGTCCAACAACTTTCAAACATTGGCAGCTTTGGTCCCTGGTCTTGCACGCGATGTTTCGGCTACTTATCTTGACTCGTAAACCCCCAAACTTGGTTTATAAGAACCTTAGGACATTTACCAACATGGTAATGTCCTCGGATAACTTTGCGCTCAACCAAAAAGCCATGAAATTCGACGTTGACGCTTTTAGTCCCTCAAGTACGGTTTTGGCCATAACTTTCTCATACGTTGACGAAACTTCATGAAATTTTAACCACATATTCTAGTGAGTATATTTTAGCTTCTCAAAGCTTCGGGTCTGCCAAAAGTTCACTCAGAGGTATAAATTAAACATGTTGACACTTTTGGCCCCTATAGTTTGTAATTCCTCACTTTTGTGCAATTTCCGCGTCGTATGATCCATGAACCATCCGTTTAAGGTTATAAACATTATGTAGGGTTATAATAGAGTCTATTTATCCATTGTTGATACTTTGGACCCTTACGTTCCATAGTTTTCACCGTTTGTCACTTTTAGTCCCTCTAAAGTTCGTTTTCACATACCGGAACCTTATGACACGTGTCAAGACATTATTGGACGAAATTTTTCGAGGTGTTACATCCTCACCCCCTTAAAAGAAATCTCGCCCTCGAGATTTACTGAAACAAATGAGGGTATTTCTCTTGCATCGTGGATTCCACTTCCCACGTGTATTCGGGACCTCTACGGGCATCCCATTTGACCTTAACAATAGGCACGTGCTTCCTTCGAACCTTCTTCACCTGTCGATCCTCAATCGACAAAGGTTTTTCTACGAACTTCAAACTTTCGTCTATGTGTATATCTGTATGCGGTATAACCAGTGAATCGTCAGCGAAACACTTTTTCAAATTACAGATGTGGAACACATTGTGAATAGCACTAAGCTCTTCAGGCAAGTTTAACTTATAAGCAACTGACCCGACACGTTCGATAATCTCGAAAGGTCCTATATATCTCGGGCTTAGCTTGCCTTTCTTTCCAAATCGCATCACACCCTTCCAGGGCGATACTTTAAGCAATACCTTATCACCTACATCAAAGTGAAAGTCTTTGCGCTTAGGGTCCGCATAACTTTTCTGCCTATCCCTGGCAGCTTTCAAACGATCGCGAATCTGAACGATCTTGTCTGTCGTTTCAAAAACGATATCTGGTCCTGACAGTTGGACTTCTCCAACTTCTGCCCAACAAATGGGCGATCTACACTTCCTACCGTATAGGGCCTCAAAAGGCACAGCCTTTATGCTGGAATGGTAGCTATTGTTGTAGGAGAATTCAATCAGTGGTAGGTTCTTATCCCAACTACCACCCAAGTCGATCGCACATGCATGAAGCATGTCTTCCAAAGTTTGAATAGTACGCTCACTCTGACCATCGGTCTGAGGATGATAAGCCGTACTAAAATTCAAACGAGTGCCCAACGATTGTTGGAAACTCTTCCAAAAGTGCGACGTATATCTAGTATCTCTATCAGAGATAATAGATATGGGTATACCATGTAACGCTACAATCTTATCGACGTATAATTGAGCTAACATATCTGAGCTATACGTCTCCTTGATGGGTAGAAAATGAGCTGACTTAGTCAGTCTATCTACTATGACCCATATGGTATCATTTCCCTTTTTCGTCTTCGGCAACTTGGTGATGAAATCCATTGTCACCATTTCCCATTTCCATTTGGGAATTTCAGGTTGTTGAAGCAAACCTGACGGCTTCTGATGCTCAGCTTTGACTTGCGCACAAGTCAAACATTTTGCTACATGTTCAGCTACTGACTTTTTCAAACCAATCCACCAGTAGTTTGCTTTCAAATCCTGGTACATCTTATCAGCTCCAGGATGAACGGAATATTTAGAGCTGTGGGCTTCCTGGAGGATAACATCCCGAAGTCCTCCATAAACTGGAACCCATATTCGTCCGTTTAGTCGTAGCATTCCATCTTTGTCGTAGGATAACTGTTCCTCAGTTACCCCTAACTTTTCTGCAGGATAGTTAGCTTCCAGCACAGCTTCCTTCTGTGCAGCTAACACCCTTTCATTCAAATTGTTTCTTATCTCAATGCGCTTGGCATTGATTCTGATCGGTTTCACCCTTTCCTTTCTGCTTAAGGCGTCGGCAACTACATTTGCCTTGCCCGGATGGTATCTTATCTCGCAGTCATAATCATTGAGAGTTTCCATCCAACGCCTTTGTCGCATGTTCAATTCCTTCTGATTGAACAGATGTTGAAGACTCTTGTGATCGGAATATATTATGCACTTGGTTCCATACAAGTAATGTCTCCATAACTTCAAAGCAAACACAACTGCACCCAATTCCAAGTCGTGGGTGGTGTAGTTCTTCTTGTGCACCTTGAGCTGGCGAGAAGCGTAGGCAATGACTTTACCTTTCTGCATGAGTACACAGCCCATGCCAGTATGTGATGCATCACAATACACCACAAATTCTTCAATACCATCGGGCAATGTCAACACTGGAGCATTGCTCAACTTCTTCTTCAAAATATCGAATGATTCCTGCTGCTTAGGACCCCAATCGAACTTAATCTTCTTACGAGTCAACGAAGTTAGGGGCGCAGCAATTCTCGAAAAGTTCTCGATAAATCGCCTATAATATCCTGCCAATCCGAGGAAACTGCGAATCTCGGTAGGAGTCTTCGGCTCCTGCCAATTCATGACTGCTTCTACTTTAGCGGGATCTACTTGGATACCACGCTCGCTTACTACATGTCCAAGGAACTGGACTTCTCGAAGCCAAAATTCACACTTCGAAAATTTGGCATAAAGCTTCTCCTGATGCAGAAGTTTGAGAATACAACGAAGGTGTTTCTCATGGTCAGCTTGGCTCTTCGAGTAGATAAGGATGTCGTCAATAAAGACGATAACGAATTTATCTAGGTAAGGCTTCCAGACACGATTCATGAGATCCATGAATGCGGCTGGTGCGTTGGTGAGTCCAAAAGGCATCACTAGGAACTCGTAATGTCCATATCGAGTCCTAAGCGCTGTCTTGTGCACATCTTCATCCTTGACTTTTAACTGATGATAACCTGACCTCAGGTCGATCTTGGAGAAATAGCTTGCTCCTTGCAACTGATCGAACAGATCGTCGATCCTGGGTAACGGGTACCTATTCTTGATAGTGACCTTGTTAAGCTCACGGTAATCGATGCACAGACGCATCGATCCATCCTTCTTTTTAACGAACAAGATTGGCGCTCCCCAAGGAGATGAGCTAGGCCTAATAAAACCTTTAGCTAACAAATCATCCAACTGCGTCCTCAACTCCTTCATCTCCGTTGGTGCCAATCTGTATGGTGCTCTTGCTACAGGTGCTGCGCCTGGTATGTTATCTATCCGAAACTCTACTTGTCTATCTGGTGGCAAACCAGGTAGCTCTTAAGGGAATACCTCAGGATATTCTGAGATAACAGGGATATCCTCAATCTTCGGCTTCGGCTCATCAATGGTAACTTGTGCCATATAAATGACACATCCTTTCTGCATGCATCTGGATGCCTTGAGCATGGACACTTGCTCCGGCAATCCATGATGGGTATCTCCTTGAATAGTGAGTGACTCACCAGACGGAGTCTTCACTATCACCTGCTTTCTATTGCACAGAATCTGGGCTTGGTTACTCGACAACCAATCCATGCCTATCACTATGTCGAATCCAGCTAGCTTAAAGGGAAGCAAGGATAACGGGAAAGAATGATTCCTAATGGATATAACACATCCATCTAGAACAGTCGAGCCGGTTTCTATGGTTCCATCGGCTAATTCCACCTCATATTTCACGCTTAAGGTTTTAACAGGAAGGTTCAACAATTTACAAAACTTATCATCTACAAATGACTTATCAGCTCCTGAATCAAACAAGACTCTAGCAAAAACATCATTCATAAGAAACGTACCTGTAATGACGTTGTCGTCAAGAACTGCCTCCTTAGCGTCCATTCTGAAGACTCTCGCATTAGTCTTCTTCCCATCATCAGCTTTCTTCGCATTCTTTGGGCAGTTTGGCCAAATGTGCCCTTTCTCGTTGCAACCAAAACAAGTTGCATCCTTCATTTTCTTGCAATCCACAGCTTTATGATCTGTGGACTTGCAGATCCCACAACGTTTCTCGAAAGATTGGGATTTTGCTTCCAAACGACACTTCCCAAAATGGTGCCTTTTGCAGTTCTTGCATCTGGGTTTTTCACCCGACTGATCTCCTTTCTTGAACCCCGACCCTTTCTTATGGTCGTGGTTTCCTTTGTGTCGTTTCTCAGATCTTCGTGAGGTGCCATCCTCACGTTTCCTTTTGTTCTCCTCTGAGCTCTTCATAGCTCTCAATCTGACAACATCTTGAGTGAGGGAGAGGGATAGATCAGCTACGGATCTAAATGTCGTAGGCCTTGAAGCCTTGACGCTTGCCTTTATCTCCGGTGCCAGACCCCCAATAAATCGAGCAATCCTTCGCGGCTCCGGGGTCACCAGATAAGGCACTAACCGAGATAAAGTGTTGAACGTAGTAAGATACGC
Source organism: Helianthus annuus (assembly GCF_002127325.2). Lineage (NCBI taxonomy): Eukaryota > Viridiplantae > Streptophyta > Magnoliopsida > Asterales > Asteraceae > Helianthus > Helianthus annuus. The sequence continues at coordinate 18,744,980 of NC_035446.2, forward strand.
TTGACAATCGAGGTTCTTCATAACTAGAGACACAAAATCCGATTCAATTCTTTCAACCTCATGCTGTGTAACACCTCGAAAAATTTCGTCCAATAATGTCTTGACACGTGTCATAAGGTTCCGGTATGTGAAAACATACTTTAGAGGGACTAAAAGTGACAAACAGTGAAAACTATGGAACGTAAGGGTCCAAAGTGTCAACAATGGATAATTAGGCTCTATGATAACCACACATAATGTTTATAACCTTAAACGGATGGTTCATGGATCATACGACGCGGAAATTGCACAAAAGTGAAGTATTACAAACTATAGGGGCCAAAAGTGTCAACATGTTGAATTTATACCTCTGAGTGAACTTTTGGCAGACCCGAAGCTTTGTAAAGCTAAAATATACTCACTAGAATATGTGGTAAAAATTTCATGAAGTTTCGTCAACGTATGAGAAAGTTATGGCCAAAACCGTACTTGAAGGACTAAAAGCGTCAACGTCGAATTTCAGGGCTTTTCGGTTGAGCGCAAAATGTTCCGAGGACATTTCCATGTTGGTAAAAGTCCTAAGATTCTTAGAAACCAAGTTTGGGGGTTTACGGGTCAAGAAAAGTAGCCGAAACATCGCGTGCAAGTTCAGGGGCCAAAGCTGTCAAAGATTGAAACTTGTTTGGCTGAACAGGGGGTCAGGCGACCCGCCTGGACTGAACCAAGCGGGCCGCGTGGGGCTCCCAGCGACAGAAATTTCGATTTGGGTTGATTTGGGTCCGAAATTTAGTTGAATACAGCTGGTTCTTGCCTCCAAAAGCCCCAATTAAAAGCCATGCATGGCTATGACTACAGTAACCCTCATTTTTCAGCTTTAAATCAGATCTTCACCTCATTCTTGGGCATTTTCATAGTAACCAAAAAGCTCTCATTGCAAGAATCTTCAAGGCAGACTTCCTGGAGCTAATCTGATCATCAAGACCGATTCCTAGTGTTCACTAAGCACCTATAGGACCTTTGTAAGCTTCCAATTCGTTCTCTAATCCGTTCTTGCTTTGATTATTGCTAAAAGTCAAACTGTTTGTTCATAAGCTTTGACTTTCTGATTAAACGGATTTCTCTCAGTCATTTCCCGAATTGAAACCTGATATATGTTGGTATTCATGTGGGAAACAAACCCTCTAAAGGGTATTATCTGAATCCCACTACATGCATGCTAATTGTCGAGTCAAACGTGATTCTAAAAAGTCAACAGAAGTGATTTTTGAGAAAAATAACTTAAATGGTAAAATAAATGACATGCAATCTGTTTGATCTTCATAGATAGCTTTATTATGAATATAAGAATGTATTTTACCACGATCAACTCGACAATCTATAGTATAGACACGAATCGGAACCGAAAGTCTTGTAAAACGATTATTTCGTAGACTATCGATTCGGATTCACACATGCATGTTCGAGATCTGTATTGGAGAGTATTTTTGACTATTTTTATTTTAGTTAAACTTTCTGGAATTTTCGTTGATTAAGTCTATGCTTAGCCGATTCGAATGCATGTTTCCGATTTATGCATAAAGTTGACTATTTTGCCCTTTTTGATAAAAAACGTGATTTTTGGAAAAGTGAAAGAGTAGAAATCTTTATTTTTAATATATAAACTTGCACCGAAAATTTCGGATCAGTTGGTGGTCCAGATTGTGAGTTATGGCCATTAGCGTAAAACTACATTATAAATTTACATAATCGGTCCTTTTCGCGTATAACCTATTTCTGGCCACGTTTTGATGCAAAACTTTTTACCAACTGATGTATTATAATATTCTGGGAATTTTGATGATTTTTAATTAATTTTTGGCTGAACGGATCCTAGATCGCCTAGTTATTTCGGGTTATGTCGGTTTTGACCGTTTAAGCCATAAAATGAGTTTTACACATTCTTTTGACCCGAAACCTTTTTCTACTGATTTTATAAGTTAAATAAATTATTTTAAGTATTCTGGAAATATAAAAATCTCAGATTTATTGTGAAAACCCGAAAACGCCCTTAAATCGCATTTTTAGCGTTTTTAACGCATAGTAAGCGTTATACTCATATTAAACATATAAGACTCATACCTACTGATGTAATTAGTGTATTTTTATAAAATAACAGTAAGTATAAATATTTGAACTCAGATGTCCAGTTTTGGCATTTTTTAGCCCTTGTGAAATTACTAAAATACCCCTACGGTGCATAGTTTGATTTTAAATGTTAAGTTTGGTATATGGGTCATACCCTACTGTTATAATATGTTAAATGAAGTATATTTACTGTATAAACCAGACCCGGAACTCAGATTTCTAATTTGACTCTTTTATAATCTTTTAAATGACCAAAATGCCCTTATGAGGCATAAATTGAGTTTAAATTTATTCGGGGCATAATAGAACATAACTTGCTGATATTATATCATATTTAAAGCATATTATCTCAGGGAACTTGCATATGACTCCTTTACCTACCCGTAACGCTCTTTTAGCGCTCGGTTCGGTTTATGTGACTAGTTTGCATAAATTGACCGAAGCGGGACAAACGTTATCATTTTTGTCTCAAAATCCAGAGTGTATTTAGTATACCCATATTATACAAGTATTCAAACTTGTCGGGTCTAAATCACGTTCTATCCGGTCTTCGCTTAATCATGCGCTTGAACCGTATATTTCCTTAAAACTAACCGGTCTAAGCTTAGGCTTAATTAAAGACCCGTTAGTATTCTAATTGGTTATTTATACCATCGTTCCAGACTAGAGCCTTCCGGTAAATTGTACCTACGCTTACTTAAGTGAATACGGCTGAGTTATTATAATTCTTGCTATTTAAGACAGGAGCTAGCTCAGGTAAATACTCTTAACTTATTTTCCCTATTATGGGCTTGGGATACGGTAATATAAATACCGCATGGTCAGGTATGGGATTCGAAGACCAATGTGTCGGGAAATCCAAATAACCTGTTTTAATTCGTATTGCTTGACTGAAACATTGGGGGTTAATGCGACCGTGTCCTGGATATCCTTGACTCATTAATTGCAAATGGCCACGACCTAAGCACGGGGTGTAGGCATACACCTGACAGATGCTTTATGCTTATTATTTGATTATACCCAATATGGGATTCCCAATAAGGGAATAGTGGTGTGTCGGTTAATCTTGAACCGGCATAGGACCGGGCCCCGTATGTAGAGCAAGTTATGTAAAACTGATAACATGAGATATAGTTTGTCCCAAGTATAAAAGATTAATCTTGCCTTGTGCATCTTAATCAAGTGTCAAAATAGTTTTGTGCCTTGTGCGCCTAAACCAATTTTCATAAACTCTTTTCAAATGAGTCAGTTGAGTGTATTTACCAGTGAAAACTGACGTATTTTCCAAAGTCTAAGTGACAGGTACAAGTACGTAATAGGCTGGAAGCTGCTCAGGGCGTTAATAAGGAATCTTGCAAATTCTAGGCGTCTAAAGTCTGTTGAACAATACTTAATTTTTAAGATCCGCCTGTGGATCCTCTACTTTCCGTTGTAATACTTGATATTACTTTATATTCGGATTGTAAAATATTATCTTTTGCTTCCGCTGTGCATTTATAAATTGTGTTGTTTGCCTATGATGTTATCAACTACGTCACGATACTCCCCACCGGGCCCACCGGTGACACGTGGAAATTTGGGGTGTGACAGGTTGGTATCAGAGCCAACATTGAGTGAATTAAACACTAGCCCTTAGTGTTTAATCTCAATGACACAATAGCACATTCCTTAACCTTCTGAGTCTAGACTTAACATAGGAATACTCCCGATTCTAATCTGGAATTTACTGCTTCCAATTATTTTATATATTGGATACGTCGCCAAGCGAAGGAGCCGTAATAGGAGTTCTCCACACCCGGAGTCCCGAGATGCTGAGCTTCGTACCACGGCTAAAGTGAAATGAACATCCAAGGAGAAAGCATTCAGAAATAAAATGAAGAAGAAGCTCCTTTTACTGAAGATCGTTTCCTTATTAGTCCTTATAAGGACATATTTATCTTTCAGTCCCTGCGAGGACAACATTATTCCTTTCAAGTCCCGCTTAGGGCAACTCTATACCTTTACTTTTATATAATGGAATGATTACGTTTGGACTTTCATTCTAAATAAGAAATATTAAATAAATGGAAAATATCAATTTTTATTTGATTTGCCATTTAACAAGAATCTTAGTAAGGCAAAACCTAGCTTGAATGTCTTAATAAAAGGCCTGGCCAATATGGTAAAACCTGGTTGAAAAGATTCAAATCTCTGTTAACATATGTAAACATGTTAACACTCCTGGCTAAGCATGACCGTAAAATCACACAAGCCACTCTTTTTTTATAAATTATCTACAGATTATATTTGTATACAAGTCTGATAATGACTTGATGCCTACGGGTAATAAATTTGAAAATTGGGATTTATTTAAAATTCCCTGCAAGTAAAATAGCCATCCATTAGTGATGTAGTGCCTACGGGCCAAACTTATTAAACATCCATTAGTGATGTAGTGCCTACGGGCCAAACTTATTAAACATCCAATAGTGATGTAGCGCCTACGGGCCATAATAATTGTCATATAAGACAAAAGGCAGTGGTGGCCTATGACTCCCTGTCAAGAAAAAGGTAATGAACTAGGTTCAAACCTCAAGGCTTCGATTCTCTGAAATCCTAGCTTATAATTTATAAATGTCCTTGTGACTAGGCCTTTGTGCCACCTCAATATCCGTAATGTTTTATAACTAGGATAAATTGTAGTGCCTCGATTCTCAGAAATCATGGCTTATAAATTAAACTTGTCTACTCGACTAGGCCATTTGTGCCATTACTATCTTATAAATTAGGATTCATGATAAAAATCCTGAATAAAATAAATATTATTCCTTTTCTGTTAAGTGTATGTATTAAAAGAGAATCTTAAAAGGTTTGACCTAGCTTGAATATCATTAAAGACCTTGCTAAGATGGTAAACCTGTGTAGAAGAGATTCAGATCCTGATTAACACTTGAAAACGTGTTAACATTCCCGACAACAGTGATGCGATAAAATCACGATTGTCACCTTTATATTAGGAGCTTCCAAACCCCTTAATTAGCCTATATGATCGATAGGAATCATGGCTAATAAACGTCGAACATGATGTACACATCTAAACATCCACCTGGGATGTATACCTACGGGCAAAGATGCATGCATGAAAACGATAGTTTTATTTCATAACTTCTTGTCAAGACAATGAATTATGAAATTTCCGATCCAGAGGAATCGTTGATTATGTATTAAAAATTTCCCTAGTGACAAGGCATCTGTGCCATCGAAAAGTCCTATGGAACAAGCCGTTGTGCTATATAAGATGTCGCTATGACATTGACAGTCGTGACTTATGTCCCCTGTCTAGTAAGTATAAAGGATTTATTCCATTTAAACGCCAAAGATGGTTTATTTAAAAATCTAGGCAAAACATGATCAAATAAACTTAATACTATCTATTGGCCTATATGGTTTGTTTGCACCATGGCTATTTAAATTATCAAGTTCGACAATTTCCTATAATTAAGTAAGCTATTACTTCATGGTTAGTTAGCCTTCAAAGCTTTACCACGTCTGACTCCTCTGGGGCTCACAATCATCTAGTTAGTCAGAATGATGTGCATTGACTAGCCTTTGTGGCAAAATAAATTGTTTTTCCAAAAGATGACGATTGTAGTCTTTGACTCTCTGTCCAAAGGTGAAGAACTATGTTCGAACCTTAAGATCTCTGATCCAATAAGATTACAGCTTATATATTAATTCCTTAAGTGCCATATTTTGTATGTCCTTTGTGACAAGGCTTCGGGCCTATGATTATTAATGTCCTTCATGTCAAGCCTCCCAACTATCTAAAGATTGTCGTTATGACAAGGACAATTGTGACGTGGTGATCCCCAGTCAAAAGGTGATGGACTCGGTCCAAACCATAAACTCAATTGATAGTCCTTTTGACCTAGGCTAAATATAATTGACATACTTTCTAGTAGCATACTATAAGGAAGTTATAAACCAAACAGCCATTATGGTTTAGTAATACCATGACTTTATAAATCATCCATTACGATGATCTCATAATAACTTGCATCTAAGCATACGTTATTTTTGGTGTTAGTACCAAAGCTCCAGAATGGAGGTTTCCGACGAAGCGCACAGCAGTGCAGCGGCTAAAAACAAGAATGCAAGTATAAATATAAATGTTAATGGCACTACTCTTCAGGCCTTGATTAGCGCAGCAATTAGTGAAGTTGTGGATAAGGTGCTTGAGAACAAAAAGGAACCGAGTGTCACTCACTCAAAGATCCATACGGAAACGCATACATCAGCTCGAAAGGAGAGCTTCGTTCACTCTTCAGATGAAAAGAACGAACCTCAGGAGTTAGTACTCTATGATAAGCCCCGTTCAACTGAGGGCGGGTGCACCTACAAATATTTCGTCTCATGCAAACCCAGAGATTTCAATGGCGAAAAAGGAGCAATTGATGCTATGGAATGGCTTGAGGAAATGGAAACGGTTATGGACATCAGCGATTGTGCTGATAAGGACGTAGTAAAATTTGTTTCACAATCTTTTAAAGGAGAGGCTCTTGTATGGTGGAAGGCCATGATGCAGTCCACGAGGAAAATTCCCCTATACCTTATGGGATGGTCCAAGTTTGCGGACCTTGTCAAAGAGAACTACTGTCCACAGCACGAAGTGGAAAAGGTGGAGACAGATTTTCTGAATCTCACAATGAAAAACCTAAATTGTCAGCAATATGTTACCGACTTCAACTCCCTATCTAGACTGGTACCCTACTTAATTACCCCGGAACCAAAACGCATTGCGCGTTTCATCGGTGGTTTAGCACCAGAAATAAAAGGAAATGTCAAGGCTTCAAGGCCAATCAACTACAGATCAGCTGTAGATCTATCCTTGTCTCTCACTCTAGATGTAGTGAGACAAAAGTCGTTCATGAAGGAAACTAATGACAAAAGACAAAGGGAGGAGGATAACTCTCAGAATCCTAAGAAGAGCAAATCCAAGCTCAACAATAACCAACAGGATTCCAACAAAAAGCCTACATGCAAAACCTGCAAAAGAAGACATTGGGGGCAGTGTCGGTTAAGCCAGAAGATAAAGCAATGTGGCATCTGTAAAAGAACTGGCCACCAGTCCCACGAATGTAGGGACATGAAGGATGCAAACTGTTTCAGCTGTGGTGAAAAGGGGCACATCAGTACTAATTGCCCTAAGGCTGCCAAGAAAGGAGCAGCTAGGTCGGGAAAGGATAAGAAAGGAACTGTCTAGACTACCGGTTGAATACCTGAGACAGTGCACATCGATAATAGCATTAGGTACGTCCTTTACCATTTAGCATTGATAATGACTGCCAAGTATTTTTTTTTGCATTGATGCAAGGGATAATAAACCTTTAGCAAACCATAAGCTTAGCAAACTATGGATTACACTCATAAGGACTCCATATATTAAATATGAGGTATAAGTTACCAATGGAATCTTTAATGACCTCTCTCCCATCCTCGGAGAAAATCCTTTCATAAGAATCTGGAGTACTCTTCCCCAGAAAGAATACGACAATATATATTATTTATCTTATTTTATTATTTTTCTCATTGTTTTCTATCGTCTGCGAATGCCAAACTATGTTTGATAAGAATACCATATGAGGATTTGTGTATCCTAGTGTGTCCCATAGATTGCTTCCATGCCTGATCAATATGGAGGTTTAATGCATGGGATCCCCGAAGATACCCCAATGATCATATTGTACTAAAGTCGACTAGTAGTATTCAAAGAAGATATCCAATATAAAAATGTCCTTATAAGTATCGCTACTTAGGACATCCTTGCAATGGTAAAGGGAATGTGTCATTTATCTGACACCGGCAGCGATAGATGAGCCAAAGTCTGAGAATACGGAAATCTCTGACATCTCTATGTATCATAATTACCTTCTTTATAAGAATTACCATGGTTACCTTCTGAGAAGCAAGAGGATGTTAGGACAAACATCCCGCTTAGGGCTGCAGTTATTGTAAGAATCTTATATCTGTTGTTACCAACGAAATAGGAAGAACTAAGAGCCAAATAAATAAGTTTTGGATAAGGTTTTGTAAAGCCAAAATTCGAGGTTCTAAGAACTCCGATTTTTAGTAAATAAGAAAGACAGTTCATCTTGCTTATGCATTGATTACCGCAACCCTATTTAGGCAATAGCTAGGAATCCCCAAATTGCTGCCAGGATCGTCGATTTATTCGACTGACTTAAAGGATTAGCTACCCCTTAAGGTTAGTTTTAAGCAATGATTGGAATAACCATCTCACCCTAAGATTAGCTTGTCTATAATAGTTGTTATATAAGTATCAGGGCTGCTCCTTTGGGAGACCTTGTATAGATAGATGTTAAACATCTATTGCTAGAAAGAAAATTGGTAAGTCCAATTATCAGGATCTAAAAGTTGCCTTGGAAACAACGAATAAGATCGAGCAAATCCATAACCATCTATAAGTTGCCAGTATTCGGCAGAGAATCAAGGATTCATGGAAATAGCAAACCTCCTAAGTTCTTGTTAAGAAATGAGGTTCAACAAAAGATATCACCCTGGAAAGGTGTGCCAATCTGTTAATTGTCAGGCTAGTAAGCTCAGAATATATGAAATCATTCGAAGTAATCGAATATATCAGGATCAAATAACTTATGAGCTAAAACCTATTTAAGGAGCTTGGTGGAGCTCGCAATGTATTACACCCTAAGGATTAAAGGATATGTTTCGCCAATAAGTCAAGAAGCACTGTCACATAACGGTTGGCAGACAGACGGACAGAGTGAGCGTACCATCCAAACATTGGGAGACATGCTTCGAGTATGTGTGATTAATTTAGGTGGCAGTTGGGATAACCGCCACCCTTGATAGAGTTCTCCTATAACTACCATACTAGTATTAGGGTCGCGCCTTTTGAGGCCCTATACGGTAGAAAGTGTAGATCGCCCATTTGTTGGGCAGAAGTTGGAGATGTCCAGTTGTCTGGACCAGATATCGTCTTTGAGACGACAGACAAGATCGTTCAGATCCGTGATCGTTTGAAAGCTGCCAGGGATAGGCAGAAAAGTTATGCGGATCCTAAGCGCAAGGATTTTCACTTCGATGTAGGTGATAAAGTGTTGCTTAAGGTATCACCTTGGAAAGGTGTAATGTGATTTGGAAAAAAGGGCAAGCTAACCCGAGATACATAGGACCTTTCGAGATAATCGAACATGTCGGGGCAGTCGCTTATAAGTTAAACTTGCCTGAGGAACTTAGCGCTATTCATAATATGTTCCACATCTGTAACTTGAAGAAGTGTTTCGCTGATGAATCACTGGTTATACCGCATACAGATATACACATAGACGAGAGTCTAAAATTTGTGGAAAAACCTTTGTCGATTGAGGATCGACAGGTAAAGAAGCTTCGAAGGAAGCACGTGCCTATTGTTAAGGTCAAGTGGGATGCCCGTAGAGGACCCGAATACACGTGGGAAGTGGAATCCACGATGAAAGAAAAATATCCCCATTTGTTTGAATAAATCTCGGGGTCGAGATTTCTTTTAAGGGGATGAGGATGTAACACCTCGAAAAATTTCGTCCAATAATGTCTTGACACGTGTCATAAGGTTCCGGTATGTGAAAACATACTTTAGAGGGACTAAAAGTGACAAACAGTGAAAACTATGGAACGTAAGGGTCCAAAGTGTCAACAATGGATAATTAGGCTCTATGATAACCCCACATAATGTTTATAACCTTAAACGGATGGTTCATGGATCATACGACGAGGAAATTGCACAAAAGTGAAGTATTACAAACTATAGGGGCCAAAAGTGTCAACATGTTGAATTTATACCTCTGAGTGAACTTTTGGCAGACCCGAAGCTTTGTAAAGCTAAAATATACTCACTAGAATATGTGGTAAAAATTTCATGAAGTTTCGTCAACGTATGAGAAAGTTATGGCCAAAACCGTACTTGAAGGACTAAAAGCGTCAACGTCGAATTTCAGGGCTTTTCGGTTGAGCGCAAAATGTTCCGAGGACATTTCCATGTTGGTAAAAGTCCTTAGATTCTTAGAAACCAAGTTTGGGGGTTTACGGGTCAAGAAAAGTAGCCGAAACATCGCGTGCAAGTTCAGGGGCCAAAGCTGTCAAAGATTGAAACTTGTTTGGCTGAACAGGGGGTCAGGCGACCCGCCTGGACTGACCCAAGCGGGCCGCGTGGGGCTGCCAGCGACAGAAATTTCGATTTGGGTTGATTTGGGTCCGAAATTTAGTTGAATACAGCTGGTTCTTGCCTCCAAAAGCCCCAATTAAAAGCCATGCATGGCTATGACTACAGTAACCCTCATTTTTCAGCTTTAAATCAGATCTTCACCTCATTCTTGGGCATTTTCATAGTAACCAAAAAGCTCTCATTGCAAGAATCTTCAAGGCAGACTTCCTGGAGCTAATCTGATCATCAAGACCGATTCCTAGTGTTCACTAAGCACCTATAGGACCTTTGTAAGCTTCCAATTCGTTCTCTAATCCGTTCTTGCTTTGATTATTGCTAAAAGTCAAACTGTTTGTTCATAAGCTTTGACTTTCTGATTAAACGGATTTCTCTCAGTCATTTCCCGAATTGAAACCTGATATATGTTGGTATTCATGTGGGAAACAAACCCTCTAAAGGGTATTATCTGAATCCCACTACATGCATGCTAATTGTCGAGTCAAACGTGATTCTAAAAAGTCAACAGAAGTGATTTTTGAGAAAAATAACTTAAATGGTAAAATAAATGACATGCAATCTGTTTGATCTTCATAGATAGCTTTATTATGAATATAAGAATGTATTTTACCACGATCAACTCGACAATCTATAGTATAGACACGAATCGGAACCGAAAGTCTTGTAAAACGATTATTTCGTAGACTATCGATTCGGATTCACACATGCATGTTCGAGATCTGTATTGGAGAGTATTTTTGACTATTTTTATTTTAGTTAAACTTTCTGGAATTTTCGTTGATTAAGTCTATGCTTAGCCGATTCGAATGCATGTTTCCGATTTATGCATAAAGTTGACTATTTTGCCCTTTTTGATAAAAAACGTGATTTTTGGAAAAGTGAAAGAGTAGAAATCTTTATTTTTAATATATAAACTTGCACCGAAAATTTCGGATCAGTTGGTGGTCCAGATTGTGAGTTATGGCCATTAGCGTAAAACTACATTATAAATTTACATAATCGGTCCTTTTCGCGTATAACCTATTTCTGGCCACGTTTTGATGCAAAACTTTTTACCAACTGATGTATTATAATATTCTGGGAATTTTGATGATTTTTAATTAATTTTTGGCTGAACGGATCCTAGATCGCCTAGTTATTTCGGGTTATGTCGGTTTTGACCGTTTAAGCCATAAAATGAGTTTTACACATTCTTTTGACCCGAAACCTTTTTCTACTGATTTTATAAGTTAAATAAATTATTTTAAGTATTCTGGAAATATAAAAATCTCAGATTTATTGTGAAAACCCGAAAACGCCCTTAAATCGCATTTTTAGCGTTTTTAACGCATAGTAAGCGTTATACTCATATTAAACATATAAGACTCATACCTACTGATGTAATTAGTGTATTTTTATAAAATAACAGTAAGTATAAATATTTGAACTCAGATGTCCAGTTTTGGCATTTTTTAGCCCTTGTGAAATTACTAAAATACCCCTACGGTGCATAGTTTGATTTTAAATGTTAAGTTTGGTATATGGGTCATACCCTACTGTTATAATATGTTAAATGAAGTATATTTACTGTATAAACCAGACCCGGAACTCAGATTTCTAATTTGACTCTTTTATAATCTTTTAAATGACCAAAATGCCCTTATGAGGCATAAATTGAGTTTAAATTTATTCGGGGCATAATAGAACATAACTTGCTGATATTATATCATATTTAAAGCATATTATCTCAGGGAACTTGCATATGACTCCTTTACCTACCCGTAACGCTCTTTTAGCGCTCGGTTCGGTTTATGTGACTAGTTTGCATAAATTGACCGAAGCGGGACAAACGTTATCATTTTTGTCTCAAAATCCAGAGTGTATTTAGTATACCCATATTATACAAGTATTCAAACTTGTCGGGTCTAAATCACGTTCTATCCGGTCTTCGCTTAATCATGCGCTTGAACCGTATATTTCCTTAAAACTAACCGGTCTAAGCTTAGGCTTAATTAAAGACCCGTTAGTATTCTAATTGGTTATTTATACCATCGTTCCAGACTAGAGCCTTCCGGTAAATTGTACCTACGCTTACTTAAGTGAATACGGCTGAGTTATTATAATTCTTGCTATTTAAGACAGGAGCTAGCTCAGGTAAATACTCTTAACTTATTTTCCCTATTATGGGCTTGGGATACGGTAATATAAATACCGCATGGTCAGGTATGGGATTCGAAGACCAATGTGTCGGGAAATCCAAATAACCTGTTTTAATTCGTATTGCTTGACTGAAACATTGGGGGTTAATGCGACCGTGTCCTGGATATCCTTGACTCATTAATTGCAAATGGCCACGACCTAAGCACGGGGTGTAGGCATACACCTGACAGATGCTTTATGCTTATTATTTGATTATACCCAATATGGGATTCCCAATAAGGGAATAGTGGTGTGTCGGTTAATCTTGAACCGGCATAGGACCGGGCCCCGTATGTAGAGCAAATTATGTAAAACTGATAACATGAGATATAGTTTGTCCCAAGTATAAAAGATTAATCTTGCCTTGTGCATCTTAATCAAGTGTCAAAATAGTTTTGTGCCTTGTGCGCCTAAACCAATTTTCATAAACTCTTTTCAAATGAGTCAGTTGAGTGTATTTACCAGTGAAAACTGACGTATTTTCCAAAGTCTAAGTGACAGGTACAAGTACGTAATAGGCTGGAAGCTGCTCAGGGCGTTAATAAGGAATCTTGCAAATTCTAGGCGTCTAAAGTCTGTTGAACAATACTTAATTTTTAAGATCCGCCTGTGGATCCTCTACTTTCCGTTGTAATACTTGATATTACTTTATATTCGGATTGTAAAATATTATCTTTTGCTTCCGCTGTGCATTTATAAATTGTGTTGTTTGACTATGATGTTATCAACTACGTCACGATACTCCCCACCGGGCCCACCGGTGACACGTGGAAATTTGGGGTGTGACATGCTGCGGCCAGAAGTTCTCCTTGATCAGGGCCACAAACTGTTCCCATGACAAACCGTACAGTGTGGCCTTACCGGCAGCTTGTAGGAGTGACTTCCACCATGCTAACGCATCTCCCTTGAACGACTGGGACACGTACTTCACGACGTCCCTATCAGCACACCCGCAGATATCAACCACAGTATCCATCTCATCAATCCACGTCATGCAATCTACTGCTCCTTTTTCCCCAGTAAAATCTCTGGGTTTGCAAGATACGAAATATTTGTACGTACAGGACTTGCTGTGCGTATCATGTTTCAGCTTGACTTCTTGCTTAGGAATACTGCTGTGGTTGGAGGAGTGGTTATCATCCTCATCTTTCTTCGGCTCACTCTTTTTAGAAGGTGGCTTACTATGAGCCTCAGAATGAGTCTTGGGCTTTACGTGCGTTACTGTTCGGGTCCTACTCCGAGTACCGCTAGATTCCCTGAATTGCCTATCCATAGCTTTGGCAACAGCGTTATCTATCAGTGCTTGCAATTCTTCACCAGTGACGTGAATCCTGGTATTATCTGGGTGTTCTCCAGAATGACTGTTGGTTTCCTCCGATTTGGCCATTGTAGCTTTAAGCTACAATAAAGGACAAGGTCTAATTTAGAACCTAACAGTATTATCGTTCTAGACGATTTATTAACCATGGTATCAAGAACCTTAACAGTTAATTTAATAAATTTCATTCAGGCTCTTAATAGCAACTATATCATGGAATGAAATATATATATATGCACCATAGGCCTAGTCACTACGGACAGTTACTAAATTGTAAATTTAGATTTTTATAGGATTATCAATTGTATAATTAAACAAATAATCCTTTACTAGACAGAGGGTCATAAACCACAACTGCCACTATATGACGTAGTCATAACCCGTAGGTATCAAGTCATTAATAGGCTTGTATACAGATATAATCTGTATATAATTTGTTAATAAGGCATTCAAGCTAGGTTATACCTTACTAAGATTCTTATAAAATGGCAAATCAAATAAAAATTGATATCTTCCATTTATTTTAATATTATATTCATGCATATAAATAAAATGAGAAATTCAAATTAACCATTTCAAATTTTAAATAAAGTAACTAGTACATCTTTGCCCTAAACGGGACTTTAATTCAAATAACATGAATAACATGCCCGCGTAGGGGCTAAACAAATAACAACAACAACAAACAAAAAAAATAAACCCACGCAGGGGTTAACAGAACAACATACCCACGCAGGGGTAGAATAAGGAAATATACCCACGCAGGGGTAGAATACCGGAATAGATGTCCACGCAGGGACATGAGTAAAAGAGCTAACAACAAAGGATTCAACGATCCTTCTTACTCTTACCCTTGAGCAAATCAAACATCTTCTTGAACATGCCATCGTTGCGTCGACGATCAGCTCGCATCTCATGTTGCAAATCACGTCGTACATTGTTTATTCCTTGCAGGATTTCCTGAACCTGCGGCGGCGACATCATAGGTGCCGGCGGTGGTGGCTGGTACTGCTGTGGCTGCGATGGCTGCTGGTAGCCCTGCGGTGGGAAACCAAAAGCTGATGGTCCCGTAGCCCAGGGACCTCCAAATGTACTCTCCTGGTTGAGAGGGTTGTAGCCTGAGGCTAACCAATAGGGATCTCCCGTATAATCATAACCGGGAGGGAAAGTCGGCTCAAACGGGTTGAACTGCGCTGCGCTGGCGTAAGCCGGAATCGGCTCTCCGAAGTTCTGCGGCGGCAGAGGCGGAATCGGCGCAGAAGTGACCTCCGAAACGGGATGCGGAGACTCCCCCATCTCGGACTCCTCATGAAGAGGTGAGTAGCGGCTGCTACCAATGTGCGAAGGGGTACCAATGCGAATCCCTCCTCGCGTAGACATACGCGCATTCCTCCGTGGCCTCTGAGGCGGAGGTGGCAAAACTGGTGGTGGCGGTGGCGACGGAGTGATTACGTCGCGCCAGAGGGCCTCAGATAGGTCCTGCTGCAAGGGCGGCTGTTGAAGCTGCTGCTGCTGAGAGTGGTGCTGCGAGTGCACCGGCGAACCATGGCGAGACTGGAGCATCGGAGAGTTGTGGCGGCTGGGGGTGTAATACCAATCGTGCTGCCAAAACCTCTCCTGAAAGCTATCAACACCATTGTAGGGTGATCCCCTAAATGGTGACCCATCCGATATCTCGATAGGATGGTTGGGCGTACCTGACGGTGGCAGTGAAGGGTCCGTGTCCTCGTCAACTTCCATCTCGTGACCACCAGAGAAGTGGTCTTCAGGTCCTAGTGGGTTATGACCCACTGGCTCATCCAAGAAAGCGTCAGGGTTGTATAGGCCCTGATAAGCTGGTGCTGGGTAGTGGTGAGGTGACTGATGAAGAGGTATATAAGATCCATGGGAACCATGGGGCCCATTTTCCGAGTGGGGCCCAAATGATTGGGGTAGTGATGGCGAAGTGCTCGCAGATACCGAGTGCCTGGCTGGCTCGGCGAATGATCTCCAAAGATCGTTGGCTGCAGTGTTGTGCGAAGCTGATGGAGCTCGCCTGTGTGAGGGTCCTGCCTCATGATCGTGCGATGTGGCGAATCCTCCTCGTCCTCGCATACGTGGCGGCATGATGAACCTGTCAAAATTTAAACAAGTTGCACAACAAAATATATAAGACAAAGCTAATAATAAAAATAAAGATAAAATAAACGAAATGTCGAACATTTCCTAAGTTCTTTGTCTAGACTCGAAAATCGAGGATTGTGCAATTGTGTAACTGAGATTAAACACAAAGGACTAGTGTTTAATTCACTCAGCGTTGGCTCTGATACCAACCTGTCACACCCCGATTTCCACGTGTCACCGGTGGGCCCGGTGTGGGGTACAGTGACGTAGTTGGCATCGTCATAGACAATCAACACAATATAATAATGCACAGCGGAAGCAGAATAGATACATTTCAACTTTAATTAAAATGACATAATAAACATCATAAGTAGTTGAAACGGATCCACAGGCGGATCAAGTAAAAATAAGATAAAATTGTTCAACAGTTATTTGTCGTCCGAGCTTGCGAGACTATAGTGGACGCTCTTAGGAAACAGCCAGCCTAGTTCGTATAGTACCTGCACTTAACCTTTTGGGAAAAATACGTCAGTTTACACTGGTAAATACAAATCGACTGACTCATTTTGAAAATGATTAAAAATTTATTTAAATGCACAAGGCATAAATATTTTTATTAACTTGGGATAATTATGCAATATAAACTTGTGAACGATTTACATGCACTCGTATCTTTGGTGGCCTGGGATCTGTTGTCCGGGCTAAAGATTAAATGACACACCACATCAAAGAGTTATACACGCCAAGTGTACGCCTACACCCCGTGCTCTGGTCGTGGCCATCTCGTAAGATAATGCCAAGGATATCCGGGACACGGTCAATAACCCCCCAAAGCCTAAAGTAAGACAAGACTGTTTAAACGGGTCGCATAAGCTATTCAAGACTGTACACCCATAAGGTGCAGGACTTGTGCGCCCGATCAAGCGGTATTTTAAATACCGTACCCCAAGCCCGTATAGGGAAAATAAGTCAAAATGTATTTACCTGAGCAAGTATGTAACACAATCGGTAAGTGTGGTAGCTTTTACTGGGCCTCCTAATCTGGAACAAAGGTTTATAATAACCTATTAGATTCCTAACGGGTCTTTTATTTAAGCCTAAGCTTTGACCGGTTAGATTTTAAGGATGATACGGTTTACGCACGATTAAGCGAAAGACCGGATAGAATGTGATTTAGACCCGACAAGTTTGAATACTTGTATAATATGGGTATACTAAATACATTCTGGATTTTGAGATAAAAATGATAACGTTTGACCCGTTTCGGTCAATTTACGCAAACTAGTTACGTAAACCGAACCGAACGCTAAAAGGGCGTTACGGGTAGCCAAAAGAGTCAAATGCAAGTTCCCTGAAATAATATGCTTTAAATATGATATAATATCAGTAAGTTAGGTTCTATTATGCCCCGAATAGTTTTAAACTCAATTTGTGCCTTAGAAGGGCATTTTGGTCATTTAAAAGATTCTAAAAGAGTCAAATTAGAAATCTGAGTTTCGGGTCTGGTTTATACAGTAAATATACTTCATTTAACATATTATAACAGTAGGTTATGACCCATATACCAAACTTAACATTTAAAATCAAACTATGCACCGTAGGGGTATTTTAGTAATTTCACAAGGGCTAAAACTGCCAAAACTGGAAACCTGAGTTCATATACTTATACTTACTGTTATTATATGAAAATATACTAATTACATCAGTAGGTATAAGTCTTATATGTTAAAAATGAGTATAACGCTTACTATGCGTTAAAAATGCTTAAAATGCGATTTAACGCCGTTTCCGGGTTTTCAAAATAAATCTGGGATTTATATATTTCCAGAATACTTAAAATAATTTATTTAACATATAAAATCAGTAGGAAAAAGTTTCGGGTCAAAAGAATGCATAAAACTCATTTTATGGCCTAAACGGTCAAAACCGACATAAACCGAAATAACTAAGCGATCTAAGATACGACCAGCCAAAAACTAAATAAAAATCATCAAAATTCCCAAAATAATATATAACATCAGTGGGTAAAAAGTTTTGTATCAAAACGTGGCCTGAAATGGGTTATATGCGAAAAGGGCCGTTTATGTAACTTAAGGACATAGTTTTACGCTAATGGCCATAACTCAAAATCTGGACCACCAACTGATCCGAAATTTTCGGTGCAAGTTTATATATTAAAAATAAAGATTTCTACTCTTTCACTTTTCCAAAAATCACGTTTTATATCAAAAAGGGCAAAATAGTCAACTTTTAAGCATAATCGGAAACATGCAAATGAATCGGCTATGTATAGACTTAAGCAACAAAAATTCCAGAAAGTTTTACCAAAATAAAAATGGTCAAAAATAGTCTCCAATACAGATCTCAAACATGCATGTACGAATCCGAATCGATAGTCTACGAAATAGTCGTTTTACAAGACTTTCGGTTCCGATTCGTATTTATACTAAAGATTGTCAAGTTGATCATGGTAAAACACATTCTTACATTCATTAATAAGCTATTTATGATGATCAAACGGATTGCATGTCCTTTACATTACTATCTAAGCTTATTTTCACAAAAACAACTTCTGTTGACTTTTTAGAAACAAGTTTGACTCGACAATTAGCATGCATGTAGTGGGAATCAGAGATTACCCTTTGGAGGGTTTGTTTCCCACATAAATACCAACATATATCTGGTTTCAATTTGAGAAATGACTGAGTGAAACTCGTTTAATCAGAAAGTCAAAGTATATGAACAATCAGTTTGACTTTTACTAATAATCGATGTAAGAACGAATTAAGGACTGAATTAGAAGCTTACAAAGGTCCTATTGAAGCTTATCTAACACTTGGAGTCGGCCTTGATGTCTAGAAATGCTCCAGAAATCTTGAGAGGGTTCTTGAGAGTTGAGAGCTCTTTGTTTACAAATGCAATTGCCAAGAAATGAGTGAATAATCTGATTTAAGAGGGGAATTCAGAGGTTATAGAGGTTCACAGACGTCCTAGGCATACATGGGCTCTCGTTGGTGATTTATGGAGGTGATACCAGCTGTTACACACCCACAAAACTGACCCAAAATGCAAAATTCGTATTTTTCTGTTACTGGGCAGGCCATGCGGCCCGCTTAAGGCAGCCCAGGCGGGCCGCCTGGGGTTCTGCAGGTCCAACAACTTTCAAACATTGGCAGCTTTGGTCCCTGGTCTTGCACGCGATGTTTCGGCTACTTATCTTGACTCATAAACCCCCAAACTTGGTTTATGTCACACCCCGATTTCCACGTGTCACCGGTGGGCCCGGTGTGGGGTACAGTGACGTAGTTGGCATCGTCATAGACAATCAACACAATATAATAATGCACAGCGGAAGCAGAATAGATACATTTCAACTTTAAATAAAGTGCAATGATAATTATCACAGTAGTTGAAACGGATCCACAGGCGGATCAAATAAAATAAGATAAAAATAGTTCAACAGATATATTGTCGTCCGAGCTTGCGAGACTATAGTGGACGCTCTTAGGAAACAACCAGCCTATTTCCGTATAGTACCTGCACTTAACCTTTTGGGAAAAATACGTCAGTTTACACTGGTAAATACAAATCGACTGACTCATTTTGAAAATGATTGAAAATTGATTTAAATGCACAAGGCATAAATATTTTTATTAACTTGGGATAATTATATAATATAAACTTGTGAACGATTTACATGCACTCGTATCTTTGGTGGCCCGGGATCTGCTGTCCGGGCTAAGAATTAAATGACACACCACATTAAAGAGTTATACACGACGAGTGTACGCCTACACCCCGTGCTCTGGTCGTGGCCATCTCGTGAGATAATGCCAAGGATATCCAGGACACGGTCAATAACCCCCCAAAGCCTTTAAGTAAGACAAGACTGTTTAAACGAAGTCGCACAAGCTATTCAAGACTGTACACCCATAAGGAGCAGGACTTGTGCGCCCGATCAAGCGGTATTTTAAATACCGTACCCCAAGCCCGTATAGGGAAAATAAGTCAAAATGTATTTACCTGAGCAAGTATAAGTCACAAATGATAAGTGTTGGTAGCTTTTACCGGGCCTCCTAATCTGGAACAAAGGTTTATAATTAACCTATTAGATTCCTAACGGGTCTTTTATTTAAGCCTAAGCTTTGACCGGTTAGTTTTAAGAATGATACGGTTTACGCACGATTAAGCGAAAGACCGGATAGAATGTGATTTAGACCCCACAAGTTTGAATACTTTTATAATATGGGTATACTAAATACATTCTGGATTTTGAAATAAAAATGATATCGTTTGGCCCGTTTCGGTCAATTTACGCAAACTAGTTACGTAAACCGAACCGAACGTAAAAAGGGCGATACGGGTAGAAAAATGATTCAAATGCAAGTTCCCTGATATAATATGCTTTAAATATGATATAATATCAGTAAGTTATGTTCTATATTGCCCGGAATAATTTTAAACTCAATTTATGCCTTAGAAGGGCATTTTGGTCATTTAAAAGATAATAAAAGAGTAAAATTAGAACTCTGAGTTTCGGGTCTGGTTCATACAGTAAATATACTTAATATAACATATTATATCAGTAGGGTATGACCCATATATCAAATTTATCATTTAAAACCGAACTATGCACCGTAGGGGTATTTTAGTAATTTCACAAGGGCTAAAAACGCCAAAACTGGAAGTCTGAGTTCATATACTTATACTTACTGTTTTTATATGAAAATATGCTAAACACATCAGTAGGTATAGGTCTTATATGTTTAAAACAAGTATAACGCTCAACATGCGCTTAACACGCTAAATATGCGATTTAAGGGCGTTTTCGGGTTTTCAAATTAAATCTGAGATTTTTATATTTCCAGAATACTTAAAATAATTTATTCATCATATAAAATCAGTAGAAAAAGGTTTCGGGTCAAAAGGATGTGTAAAACTCATTTTATGACTAAAACGGTCAAAACCGACATAAGCCGAAATGACTAGGCGATCTAGGATCCGTTCAGCCAAAAATTAATTAAAAATCATCAAAATTCCCAGAATATTATATTACTTCTGTTGGTAAAGAGTTTCGTATCAAAACGTGGCCAGAAACGGGTTCTACGCGAAAAGGACCGTTTATGTAAATTTATAATATAGTTTTACGCTAATGGCCATAACTCACAATCTGGACCACCAACTGATCCGAAATTTTCGGTGCAAGTTTATATATTAGAAATAAAGATTTCTATCCTTTCACTTTTCCAAAAATCACGTTTTATATCAAAAAGGGCAAAATAGTCAACTTTATGCATAAATCGGAAACATGCATTCGAATCGGCTAAGCATAGACTTATGACATAAATTTCCAGAAAGTTTAACTAAAATGCCAATGGTCAAAAATGCTCTAAAATACAGATCTCACACATGCATGTACGGATCCGAACCGATAGTTTACGAAAAAGTCGTTTATTAGGACTTTCGGTTCCAATCCGGGTTTACACTAAAGATCGTCGAGTTGATCGTGGTAAAATACATTCTTATATTCATAATAAAGCTTTCTATGAAGATCAAACAGATTGCATGTCATCTATATCATTATTCATGTCATTTTTCACAAAAATTGCTTCTGTTGACTTTTTAGAAATAGGTTTGACTCGACATTTAGCATGCATGTAGTGGGAATCAAAGAGTACCCTTTTGAGGGTTTGTTTCCCATAATATTACCAACATGTATCAGGTTTCAATTCGAGAAATGACTGATTGAAACTTGTTAAATCAGAAAGTCAAAGCTTATGAACAAACAGTTTGACTTTTAGCAATAATCACAACAAGAACGGATTAAAGAACGAATTGGAAGCTTACAAAGGTCCTATAGGTGCTTAGTGAACACTAGGATCGGCCTTGAAGATCAGATGAACTCCAGAAATCTGCCTTGAAGGTTCTTGCAATTGAGAGCTTCTTGGTTACTATGAAATTGCTCAAGAAATGGATGCAAAATCGGATTTAAAGCTGGAATTTGAGGGTTACTGTTTGCCTAGCCATGCATGGCTTCTAATTGGAGCAAAAGGAGGCAAGAAACAACTGGATACCACTCAAAATCGGAGCCAAATAACCCAAATCCGCGACTTCTGTCGCTGGCAGCCCCACGCGGCCCGCTTGGGTCAGACCAGGCGGGTCGCCTGACCCCTGATCAGCAAAACAAGTTTCAATTTTGGCAGAAATGGTCCCTGAGCTTGTACGCGATGTTTCGGCTACTTTTCTCGACCCGTAAACCCCCAAACTTGGTTTCTAAGAACCTTAGGACTTTTACCAACATGGAAATGTCCTCGGAACATTTTGCGCTCAACCGAAAAGCCCTGAAATTCGACGTTGACGCTTTTAGTCCTTCAAGTACGGTTTTGGCCATAACTTTCTCATACGTTGACGAAACTTCATGAAATTTTAACCACATATTCTAGTGAGTATATTTTAGCTTCTCAAAGCTTCGGGTCTGCCAAAAGTTCACTCAGAGGTATAAATTAAACATGTTGACACTTTTGGCCCCTATAGTTTGTAATACGTCACTTTTGTGCAATTTCCGCGTCGTATGATCCATGAACCATCCGTTTAAGGTTATGAACATTATGTAGGGTTATCATAGAGCCTATTTATCCATTGTTGACACTTTGGACCCTTACGTTCCATAGTTTTCACTGTTTGTCACTTTTAGTCCCCCTAAAGTATGTTTTCTCATAACGGAACCTTATGACACGTGTCAAGACATTATTGGACGAAATTTTTTCGAGGTGTTACATCCTCACCCCCTTAAAAGAAATCTCGACCCCGAGATTTATTCAAACAAATGGGGATATTTTTCTTTCATCGTGGATTCCACTTCCCACGTGTATTCGGGACCTCTACGGGCATCCCACTTGACCTTAACAATAGGCACGTGCTTCCTTCGAAGCTTCTTTACCTGTCGATCCTCTATCGACAAAGGTTTTTCCACAAATTTTAGACTTTCGTCTATATGTATATCTGTATGCGGTATAACCAGTGAATCGTCAGCGAAACACTTCTTCAAATTACAGATGTGAAACACATTATGAATAGCACTAAGCTCTTCAGGAAAGTTTAACTTGTAAGCGACTGACCCGACACGTTCGATAATCTCGAAAGGTCCTATGTATCTCGGGCTCAGCTTGCCTTTCTTTCCAAATCTCATCACACCTTTCCAAGGTGATACCTTAAGCAACACTTTTTCACCCACATCGAAGTGAAAATCCTTGCGCTTAGGATCCGCATAACTTTTCTGCCTATCCCTGGCAGCTTTCAAACGATCACGGATCTGAACGATCTTGTCTGTCGTCTCAAAGACGATATCTGGTCCAGACAACTGGACATCTCCAACTTCTGCCCAACAAATGGGCGATCTACACTTCCTACCGTATAGGGCCTCAAAAGGCGCAACCTTTATGCTGGAATGGTAGCTATTGTTGTAGGAGAATTCAATCAGTGGTAAGTTCTTATCCCAACTACCACCCAAATCGATCGCACATGCGCGAAGCATGTCTTCCAGAGTTTGAATAGTACGCTCACTCTGACCATCGGTCTGAGGATGATAAGCCGTACTAAAATTCAAACGAGTGCCCAACGACTGTTGGAAACTCTTCCAAAAATGTGACGTATATCTAGTATCTCTATCAGAGATAATAGATATAGGTATACCATGTAGCGCTACTATCTTATCGACGTATAATTGAGCTAACATATCTGAGCTATACGTCTCCTTGATGGGTAGAAAATGGGCTGACTTAGTCAGTCTGTCTACTATGACCCATATGGTATCATTTCCCTTTTTCGTCTTCGGCAACTTGGTGATAAAATCCATTGTCACCATTTCCCATTTCCATGTGGGAATTTCAGGTTGCTGAAGCAAACCTGACGGCTTCTGATGCTCAGCCTTAACTTGAGCACAAGTCAAACATTTTGCTACATGTTCAGCTACTGACTTCTTCAAACCAATCCACCAGTAGTTCGTTTTCAAATCCTGGTACATCTTATCAGCTCCAGGATGAACGGAATATTTAGAGCTGTGGGCTTCCTGGGGGATAACATCCCGAATTCCTCCATAAACTGGAACCCATATTCGTCCGTTTAGTCGTAGCATTCCATCTTTGTCGTGGGATAACTGCTCCTCAGTTACTCCCAACTTTTCTGCAGGATAGTTAGCTTCCAGCACAGCTTCCTTCTGTGCAGCTAACACCCTTTCATTCAAATTATTCCTTATTTCAATGCGCTTGGCATTGATTCTGATCGGTTTCACCCTTTCCTTTCTGCTTAAGGCGTCGGCAACCACATTTGCCTTTCCTGGATGGTATCGTATCTCGCAATCATAGTCATTGAGAGTTTCCATCCATCGCCTTTGACGCATGTTCAATTCCTTCTGATTGAACAGATGCTGAAGACTCTTGTGATCCGAATAAATTATGCACTTGGTGCCATACAAGTAATGTCTCCATAGCTTCAAAGCAAATACAACTGCACCCAATTCCAAATCGTGGGTGGTGTAGTTCTTCTCATGCACCTTGAGCTGTCGAGAAGCGTAGGCAATGACCTTGCCTTTCTGCATGAGTACACAGCCCATGCCCGTATGTGATGCATCACAATACACCACAAATTCCTCTATTCCATCAGGCAATGTCAACACTGGCGCATTGCTCAGCTTCTGCTTCAGAATGTCAAAGGATTCCTGCTGCTTAGGGCCCCAATCAAACTTAATCTTCTTACGGGTCAATGAGGTTAGGGGCGCAGCAATCCTTGAGAAGTTCTCGATGAATCTCCTATAATATCCTGCCAATCCGAGGAAACTGCGAATCTCAGTAGGCGTCTTCGGCTCCTGCCAGTTCATGACTGCTTCTACTTTAGCGGGATCTACTTGGATACCACGCTCGCTTACAACATGTCCAAGGAATTGGACTTCTCGAAGCCAAAATTCACACTTCGAAAATTTGGCATAAAGCTTCTCTTGATTCAGAAGTTTGAGAATACAACGAAGGTGTTTCTCATGATCAGCTTGGCTCTTCGAGTAGATAAGAATGTCATCAATGAAGACGATGACGAACTTATCTAAATAAGGCTTGCAGACGCGATTCATGAGATCCATGAACGCGGCTGGTGCGTTAGTGAGCCCAAACGGCATCACTAGGAACTCGTAATGTCCATAACGAGTCCTAAACGCTGTCTTGTGTACGTCTTCCTCCCTGACTTTCAACTGATGATATCCTGACCTTAGGTCAATCTTGGAGAAATAGCTTGCTCCTTGCAACTGATCGAACAGATCGTCGATCCTGGGTAACGGATACCTATTCTTGATAGTGACCTTATTAAGCTCACGGTAATCGATGCACAGACGCATCGAACCATCCTTCTTTTTAACGAACAAGATTGGCGCTCCCCAAGGAGATGAGCTAGGTCTAATAAAACCTTTAGCTAACAAATCATCCAGCTGCGTCCTCAACTCCTTCATCTCCGTTGGTGCCAATCTGTATGGTGCTCTTGCTACAGGTGCTGCACCTGGAATGATGTCTATCCGAAACTCCACTTGCCTATCTGGTGGCAAACCAGGTAGCTCTTCAGGGAAAACCTCAGGATATTCCGAAATAACAGGGATATCCTCAATCTTCGGCTTCGGCTCATCAATGGTAACTTGTGCCATATAAATGACACATCCCTTCTGCATGCATCTGGATGCTTTGAGCATGGACACTTGCTCAGGCAATCCATGTTGGGTATCTCCTTGAATAGTAAGTGACTCACCGGACGGAGTCTTAACTATTACTTGCTTTCTGTTGCACAGAATCTGGGCTTGGTTATGTAACAACTGCCACTAAAATCCATAATTAGGATGGTAATTAGGTAATAAGGAAACCCTAATTGAGAAACCCAAGTAATTCTGCACTAACCCTAAAATTTCCAGAATAATCGGAATCAGGATCAGGGCCCCTAAAACTCAGGGGGGCAAAACCCTAGCTACGATTATCATCATAACTCTCTGTCGAAATAGAATTTTAAAAATCTATCGACTCAGCAAGCCTACACACGCAAAAACCTAGTCTATGAAAATAGGGTGGTCACTCGCGTAGCGCGACGCCTAAAGGGGTACCCCCTCGCGCTACGCGACGGTGACAAATTTTCAGTATAAATAGCAGGGGTTGGGACTTGAAATCTGGCACTTGAACGACGTTAAAATTCATAATATACGTCGAGTTATAAGCAAAACAGTCCAACACACACACAATTATCGAAACGCTGCCGCAATCAGGGTAATAACTCGATCGCTATTACGATTCAACGTCCGATCGATTATAACTATCCAACGATAGTCCGGGTGCTGCTCAATTGAGCTTGTACTTTGATTATTCGTCGTGATTTCGACTTGAATATTAGAGTGCTGTTCGAATTCGGACTATGCTCTGTTATTCGTTGTGAATCCGATTGAATTATCGAGTATTGCACTGATTAATCGTTGTGAAGGTTTAATCTCGTGAATTGATGTAATTGCTGTATTAGTTACTAACCTGTGTGTGTGCATTGTGTTAAATTAGGTTTAAGCAAGGCTAATCAGTAGGCTTATATCTATTGCTCGTTAATCTGCAATGTGAGTCATTCTTCTTTTTAAACTGTTTTCTCACAGTTTGTGAGTAAATATTACAATACCTCAAATTATTTTCAAAGGTTATAAATACAGGGATTAAGTCTTTGTAATCACCAAATTACAGCTGGTATGTGGGGTATTGTGCACAGTACTGTTATTATCACTCTATGTGAGTGAATATTACTCTATGTGAGTTATTTCTACTCTGTGTGAGTACACCGTCACTATTTGGGCAACGAGACCCAATAGTGGTATGACCACAGTCACAGAAATGAATCGAGTGACAAATACCCATTCTTGATAATTGGTTGATAGAAACATTGTAATCGCTCTTAATACTGTAAATTATAACTAACGGGTCGTTTTAGAAAAACAGAATGATTCACTCAGTATTTCCCTGCTGACAAAACCTTTTTCAAACATGTTTCAGGTGATCTGTGTGATCCAGGAAAAGTGCAGTAAAGCACTATCAAGCTCAGAGAAGTGGCTCAGTGTAAATAAATGAATAAAACGTGTTTTGAAAAATAAAGATTTCTATGTGAAATCAACTTATTGTAAATTATGGGATTTATCCCTTAAACTTTGTGTAATATATTAAACGAGCATATTTCACGGATAAAAGATCCTGTTATAAAAAGACTTCCGCTGCCGCATTAATTAAATACCACGGGAACTGTCTCGCGGTCCCCCGACTCCGTCCAGGGTGGGTCGGGGAGCCGTGACAGCGAAGGTGGTATCAGAGCTAATAATTAAATTGAGCCACTGATCGAGCCACTGATTAAGCCTAAATTAAAGCATTTTGGACCACGATACTTAATTTTACTAATTGTTATTCTGTGATTATTTGTTTTATTAACTGATTATTTGATAGTTACAGTATGGGTAAACAAAAGTTGTCTGCTATCTACCACAAACTAGATGTGGCATCTTCTTCTAGAAATCCGGTAAATCTAGAAGAAGGAATCTTTGTCCGCAAGGCAAACTATGAGAATCCACTTTCCCCAGAGAAAAGGGATTCGATACTTAAAAAGAGTCAGGAGACAAAGAAACCCCGAACCAAGAGAGTTAGGTTTAACCCCGAAGTCCAAGAGTTGGGTAATAGTACACCTTGGGAAGATAAAATAGACGGGAAATGGGCAAATCTCTATATGCTAGCTACTGTAGCAGAAAATGCTAATCTTTAAATATCCGATAAGTTGGGTCTAGTAAGAGAAATCACAATCCCGTAAATAAATAAAGTCCTAAGTGTGTTTATTTCTATTGTTCTTTGTATAAATTAGTATGCAATAAAACTTCAGTATTTTTTTTGTTAAACTTTGTTCCAAAGTTTTAACATTGCATTTTACATATATGCTATGCAGCATGAATGAGATGTCGGAAACATTCCAGAATCTCAACTTATATCCAGTACCTATCGAAGTCTCTCACGACTTTACTGGTTACATTGCTGACATAGAAGAACCTGTGGAATTCCAAGCTCCACCGCTGGAAAAAGCCAAACCTAAAAAGAAGAGAAGATATGTAGGGTGGAGGAAAGTGCGCCGTAGGAAAACTGCCACTAGGAAACTCCATAAAATAGAAAATCCTGTGAGTGTGAGCAAGGGAAAGGAAATAGAAACTGGAGAAGGTTCGAAATTACCTGAAAAAGAAATAGGAATAGATCTGAAACAAAAGGGAATAGAGATTGGCGAAAGCTCTAAACAATCTGAGGAATTCACGTTCCAAGACGAAATAGATCGCCTACTGGAGAATTGTGATGTTTTAGAGCCTATCAACGATAATCTCTTTTCTTACCCGGCTACAGTTCAATTCCCACTAAACCTAGGACCAGCTATTCCAGACCCACTAGTTCATACCAGACCATTAGGCCAAATGGAGGAATGGTGGACTAATGATTGGCAATTCCAAAACATAGTTAACAGTCCTTATAGTTTCCTTCCACAATTTGACCCAGAACCACTCCCAAATCCTCCCATGAGTAATGAAAACCTAGCTGAACTCCGTCAGTTCGGTGAAGAACTGATAGGTACAGGTAATAGGATCAGGGAAATGGGGGAGCATCTAACTTGGAAGTACGATGAGAGGGAGCACCGTTACTAGAACCGTCAGTTAAACCACAGAAAGCCGTATTATATGATAGTAACTTAAAATTCTGTAAAATGGGCAATAAAACTCTGTAAAATACGGTGTGTATGGATGCATATACAATATACTAACAAAGTAAAAGTCGAGAAATCGACAATTTTGGTTATATTCGTATGATGTGATAATCTATGTGTATCTATGTGAATTTTGTCATTGATAAGTTAGACACTAATAATTTTACTAATTAACAGATGGAAAACGCTAATAATGAACCAATTAATGAAGAAAATCAATCTGAGTAAGAACAGGAAGATCAATATATAACTCGACAAGATATCGAGCATTTTATCGCCCAAGGGATAGCTCATGCTATTCCAGAAATTGTAGCTGCTGTTCGAAAACCTGCTGAACCACAATTAATTCCTAGTAAACGTATTCCAGAAGATAACGGCAGTAACAGCATAAATGGAGGCGGTAATCATGACAATCATGATCCGCAACAGGCCCCACTCCCTAAAAGAATGAAAGCTGCAACGCCTGGTTGCACTTACAAAGAATTTCTTGCTTGCAAACCCGCTGAATTTGCAGGTAACGAAGGGGCAACTGCAACACTGCGTTGGTTAGAGAAAACCGAGGCAGTAATTGCAATAAGCAAATGTGCCGATGGAGACCAGGTGATGTATGCATCAAATCTATTCAAAGAAGGAGCACTCGAATGGTGGAACACGGTCCTCCAGGCAAAAGGAAGAAGCATAGCCTATGCAATGAGTTGGGAGGAATTTAAGAGTTTAGTAGAAAGAAAATTCTGTCCCGAATACGAGAAGGAACAAATGGCAAACAAGTTCCTAAGTCATCGTATGCTAGGAGTAGATTGTCGGGGATATACTTCGACATTCTTTGAATACGCAAGGGTAGTGCCATCACT
Source organism: Helianthus annuus (assembly GCF_002127325.2). Taxonomy (NCBI): domain Eukaryota; kingdom Viridiplantae; phylum Streptophyta; class Magnoliopsida; order Asterales; family Asteraceae; genus Helianthus; species Helianthus annuus. The sequence continues at coordinate 18,774,531 of NC_035446.2, forward strand.
GGCTTCGCCAGAACCGGTACTTATCTCTCGTTACATCTGGGGGTTAATTAGTGAAATCCGAAACATCGTTAAAGCTGCGAGACCTCGTACTATTGACGATGCTGTAGAATTAGCTAATACCCTAACAGATGAATTGGTACGCACAAGAGAGGAAGATCGCAAGAAGGAATTAGCTCACAAGATTACCCAAGGATTTCGTATGGGTAATGTCAAGAAGAGAGGAACCGGACAATCCTCATCATCTCCTTTCTGCAAAGTTTGCAAAAAGAAGCATTATGGACAATGCAATATGGTTTGCAATTTTTGCAAAATGAAAGGACATCGGGAAGAAGACTGCAGGAAGAAAACAAAAGTTTGTTACAATTGCAGAGAGAGGGGACACTTTCAATCTGAATGTCCTAAGTTAGCTAAACCTATAGTTAACCAAGCCAGACCCACGGAAGGAACAACCAAGAAAAATGCTCGTGCATTCCAGCTGACCACTCAAGAGGCCGAACTCATTCCAGATGTGATAGCCGGTACGTTCTTAGTTCACAACGTCTTTGCAAAAGTATTATTTGACTCTGGTGCGAACCAAAGTTTTATAAATACTTTATTTTGCCAAGACCTTAAGTTACCTTTAACCACTCTTAGGCAAAACTTTACAGTAGAAACCGCAGAAGGAAATTCTGTAAAATTAGATAAAATCTGGCAAGAAGGAAAAATAGAGTTATTAGGCCATAAGTTTTCTGCAAATTTGTTACCAATGAATTTAGCAGGATTCGATGTAGTATTAGGAATGGATTGGTTAATAGCCAACCATGCTCGAATCCTATGTGACAAAAATGCAGTAGAAATTCAAACCCCTACAGGAGAAGTAATTTTAATTACTGGAAATAGACCTCGAAAGCCACTAAAATTCATCTCAGTAATGAAGTTGGCTAGTTATTCGAGAAAACAGGAAATGATGTATATGATTTCAGTAATCATTAATACTAAGGATAAGGAACTTCAGGACATCCCAGTAGTGTCAGAATACCCAGACGTTTTTCCAGAAGAATTACCTGGATTACCACCTGATAGGGAAGTAGAGTTTAGAATTCATTTAATTCCAGGTACTGCACCAATAGCTAAAGCACCATATAGATTAGCACCTACCGAAATGCTAGAATTGAAAAAGCAATTAGATGAATTATTAAGCAAAGGATTCATACAACCTAGTTCATCCCCTTGGGGTGCACCGGTACTGTTTGTGAAAAAGAAAGATGGATCGATGAGAATGTGTATCGATTATAGAGAATTGAATAAGGTTACAATTAAGAATCGATACCCACTACCTAGGATTGATGATCTTTTTGATCAATTGCAAGGAGCTAGGTATTTCTCTAAGACAGATTTAAGATCCGGATACCATCAGTTGAAAGTACAAGAAGAAGACATACCTAAAACTGCTTTCAGAACTAGGTATGGTCATTATGAGTTTACAGTCATGCCCTTTGGATTAACGAATGCCCCAGCAGCATTCATGGACATGATGAATCGAATCTGTAAACCATACTTGGATAAATTTGTGATCGTTTTCATTGACGATATACTTATTTACTCCAAAAGCCAAAAAGAACATTGTGAACATTTACATGTTCTCTTAACCTTGTTAAGAAACGAAAGGCTTTATGCCAAATTATCAAAATGTGAATTTTGGTTGCAAGAAGTACAATTCTTAGGTCATGTGGTAAATCACGAAGGTATCCATGTAGATCCTACTAAGATAGACGCAATTACGAAGTGGAAAGTTCCACAAACAGCTATGGAGATAAGAAGTTTTCTAGGCTTAGCTGGATACTATAGACGATTTATCAAAGATTTTTCTAAGATAGCCGTACCATTAACTAAGTTAACCTGTAAAACTGCTAAGTTTGAATGGGGACCTAGACAAGAAGAAGCCTTTAAGATTTTAAAGCATAGGTTGACAAATGCACCAATCTTAGCTTTACCCGAAGGAACAGAAGATTTTGAAGTATATTGTGATGCTTCAAAATTGGGATACGGATGTGTGTTAATGCAACGCAAGAAGGTAATTGCGTATGCCTCTAGACAATTGAAAAAGCACGAAGAAAATTATACGACTCATGATCTAGAATTAGGAGCCATAATTTTTGCCCTTAAGATATGGAGACATTATCTGTATGGAAGTAAGTTTACTGTCTATACAGATCATAAAAGTTTAAGATATATATTTGGGCAAAAAGAATTAAACATGAGGCAAAGAAGATGGATGGAGATGCTAAGCGATTACGACTGTGATATCCAATATCACGAAGGAAAGGCAAATGTAGTTGCAGATGCCTTAAGTCGTAAGTATCATGAGAAACAGAAACAAGTCCGTGCTCTGAGGTTAAATCTACAAGTAGATTTAATGGCACAAATTAAAGAAGTTCAGAAAACAGCAATCCAAGACGATGCTGAAGGAATGAAAGGTTACCTAAAAGAATTAGAACAAGGAAATGATGGAATTTGGAAATTCCATAAGAAACGAATTTGGGTACCTAAGCAAGGAGAATTAAGAAATAAGATCTTAGAAGAAGCTCATAAATCTAGGTATACTATGCACCCAGGAAACAATAAGATGTACCAAGATTTAAGGAAAAATTTCTGGTGGATAGGAATGAAAAAGGATATAGCCGAATACGTATCCAAGTGCTTAACTTGTTCACAAGTTAAAGCTGAACACCAGAAACCTTCAGGACTACTACAACAGTTAGAAATGCCTGTATGGAAATGGGAACTTATAACAATGGACTTTGTTACAAAGTTACCCAAAACCAAAAGAGGTAATGATGCGATTTGGGTAATCGTAGACCGATTAACCAAGTCAGCTCATTTCCTACCAATGAAAGAAACCTTTAGTATGGAAAGGTTAGCACAACTCTACGTGGACGAAGTAGTATCCCTACATGGAGTCCCGCTCTCCATTGTATCGGATAGAGATAGTCGATTTACTTCGCATTTCTGGAAAAGTTTTCAGAAAGCAATGGGAACTCGACTAAATCTAAGTACTGCTTATCATCCACAAACAGACGGACAGAGTGAAAGGACCATACAAACGTTAGAAGACATGCTCCGAGCATGTGTAATTGACTTTGGTGGTAATTGGGATAGCCATTTGCCATTAATTGAATTCTCCTATAACAATAGTTATCATTCAAGCATCAAAGCTGCACCATTTGAAGCACTGTATGGACGTAAGTGCAGAACTCCAGTATGTTGGGCAGAAATCGGAGAAAGTCAATTATCAGGTCCTGAAATAGTACAAGAAACTACTGATAAGATAACTCAGATTAAGGAAAGATTAAAAACGGCTCGAGATCGTCAAAAGAGCTATGCAGACAACCGTCGCAAGCCTTTAGAATTTCAAATCAGAGATAAAGTACTTTTAAAAGTCTCTCCTTGGAAAGGAGTAGTACGATTCGGTAAGAAAGGAAAGCTAAGTCCAAGATACGTTGGACCATTCCCCGTGATTCAACGAATAGGACCAGTTGCTTATCGTTTACAACTACCAGAAGAATTAGCTGGAGTACATGATGTATTTCATGTATCCAATCTTAAGAAATGCTTAGCAGACGAATCCCTGGTAGTACCTCTTCAAGATGTAGAGGTGAACGAAAAATTGAAGTTTATAGAGAAACCACTACAGATCGAAGATAGAAAAATCAAGTTTCTCAAGCACAAACGATTAGTGTTAGTAAAAGTCAAATGGAATTCAAGAAGAGGACCAGAATACACTTGGGAACTGGAATCAGAAATGAAGCGAAAGTACCCTCATCTATTCCAGTAAATCTCGAGGACGAGATTTTTCTTAAGGTGGGGAGGATGTAACAACTGCCACTAAAATCCATAATTAGGATGGTAATTAGGTAATAAGGAAACCCTAATTGAGAAACCCAAGTAATTCTGCACTAACCCTAAAATTTCCAGAATAATCGGAATCAGGATCAGGGCCCCTAAAACTCAGGGGGGCAAAACCCTAGCTACGATTATCATCATAACTCTCTGTCGAAATAGAATTTTAAAAATCTATCGACTCAGCAAGCCTACACACGCAAAAACCTAGTCTATGAAAATAGGGTGGTCACTCGCGTAGCGCGACGCCTAAAGGGGTACCCCCTCGCGCTACGCGACGGTGACAAATTTTCAGTATAAATAGCAGGGGTTGGGACTTGAAATCTGGCACTTGAACGACGTTAAAATTCATAATATACGTCGAGTTATAAGCAAAACAGTCCAACACACACACAATTATCGAAACGCTGCCGCAATCAGGGTAATAACTCGATCGCTATTACGATTCAACGTCCGATCGATTATAACTATCCAACGATAGTCCGGGTGCTGCTCAATTGAGCTTGTACTTTGATTATTCGTCGTGATTTCGACTTGAATATTAGAGTGCTGTTCGAATTCGGACTATGCTCTGTTATTCGTTGTGAATCCGATTGAATTATCGAGTATTGCACTGATTAATCGTTGTGAAGGTTTAATCTCGTGAATTGATGTAATTGCTGTATTAGTTACTAACCTGTGTGTGTGCATTGTGTTAAATTAGGTTTAAGCAAGGCTAATCAGTAGGCTTATATCTATTGCTCGTTAATCTGCAATGTGAGTCATTCTTCTTTTTAAACTGTTTTCTCACAGTTTGTGAGTAAATATTACAATACCTCAAATTATTTTCAAAGGTTATAAATACAGGGATTAAGTCTTTGTAATCACCAAATTACAGCTGGTATGTGGGGTATTGTGCACAGTACTGTTATTATCACTCTATGTGAGTGAATATTACTCTATGTGAGTTATTTCTACTCTGTGTGAGTACACCGTCACTATTTGGGCAACGAGACCCAATAGTGGTATGACCACAGTCACAGAAATGAATCGAGTGACAAATACCCATTCTTGATAATTGGTTGATAGAAACATTGTAATCGCTCTTAATACTGTAAATTATAACTAACGGGTCGTTTTAGAAAAACAGAATGATTCACTCAGTATTTCCCTGCTGACAAAACCTTTTTCAAACATGTTTCAGGTGATCTGTGTGATCCAGGAAAAGTGCAGTAAAGCACTATCAAGCTCAGAGAAGTGGCTCAGTGTAAATAAATGAATAAAACGTGTTTTGAAAAATAAAGATTTCTATGTGAAATCAACTTATTGTAAATTATGGGATTTATCCCTTAAACTTTGTGTAATATATTAAACGAGCATATTTCACGGATAAAAGATCCTGTTATAAAAAGACTTCCGCTGCCGCATTAATTAAATACCACGGGAACTGTCTCGCGGTCCCCCGACTCCGTCCAGGGTGGGTCGGGGAGCCGTGACAGGTTACTCGACAACCAATCCATGCCTATCACTATGTCGAATCCAGCTAGCTTAAAGGGAAGCAAGGATAGCGGGAAAGAATGATTCCTAATGGATATAACACATCCATCTAGAACAGTCGAGGCGGTTTCTATGGTTCCATCGGCTAATTCCACCTCATATTTCACACTTAAGGTTTTAACAGGAAGGTTCAACAGTTTACAAAACTTATCATCTACAAACGACTTATTGGCTCCTGAATCAAACAAGACTCTAGCAAAAACATCATTTACAAGAAACGTACCGGTAATGACGTTGTCGTCAAGGACTGCTTCCTTAGCGTCCATTCGGAAGACTCTCGCATTAGTCTTCTTTCCATCATCAACCTTCTTCGCATTCTTTGGGCAGTTGGGCCGAATGTGCCCTTTCTCGTTGCAACCGAAGCAAGTTGCATCCTTCATTTTCTTGCAATCCACAGCTTTATGATCTGTGGACTTGCAGATTCCACATCGTTTTTCTGAAGACTGGGATTTCGTCTCCAAACGACATCTCCCAAAGTGGTGCCTCCTGCAGGTCTTGCATCTGGGTTTCTCACCCGACTGATGATCACTTTTCCTAGACCCCGACCCTTTCCTGTGGTCGTTGTTCCCTCTATGTCGCTTCTCAGACCTTCGTGAGGTGTCATCCTCACGTTTCCGTTTGTTCTCCTCAGAGCTCTTCATAGCTCTCAATCTTACCACATCCTGAGTGAGGGAGAGGGACAGGTCAGCTACTGACCTAAATGTAGTAGGCCTTGAAGCTTTAACACTCGCCTTTATCTCCGGTGCCAGACCCCCAGATAAGGCACTAAACGAGACAACGTGTTGAACGTAGTAAGATACGCTTGACAATCGAGGTTCTTCATAACTAAGGATACAAAATCCGATTCAATTCGCTCGACCTCGTGCTGCGGACAGAAGTTCTCCTTGATCAGTGCTACAAACTGATCCTAGTTCATGCTATATAGGGCGGCCTTACCGGCAGCTTGAAGTAGTGACTTCCACCATGCTAACGCGTCTCCCTTGAATGACTGGGATGCGTACTTCACAACATCCCTATCAGCACACCCGCTGATATCCACCACAGTATCCATTTCATCAATCCACGTCATACAATCGACGGCTCCCTTTTCCCCAGTGAAATCTCTGGGCTTGCAAGATACGAAGTATTTGTACGTACAGGACCTGCTGTGCGTATCATGGTTCATCTTAACTTCTTGCTTTGGGACGCTGCTGTGGTTGGAGGAGTGATTATCATCCTCAGCTTTCTTCGGCTCACTCTTTTTAGAAGGAGGCTTACTATGAGCCTCAGAATGAATCTTGGGCTTTGCGTGCGTTTCTGTTCGGGTCCTACTCCGAGTACCACTAGATTCCCTGAATTGCCTATCCATAGCTTTGGCAACAGCGTTATCTATCAGTGCTTGCAACTCTGCACCGGTAACGTGAATCTTTGCATTATCTGAGTGTTCCCCAGAATGACTGTTGGTCTCCTCCGATTTGGCCATTGTAGCTTTAAGCTACAATAAAGGACAAGGTCTAATTTAGAACCTAACAGTATCATCGTTCTTAAACGATTTATTAACCATGGTATCAAGAACCTTAGCAGTTAATTTAATAAATTTCATTCAGGCTCTTATTAGCAATCAAGGAATGAAAATATATATATATATATATTGGCACCATAGGCCTAGTCACATGGACAATTACTAAATTATAAATTTAGATTTTTATAGGATTATAAATTGTATAATTAAACAAATAATCCTTTTCTAGACAGAGAGTCATAAACCACAACTGTCACTATATGACATAGTCATAACCCGTAGGTATCAAGTCATTAATAGACTTGTATACAGATAAAATCTGTAGATAATTTATTAAAAAGGGTGACGTGGGTGATTTTACGAATCACGCTTAGTCAAGAATGTTAACATGTTCTCAGACGTTAACAGGGAGTTGAATCTTTTCAACCAGGTTTTACCATCATGGCCAGGCCTATTAATAAGGCATTCAAGCTAGGTTATACCTTACTAAGATTCTTATAAAATGGCAAATCAAATAAAAATTGATATTTTCCATTATTTTAATATTATATTCATGCATATAAATAAAATGAGAAATTCAAATTAACCATTTCAAATTTCAAATAAAGTACTAGTACATCTTTTGCCCTAAACGGGACTTTGAAATAACATGAATAACATGAATAACATGCCCGCGCAGGGGCTAAACAAATAACAACAAAAGCAAAATAAAATAAAGCAAACCCACGCAGGGGTCAACAGAACAGCATACCCACGCAGGGGTAGAATAAGATAGATATACCCACGCAGGGGTAGAGTACAGGAATAGATGTCCACACAGGGACATGAGTACATGAAATGATAATCGAAGGATTCAATGATCCCTCTTGCTCTTACCCTTGAGCAAATCAAACACCTTCTTGAACATGCCACTGGTGCGACGGCGATCAGCTCGCATCTCGTGTTGAAACTCACGTCGCATGCTATCAATCCCATGCAGGATTTCCTGAACCTGCGGCGGCGACATCATAGGCGCCGGTGGCGGTGGCTGGTACTGCTGCGGCTGCGGTGGCTGGTACTGCTGCGGCTGCGGTGGCTGCTGGTAACCCGGAGGGTAACTAAAAGTAGACTGCCCAGCAGCCCAAGTGTCTCCCAATGGACCACTAGGTGGGAGTGAGCTGTAGTTCACAGCTTGCCAATAAGGGTCTCCTGTGTAATCATAACCCTGAGGGAAAACATGCTCGAACGGGTTAAACTGAGCTGCACTAGCATAAGCTGGAATCGGCTCTCCAAAATTCTGCGGCGGCAGAGGCGGGATCGGTACTGAAGTGACCTCCGATACAGGATGCTGAGACTCCCCTGTCTCGGACTCCCCGGGAAGAGACGTGTAGCGGCTGCTACCAACATGTGGAGGGGTGCCTATGCGAATCCCTCCGCGCGTAGACATGCGCGCATTCCTCCTTGGCCTCTGAGGCGGAGGAGGTAAAACTGGTGGCGGCGGTGGTGACGGAGTGATCACGTCACGCCATAGGGCCTCAGATAGGTCCTGCGGTAGAGGCGGCTGCTGCTGAAGCTGCTGCGAGTGGTGCTGCGAGTGCACCGGCGAAACCTGGTGAGACTGGAGCATCGGAGAGTTGTGGCTGGGGGTGTAATACCAATCATGCTGCTTAAATCTCTCCTGAAAGCTGTCCCCACCATTGTAGGGTGATCCCCTAAATGGCGACCCATCCGATATCTCAATCGGATGGTTAGGCGTACCTGATGGTGGTAGCGAGGGGTCCGTATCCTCGTCGACGTCCATCTCGTGACCACCAGAAAAGTGGTCCTCCGGTCCAAGTGGGTTATGACCCACTGGCTCATCCACAAAAGCATCAGGGTTATATAAACCCTGGTAGACTGGTGCTGGATACTGGTGCGGTGACTGATGCAAAGGTATGTAGGATCCATGCGAACCATGGGGCCCATTCTCCGAGTGGGGCCCAAACGAGTGGGGTAAAGACGGTGAAGTGCTGGCGGATACCGAGTGTCTAGCAGGCTCGGCGAAAGACCTCCAAAGGTCGTTGGCGGCTGTGTTGTGCGTGGCGGATGGTGCTCGCCTATGTGAGGGCCCTGCCTCATGGTCGTGAGACGTAGCAAATCCTCCTCGACCTCTCATACGGGGCGGCATAGTGATCCTGTCAAAAGTCAAACAAGTTGCACAACAAAATATATAAGACAATGCAAAATAATAAAAATAAATTAACGAAATGTTGAACATTTCCTAAGTTCCTTGTCTAGACTCGAAAATCGAGGAATGTGCAATTGTGTAACTGAGATTAAACACATTAGGATAGTGTTTAATTCACTCAGCGTTGGCTCTGATACCAACCTGTCACACCCCGATTTCCACGTGTCACCGGTGGGCCCGGTGTGGGGTACAGTGACGTAGTTGGCATCGTTATAGACAATCAACACAATATAATAATGCACAGCGGAAGCAGAATAGATACATTTCAACTTTAAATAAAGTGCAATGATAATTATCACAGTAGTTGAAACGGATCCACAGGCGGATCAAATAAAATAAGATAAAAATAGTTCAACAGATATATTGTCGTCCGAGCTTGCGAGACTATAGTGGACGCTCTTAGGAAACAACCAGCCTATTTCCGTATAGTACCTGCACTTAACCTTTTGGGAAAAATACGTCAGTTTACACTGGTAAATACAAATCGACTGACTCATTTTGAAAATGATTGAAAATTGATTTAAATGCACAAGGCATAAATATTTTTATTAACTTGGGATAATTATATAATATAAACTTGTGAACGATTTACATGCACTCGTATCTTTGGTGGCCCGGGATCTGCTGTCCGGGCTAAGAATTAAATGACACACCACATTAAAGAGTTATACACGACGAGTGTACGCCTACACCCCGTGCTCTGGTCGTGGCCATCTCGTGAGATAATGCCAAGGATATCCGGGACACGGTCAATAACCCCCCAAAGCCTTTAAGTAAGACAAGACTGTTTAAACGAAGTCGCACAAGCTATTCAAGACTGTACACCCATAAGGAGCAGGACTTGTGCGCCCGATCAAGCGGTATTTTAAATACCGTACCCCAAGCCCGTATAGGGAAAATAAGTCAAAATGTATTTACCTGAGCAAGTATAAGTCACAAATGATAAGTGTTGGTAGCTTTTACCGGGCCTCCTAATCTGGAACAAAGGTTTATAATTAACCTATTAGATTCCTAACGGGTCTTTTATTTAAGCCTAAGCTTTGACCGGTTAGTTTTAAGAATGATACGGTTTACGCACGATTAAGCGAAAGACCGGATAGAATGTGATTTAGACCCGACAAGTTTGAATACTTGTATAATATGGGTATACTAAATACATTCTGGATTTTGAAATAAAAATGATATCGTTTGGCCCGTTTCGGTCAATTTACGCAAACTAGTTACGTAAACCGAACCGAACGTAAAAAGGGCGATACGGGTAGAAAAATGATTCAAATGCAAGTTCCCTGATATAATATGCTTTAAATATGATATATATCAGTAAGTTATGTTCTATATTGCCCGGAATAATTTTAAACTCAATTTATGCCTTAGAAGGGCATTTTGGTCATTTAAAAGATAATAAAAGAGTAAAATTAGAACTCTGAGTTTCGGGTCTGGTTCATACAGTAAATATACTTAATATAACATATTATATCAGTAGGGTATGACCCATATATCAAATTTATCATTTAAAACCGAACTATGCACCGTAGGGGTATTTTAGTAATTTCACAAGGGCTAAAAACGCCAAAACTGGAAGTCTGAGTTCATATACTTATACTTACTGTTTTTATATGAAAATATGCTAAACACATCAGTAGGTATAGGTCTTATATGTTTAAAACAAGTATAACGCTCAACATGCGCTTAACACGCTAAATATGCGATTTAAGGGCGTTTTCGGGTTTTCAAATTAAATCTGAGATTTTTATATTTCCAGAATACTTAAAATAATTTATTCATCATATAAAATCAGTAGAAAAAGGTTTCGGGTCAAAAGGATGTGTAAAACTCATTTTATGACTAAAACGGTCAAAACCGACATAAGCCGAAATGACTAGGCGATCTAGGATCCGTTCAGCCAAAAATTAATTAAAAATCATCAAAATTCCCAGAATATTATATTACTTCTGTTGGTAAAGAGTTTCGTATCAAAACGTGGCCAGAAACGGGTTCTACGCGAAAAGGACCGTTTATGTAAATTTATAATATAGTTTTACGCTAATGGCCATAACTCACAATCTGGACCACCACCGATCCGAAATTTTCGGTGCAAGTTTATATATTAGAAATAAAGTTTTCTATCCTTTCACTTTTCCAAAAATCACGTTTTATATCAAAAAGGGCAAAATAGTCAACTTTATGCATAAATCGGAAACATGCATTCGAATCGGCTAAGCATAGACTTATGACATAAATTTCCAGAAAGTTTAACTAAAATGCCAATGGTCAAAAATGCTCTAAAATACAGATCTCACACATGCATGTACGGATCCGAACCGATAGTTTACGAAAAAGTCATTTATTAGGACTTTCGGTTCCAATCCGGGTTTACACTAAAGATCGTCGAGTTGATCGTGGTAAAATACATTCTTATATTCATAATAAAGCTTTCTATGAAGATCAAACAGATTGCATGTCATCTATATCATTATTCATGTCATTTTTCACAAAAATTGCTTCTGTTGACTTTTTAGAAATAGGTTTGACTCGACATTTAGCATGCATGTAGTGGGAATCAAAGAGTACCCTTTTGAGGGTTTGTTTCCCATAATATTACCAACATGTATCAGGTTTCAATTCGAGAAATGACTGATTGAAACTTGTTAAATCAGAAAGTCAAAGCTTATGAACAAACAGTTTGACTTTTAGCAATAATCACAACAAGAACGGATTAAAGAACGAATTGGAAGCTTACAAAGGTCCTATAGGTGCTTAGTGAACACTAGGATCGGCCTTGAAGATCAGATGAACTCCAGAAATCTGCCTTGAAGGTTCTTGCAATTGAGAGCTTCTTGGTTACTATGAAATTGCTCAAGAAATGGATGCAAAATCGGATTTAAAGCTGGAATTTGAGGGTTACTGTTTGCCTAGCCATGCATGGCTTCTAATTGGAGCAAAAGGAGGCAAGAAACAACTGGATACCACTCAAAATCGGAGCCAAATAACCCAAATCCGCGACTTCTGTCGCTGGCAGCCCCACGCGGCCCGCTTGGGTCAGACCAGGCGGGTCGCCTGACCCCTGATCAGCAAAACAAGTTTCAATTTTGGCAGAAATGGTCCCTGAGCTTGTACGCGATGTTTCGGCTACTTTTCTCGACCCGTAAACCCCCAAACTTGGTTTCTAAGAACCTTAGGACTTTTACCAACATGGAAATGTCCTCGGAACATTTTGCGCTCAACCGAAAAGCCCTGAAATTCGACGTTGACGCTTTTAGTCCTTCAAGTACGGTTTTGGCCATAACTTTCTCATACGTTGACGAAACTTCATGAAATTTTAACCACATATTCTAGTGAGTATATTTTAGCTTCTCAAAGCTTCGGGTCTGCCAAAAGTTCACTCAGAGGTATAAATTAAACATGTTGACACTTTTGGCCCCTATAGTTTGTAATACTTCACTTTTGTGCAATTTCCGCGTCGTATGATCCATGAACCATCCGTTTAAGGTTATGAACATTATGTAGGGTTATCATAGAGCCTATTTATCCATTGTTGACACTTTGGACCCTTACGTTCCATAGTTTTCACTGTTTGTCACTTTTAGTCCCTCTAAAGTATGTTTTCTCATAACGGAACCTTATGACACGTGTCAAGACATTATTGGACGAAATTTTTTCGAGGTGTTACAGTTTATAAGAACCTTAGGACATTTACCAACATGGTAATGTCCTCGGATAACTTTGCGCTCAACCGAAAGGCCATGAAATTCGACGTTGACGCTTTTAGTCCTTCAAGTACGGTTTTGGCCATAACTTTCTCATACGTTGACGAAACTTCATGAAATTTTAACCACATATTCTAGTGAGTATATTTTAGCTTCTCAAAGCTTCGGGTCTGCCAAAAGTTCACTCAGAGGTATAAATTAAACATGTTGACACTTTTGGCCCCTATAGTTTGTAATTCCTCACTTTTGTGCAATTTCCGCGTCGTATGATCCATGAACCATCCGTTTAAGGTGATAAACATTATGTAGGGTTATCATAGAGTCTATTTATCCATTGTTGATACTTTGGACCCTTACGTTCCATAGTTTTCACCGTTTGTCACTTTTAGTCCCTCTAAAGTTCGTTTTCACATACCGGAACCTTATGACACGTGTCAAGACATTATTGGACGAAATTTTTCGAGGTGTTACAGGGACCTAAGGGAAGATGGTTGCTAATCAGAGGAGCTCCAGAGAAGAGTCTTGAGTGAGAGTGGAATGAGCAAGTTCAAGGTTCACAACTTCTTCTCCTTATATAGTGAACTATGGAGCACAAGATCAAGCCAAAGAAGTCTATGATTGATACAAGATCATCCCAGGTGTCTCTATGAAGCTATATACTGCCTATCAAGCCCCTGAATTCGAATACCACCTTAATAAGGCGGTGGAACTGACTGAACTGGCAGCGACAGTCTTACGGACCGTAAGCCAGAGCTCTTGCGGTCCGTATGCTCCTCTTACGGACCGTATGCTTAACGGTTGCGGTCCGTAACCGACCCTTGCTCAAATCGCCTAGTTACTATCTTACGGACCGTAAGCCCTTGGCTTTGCGGTCCGTATCCGATGACCAGAGGACAAAAATTTGGGATTTCATAGGCTTTGAGCATGCACTTCTTTCCAATCCGAATCTTGTGCATTTCTTTTCAGCTGAGGGTCCCTTTTGCTCAGATATTGCATGCCTTACATGCACTTACTCTCACTTGGCACTTAGTGGCAAGTTTAAAGTGACGGAAATTTCAAGAATTCATGCTTGGACATATTTTAGCTCAATGTTTAATTCTTTTAATCAGAATTGTAAATTTCCTGATTGTAGTAGTAACATTTTAAGAATCCAATTTCCATAAAAATGGAATTTTATTTATTTAGGAATTAACCGGCTAAATATATATCAGATGTTTATCATAATGATTTAGGGTCTTGGGATTTGTAATTTGGGTCGCTCAGAGATATTTTAATAACATGTCGCCCTTGGGTCGTTCAGAGGTATTTTAATTACGAGATGTTACAAAGTAGATGTTTTGAAACCTTTTACAAATTCAAAAAAACAATTATTATTATTATTATTATTATTATTATTATTATTATTATTATTATTATTATTATTATTATTATTATTATTATTACTATTACTATTACTCTCACTATCACTATCACTATCACTACCACTACCACTACCACTACCACTACCACTACCACTACCACTACCACTACCACTACCACTACCACTACCACTACCACTACCACTACCACTACCACTACCACTACCACTACCACTACCACTACCACTACCACTACCACTATGAAAGAAAAGTTAACATCACTTAACAATGGCTAGCTAAACAAGATCAATTGGATTATTCCTTGCGGTACATAAGAAGCTTGAAATGCTTTTCTTGGAGATGATGTGGTTCGTAATTTCATAAAGCAAACATTTGGAAAATAAATTCACGTTAACCATTAATAACACCAAGCATAATGAGCAGGTAACTTCATGCAGCCATAGCCTTATGAATTGTTTGGGGGCAACTTTGTGCAACACAGGCAGTGGCGAATACATAAAATTTTGTTACTGGCGGCATAAATGGGATACGTAAAAAAATGAGTCAGGTTAAACTAAACAAACAAATATATTAATCATTTTTAAGTTGGTTGATGTATATAAAAGATAAAAAACATGAAAAATAGTATTAATATTTGAAATGATTTTACTGGTAGTCCTTGTATAATATATATCATAAATAATAAAATAAGAACATTAATTATAAAAATGATAAATAAATAAATAATTAATAAGTACTGTAAACAATGCTATACGTCTAAAAAACAGATAGATAGTATTATTCATCAAAAATATATATATAGAAACTATTAATAAACATTTGAAATTTGTAAAAATTAATTTGGTTATTGAATGTTGGTGTGGCCGCCGGTTTTTTTTTTTTTTTTTTTTTTTTTTTTTTTTCAATAGAGAGAGGACATAAAAAGCTAAAAAATAATAGGTTTAAACTAGGTATTTTTTTACTTTTTTCTAAAATCTAAGTCATCTTTTTTCCTTCTTCCTTTTTTTCACCATTGTTAAAAGTTCATCCACCAAAGAACAGAAAAATGTATATGACGGAAAAAACGCATATGACACTACATATCTTTAATGTTCTCTGGTCAATTACAAGGTCAAAGGTTCACTCCATTCTCAGATTGTTATATATCCATTTTATATATGGTTGAGCTCATAGAATAATGAGAATCCCTGGGTAAACATTTCTCTACCTAAGACTATTTAAAAACAACGGGTAATGATGATATGTGCTACTCTTCAAAAAATGGTATGACAAAGCAATAACAAAGAACACAAGTAAACAATGATTAGGATAAAGGGAATGAGATTTTACCTAAAATTTCCGAGATCACCGATTCCAACAATGAACAGAAGATAGAACAACCATGGAATCTTGTAACAAAAGCAGCTCCAGCGCGCAAGCACTTTCATGGCATAGGTTTGTTGGTTGCAAGGCCGGTCCAAACGCTAAAACCGTATGTGGTTACGAAGACCAGAAAACAATCAATATGATAGATGTTGGAGAAAGAAAGAAAGGCAACCAATTTGGTACTGTGTTGTTCAAACAAGCTTGAACGAGGGAGATGGCAAGTGTGGTGGGAGGAATTTAAAGTGTGACAGTAGGTTAAACCATATATATATACGTATTATGTATCCATGTAAAACGTATTTCCTTTGCATATATAAAAACTAAATAAAATAGTTCATTATATTATTTATATCTTATTTGTTTTGTCACGTGACTTGAAAAAGCAAAATCGCCCGTGATGGTTCGGTAAGACCTGCTCTACTGGAACAGAAGCATTTAATTTAGATTGTGGGGTATGATGGGGTTTGGGTTGGGCATTGGTTAACACATGGAATGGGAAAAAAAACTCACGCCCATGGGGTATGGTGGGGCTTGGGTTGGGGGCATGAGTTGACACATGACCATTGAGATCCCGCCATGTCACCTTGCTAGCCCGCCCCACGGCTTCAAACCCACGCCAAAGGGGCCACGCCCCAAACCTAAGCCCCAACCCAAGCCCCATACCGCATGGCCTTATAATGAAGTAAAATGGTTATTTGAGGTTTCTCTATTTTATGGAATATTAATAATGGAAATATCAAAATGGTATTGATTTTTATAAAATTAGTGAGATGCCTCGCGCTATGCAGCAGGAATTCGGTTTGTATCAATTCGGTTTTTTACGTTACCAGCAACTAAAACAGAAATTCCCAAAAAATAAAATCTTTATATATCCAAAAACATATTAACACGTATTTTATATCGATCGAAAACCAAAATAACATGTGTCAATACCGGTTGTAGTAAAACCAATACTGGTACTGATGTTGTGCGGTTGGAATTGGTTCGCAATGGTAGAGGCACTCGCATAAATTAAGATGCCAAAAAATATACACTATTTTGAATGCATTTTTTTACCGAAATGTCTGGCAAACAAAATTACACACAAACGTGTGTTCAGATTTTTTTTTTAAAGTTAACGAACACAAACTATTAAAAAAGCAAAACTAAATACTATAAAAATAGATTACAGACGTATATTACAAATACCAGTACTGGTTCCAATTATATCGGTACAGTTATCAAAATATTATAATTTTTAAATATTGTAATTTTTCGTTAGTTTTAAATTAATACTAAGCTAATGAAAACGAACACGAACAACTTCATTTTCTTAACAAACAAACACAAACATAAAATCTCGTTCGGTAAACGTTAATGAACAGCTCGTGAACACATACATATCTTAACAAACGAACACCAATAAGTTTTTTTCGTGTTCGTTCGATTCATTTGATGCCTATGTAAGGAAAAATTACAAAAATAGACAGTTGACCAATCATGTTATTAAATTAGTCATTGAGTTTTAAATGCGTGATAAGCTTGCATATTTTGGGTTGAAAAAATTCTGACCCGAATTAATATATTTGGGTCGTTTTGGGTTTTTTTTTTTTAAGTGCAATGGGTTGGTTTGCACTTCTTTTTAGTAACTAACGGGTCCAATTGGGTCATCCCCTAGAACACGAAGATATTTCATAGGTTAACTTGGTTCTGATTGTAAAAAGGAACGGGTTTAGGTTTTTAGATTGTTTCAGTTCGGAAAACACCATCACCATAAAAAAAAACTCCAATAAAAATCTTAACAATCCTTCCACAATTTTAACAATCGATTGTGGGTTCGAATTAAGTCACGGGTGAATAGTTATTAGTAGATACCTTGGAAGCTTTGATTTGAATGCACTTGAATGCACTGATGGATGGTCAGAATGCACTTGGAAAATTGAACACATGCATTGCATTGATAAAAGCAATTTATGCATGAGTTGGTGGAGTAGGAATCTTGAATTGCACCAGTAGTAATTGGCATGTAGTTGGGAAACAAATAAATGAAAGTTAAACATACATTAAATTAAAATACTTCCAAAAAAGAATCTCACTTCAAATTTATTTAATTATTCTGTTTTTTCCGCTTTGTCAACAACAGATACTTTCTAATCTTTTTTTATTTTATTTTTTTAAAGAAGAACTTCATTAAAACACCGCACCAACCCAAAAGTAGAGAGGCCAAAACACAACCGAAAAAGGCAAACTACCGAAAAAAGACAAACCACCAAAATTACATCATATACATAGGATATTTACACCATTCAATCCAATCTAAATTCTTATGTCTCGACCTATTCTTCAACCACAGGAAACCAAGCGACTTTATGTCTCCTAGAATGTCTTCACTTTTGCCTCTTCCGTTAGAGAAAACCACCTCGTTACGGGCCTTCCAAATGCACCAACAACCGAGCAATATGAGGCCTTTCACAATCGGAGACTCCTCCTTCCTCAATTTGCAGAAGTTTGCATGCTCTAACACATCCTTGAAACCAAAAGCGAACATAGAAGGAATCCGAACCCATGTGCAAAAAGCCTGCCAGAAGTTCAAAACCAAGTTGCAACCTGTGAAGATATGATCCAAGCTTTCATCTAGTCGCCACAGAACGCACAACAAAGAGCATCGAGCTGAACATTTCGTTTATAAAGAGCCGTCTTCGTCGTTTATAAGCTACATAAGGCTAATAAGTCACACACCATTAAAATCCAGCACTGTACAAGTCCAGTACTATTAAACACACCCTCTAGCGGGGGCCATTAATAAGTAAAGGCCCAGCATTATACAAGTCCAGTGGTTATAACTTATAGCTTAAACTCGATAATAGAAAATCATGACTAGTTACATTATCGGGTACTTTAAATGACAACAAACGACAAATACATATAACTAAATATTTAGACTTTTGATAACAAAGTTAACATATCATAAGTTATAAAAAACAATTTCATACGGACACATGCACTTATAATATTAATTTGAAATGACTACATAAATTTTAGCCATACTTGACTAACTACTGTCATAAATCTAACTCTAGAAACACAATTTTCATTTTAAACATATACAAATCCAACTGGCAACAATGGTTGTTTTCATCTATTGGGTGAAATGGGTGGTGGAGGTAATAGTGCCAGACGACAGCTGAGTGACAGTCTCCTATTGGCCCAATAAAATTACGATTTTATCCCGCTTTAAAATTACGATTTTGCCATCAGTGTAAAATTATTTTCAACCCCTTAAAAATAAAATTACGCTTTTGATCCCATCTAAAAAATTCAATTTTCCCTGGGTTCAAACTTACGACTTCGCCCCGTTTAAATTTACAGTTTTGCCATTAGTTTTTCCCCTTATAACTACGATTTTGCCATCCGTTCAAAGTTATACTTCTACCCCGACTTAAAAATAAATTTACGCTTTTGCTCCCAGAAAAAATTTTCAATTTTGCCCTCGGTTCAAAATTACGATTTTGCTCTATTAAATTTACAGTTTTCCCATTAGTTTTTTTTTCTCTCATAGCCACGTTACGATTTTGCCCTTAAATTAAATTTACATTTTCTCCATCTTTTTTGTTTGTTTTCCTGGTTAAATTACAGTTTTTCCCCCAGTACAAAATTACAGTCATGCCGGCAGCTGCCTGACACTCCCCCATTGGTCCATTTAATTTACGATTTTATCCCTGAATAAAATTATGATTTCGCCCTCAGTTCTAAATTATGTTTTCCCATCGTTTTAGTTTTTTTCGCAAAAGTATAAAACTTTTTTTTAATTGGTTGACTTGATTTAATTTGTTTTCGTGTCAAGGAGCTGCCTAACACTCGCTCATTAGTCCTGAAAAATTGCAGTTTTGCCCTGAGCCGAAAAAAACGGTCTTGTCATCGTTTTAGTTTTTTTACTGACAAAATTATAATAGTGTTTTTTAATTGATTGAGAATTATTCGGCCATCGCCCCGCAACGCGAGCATAGCATCACCTAGTTATTATACATATTAAAAGAAAAGCAAGTCACCATGAATAGTAATAAAAAAAGGGTAATATTATTAGACATATAAAAAGCAAATCAAAGATTTTCATAATACTTTTATAATTTTGATTGTCTTATTACTTAATTGGTTTTTATTGGATAGATATCGATTTGGTTTATTACAGTACGAGTACAATATACGCACTCGGTATAGAAATTAACATATGTTTTACTTCGATCAAAAATGATAAAAACGAACATTGGTACAAGCACCAATATTTTTCAAACGGTATCAATCGGTTGAGACTCATGGTAGTTGTACCGATATTCATTTATCGTCGCAGACAGCGTGGATAAAATGAAAAAAAATCGAAAACCATAAAAATGAATATAGATACCGTGATATAGTGATATATTGTCAGTTTATTGAAAGAGAACACAATAAAATAAATATCGGTATCAAAAGCGTTGTTATACGTTAGGTGTCAATTTATAGAACACAAAGGAATTGAATCGAACTGATGTCAATTGGACATCAGTATCATCGATATTCGTTTCTAATTGTTTTTTTATTGATGTAAGGTTTTCTCTTTCAATTACAATAGCAGTTATCGGTATCGTAATGAGCCAAACCGATACCAACCAAATTCCTGCCGCAAAGCACGAGGGAATACCACTAGTTAATTCTAATTCTAAGTGTTCATGAACAGTAAATAAATTTTGATTTTCTTATATTATACCACTAGGTTATCACCCGGGTGCTACCCGAGTTGGAGAAAACTATTAAGATAAATATCAAATGTATAAATAAAATAAAATACAAAGTCTCATGTTACATAAATTAGTGATACAGTGATATACAATTTAAAGACAGTCGAGTACTCGAGTCCCTTTGAAGATGCATATCCTTCGAGTTACCAAAACCTTTCCCTTAGTAAATTGAGTTCCCTCTACAAAAAAAAGCCAAATTATAAGTGTTTAAATATATAATATAAACTTTAGTATCGATATTATATAATATAAACTTTGGTGTAGATACTAAGCTTGTTGAGATATTGGGACAAAAACGCACCAAGTTACTTAGGTATATATAATTCTTAATACAATCACACTACTTCAATCATAAAATCAACTAAACTTTATATAATTGTTTCACATCAATCTTAAATGAAGCAAATACTCTAATTGACAATATGGTTTGAAACATGTACAATCATATCTTGATAACTTGATGTATTTCGAAGATCAACCTCCAACTTCAACAACTTCCCTTTGATATGTTGCTTCAAATCCATAACTGATTACCAGTTGGACCCATTCCAAATTATCTGACCAAACTAAGTCTATGGTAAATGTGTGCTTGTAAGTGAAAAAACACATCCATTACTTATGCTCGTTAAATCTGCACGTCACAATAAGTCTAAGATAAATATGAGCTTGTATTTCCATGATTCTGTCCTTAGCTCTCCTTTTACCATTCTCATATTGACCCCTGTTCATCAATAAGCTCCTGCCATCTTCTCAAGTAGTAGGTTAAAAACTCAACCAAACCCAGAATTAAAAACTCACGCCATACAAACAAAATCGCATGAATTGTAGTCTCATGCCGCAAGACACACTATAAACACACCACATAATGTTGCATATCACCGATATCCCAAAAAAAACACTCATAACAATTTTTTTTGTGTGTGTGGGGGGGGTTACCGGTTGAAAAGGGTCAAGTACGATTAAATTAAATTTTGGTACAGCTTGAAATGTTAAGATTCACAAGAACCACTGTGCATTAAAATAACTTAAACATGTATATTTTTTCTTTATAAGCATTGAAATAACTTTGGACGAATTCATCCCGTTACCTTTTAAGCTCTTTTTTTATTTTACCCATTTGACACATTAGTGATTATAGACATATATAAAGATTCAGGTACCACGCAACACAACCCAACTCGACCCTTTCAAAGGTAAATAGGTTGAAATTGTCATCTCCGCAAGGAAAAGGTGGAAAAAAGTTATAACTATCCACACTATTTGAGTAGATTTAAAATTGTTTACTTACAGTTTTGCTCGCAATAGGTGAACAACAGGCATTTTATTTTTAAGGGTTGGTTTGTAGAAATGACCAACTGTTGCTTAAACGTAATTGACATTCCGACCTGCATATTAAAAATCACACATAATATATATTGGCTCTCTTTTGCAAATCTTCTTAAATCAAGAAAATCTTTTTAAATCAAGCATATGAATCGTTTTAAGCTATATACATGTTAATAGAAAGAATACTAACGGATAGTAGGATTTCAAGAAGATTGCGATCTTATTGGAGAATATAAAGGTCTGAACGAAAGCCAACAGAGACTTCGAAGGAGACTTTCTTCGGTGTATGGATCATTAGCTTTAACCATGGTAGTAACATATGTAAAATATATGAATTATACACACTAATCAAAATAGTAGAGACTTTCTAGTCAAGACACGTTAATTAAACTAATACCCCTACATAAACCTTGCAAAATTACCTTTATATTTTCATTGGATAAACCATAATAAAGATATCAGATTTAGTCTTGCAGAGCGTGTTGCAACATGACCTTCATGTGATGTCCCCATGTAGTGTAAATGATCCTGGGAACTACATTATAGCTGTTAGAACATGCCAAAAAATCACTTTGTCATGTGTAAAGGTGCTTAACATGATCTTAATCAGATTCTTACCCAACCTGTTTTGACATGTTACCCGACTCGCTTATATTGACATGATAAAGATTAGTTTTTGAGTCATTTAAAAGATGAAAATAATACCTGGAAATTCACCATTTGGAAAGATCATGAAAACAACTTTCCCTTTAAGGTGAGCCAATACTTCTGTAGAGCCATTGTCAAAAAAAATGTCAAATAGAATATAATTTTCAATCCACAAATTCGAGTTATAAAGATCTTAAAATTTCTAGCTCAACCCACCAATTTAGCAAATAAACCTTTAAAACGAAGTTATGAAGCTAAACAAAAGTTCCATGAACTATGGACCATACATGGTGTCCAAGCATTGGCGCGTTGTCGATTTTACCTATAGTTGGTTATCAAAACTGACCCGAAACCACATACCGAGCCTAACCCGAAGCAACCTGAAAAACTAAGTACACTAAAAACTGAATTTGACGACATACCCAAACCCAATTAAGTGTAAAAAAACTACCAAAAGTTATAAACACGGATCATAAGCAATCAATAAGCTTATAAGTCTCTTACAAGTTCACAACCCATGTTTAAGTTTATGAAAAGTTTATAACTAATTATCCTCGTTTGACCCGTCAGCGGTAAATTATAACTCAAGTCGACTCACTTATAAGAGAACAAACGGGCTGGCCAGTTTACCTTGTTACTCAACATGGGTGAATCACTCATATACCATGTCTCTTGTATTTCAGTTTGGCAGTGGGCATAGCAAGAGTTGATAAACATCCCTCTTGGTGAAGAAGTGCCAAAAAATCCATCCAATGCGCGTATGAACTCCAACCTGAATTATGTAAATCAAAAGTATAACCATTAGTCAATATAGAGTGCAGGTCAAGATACCCGGGAAAGTTGGATTGACCCAAAACACCATTTGTCTATATAATTACAATAATGATTTATCTTAGGGTGATTAGTGACCTTGTATGATCTCAATTTGATCAGATGAATACTGCTCAATATCCATTTTACAGTCGTGCCATTTACCATGAGGATCAACTACCCCAGGAGATACTGCATTCTTTATCTATAGAATGTAAACCGCAATTGTATCAAAAAACATCAAAAGTAAACTGTTTATATTATGTCCTGAACACTGCAATATATACTGAACTGTTTGTCTAACCTGCCCTGAATCATAGGCCGCGTTTGTTACAAAAAGTGGTGTTTCTATTTCTTGGACCACGTTTTCAGGGAAAAAGCACTGCAAAACCGGAAAAAAAAATATTTAAAATTTGAGAAAGTATAACAGTTACCGGTTACCACCACCGTCACCATACTCTTACACATGGAGTTAATTTGAAGATCAAGAACATACCTGTAGTGGTTGATCGATATCTTAATAAAAGTCCAATATGAATAAACAAACTAAAGTGAAAGGCAGATTCAATGAAAGTAGAATGAACATCCACCATGAACCCTTTTTGACTTGTTGCACAGCCTCCCCATGATGCTGAAAGAAACGAAACGGCAAACTGTAAAAGTCGTTGAGGAAAGCATAAATACGGATCTGATGCCCATTTAACCCGTCGGGTGTTTAGTTACCCTTTTTTCAGTTTACCCATTTGACCCTTACAGGATTAACCCTGATCATCTAATCATAACCAAATGGGTCGAAATGGACACCTCTAATAATTACAAAAATAAAAAGATATATTACCTTTAGCGTTTCCATCACTTCTTTTGTAGGACAACTTTATAAGCTTTTCCACCTGATCAGCATCCAGTGCTGATTCATCTAAAGCGAGGACATAATCCTAAGTTTCAAAAAAAAAATCAATTTCAAGTATCCAGACTTTCAGATCAAGCACATGTTCAGGCTTTTGTATTTGTTAGCTAAATACAAAAATTTTAATAACAAAAATGAAAATGAAAATAGTTTAGCTTACCATAAGTTCATGCAATGGTATCTTCACCTTTGAGAGCATGATTTCATAGTTGTATGCGCGCCGATGATCAATCTGAAAGAAGTTCATAAGTGTCAAAATGATATTTCTAAATAGAGCATATTCAGAAACCAGAATAAAGGTACAAGTTCATAGCAAAAAATTAATATACTATTTTACCAGTTGCACTTTACTCATAGGTGAAACAAAAGTGGGAAACCCGATACATAGGAGAACCGTGTACAAATTCTACATACCCCACCCTACCCGCCAAATTCTACATACCCCACCCTACCCGCCAAGTGGGAAAGCCAAATGTTTAGTCTTTTATAATTTGTAGAAAATACAACCTGGTATAAGACCATATAAAAAATCTGAAACCGTTATATAACCCAGTTATTTCCTACCGTTCCCATACCCCACCCTACACGCCAAGTATGTATAGATGGCTATTAAGTATGATTTAAAACGGGTTCCAACCTAGTTAACTCAAGCTAAATGAACTACAAAATGAAATATCATATTAAGAGGTGTTCGAATAGCATCAAATTAATTATGACCATTTTGGCCTTACATCAGTTTCAATTCTTTTTCACCTACTCATGGTGTGAGAGCAAAATGGTCAAAACCATTTTTTAGCTTATAATCCACTTTTACATATATTAAAAAATGCTTATAATATCCTAAATCCTTTTGACCTATTCCAAATGACAATAACCCACCTTTACATATATTAAAAATGCTTAGTTTAACAATATACCGGAGAAGCCCGGCCCAACCCATTTTGATATAACCCAACTCACTTGACCCGCCACCTACAAGACCCTGCAAACTGCATAAGGAAGTTAAAATTTTGGAATGAAAACTCTTAAATTAGATACAATCGCCAAGTTGAAAGACAAAAATAACTTCACTCACATTATGTAATCTTGATGAATCATCCCATTCTGCTTGGTTTGAAGAACATCAGCAGCCCGCTTTATACTAATATGTACATCTTATTCAACTGAAGCTATTGATAATAACGCCATGTATTTTTTCCATCAGATAACTCACGGAAAAACGTTCGATGATTCAGATCATAATTGTTAAAAAAAAACAAAGAAAAAACACACATACCATTACATATTACATGGACTGAATCCTTGAATCTCCTTAGATTTATCTAAAAAACAAATTATTAAATCCAATCCAAACTTGATTAAAAAAATCCATATGCAAAATCCACGAGAAAATCAATTATAAATTCTTCAATAACAATAAAAACTAATAAACAAACCAGATTACCAAAAGTTGAACAATCGGAACCGTTGAAAAACATCATAGACTCTCACGCACAACTAAGCACGAAAAACTGAGATTCAATTCCAATCCAAAACGCAAACACAAACCCTAGATTTCACGTCACATAGCATATTAAATTTAATCTGAATAGAAATATAAACAAAACACCATAAAAGGAAAATCATACCTTGAACTTTTGAATCGATGTTGTTGCGATGAACCGCTACGGAGCCCGTATGCTTTCTCCGACAACCCAAATCTTCCATCACCAGGGCATTAATGTAACAGATATATTCTTACCTTGAACAACACCTGGATCCGAAATGGACTTGAGATTTGAGAGATGATATAATCAATTGATTGATGAGAAGATAGTTAACCAAAATCATACCTAGGTTTTAGAAAAGAAGTGACGGTGAAGGAGATAGAGAGATTAGTAGCTTCTCAAGGAAGAATGAAAGGAATTTGGGTTACAAAAAATATATAGGGTCCGAAGTCGGGTACCAAATCAAAGAAGTGGAGGTCCGCGTGTGAATTTTAGAGCCCATATCGTTTTCCCGCCAAAATGGATTTCTAGATGCTCTAATCTAATGCCACGTCAGCCCAAATCTTCTTGTTTATTATATATAATAGATAATAGATTATTATAGAAAGCAATAATTTATTTCTAATAATAATGTGATTTTGGTTTGCAATCGTAACGAGCCTTCAAAAAGCATTTATACATCCTCATTAACTTAATTAGGTAATTGATCAACTTATTTTTTTTATTAATTATAATTATATTATTGTTCTTATTATTATCTTATTTTATTATAATTAATTTTAAACATATTTTGGGTTTCTTTAATAACTCTCAGGATAAAAAATACGATCTTTTATAGAGAAATTGGAAAATAATAATCCCATCTTTCTGAAATCAGCCGATAATAATCCCAAGTCAGTTATTAGCCAATAATAATCCGACCTCGTCCAATTTTTTTGTAAAATAGTCTGCCGTTAAAATAAGCTTAACGGAGTTAAGTGTTTTTCCGAATTACAAACTGATGTTTTAGGGCTTTTTATGAGAACGAGGATACGAGTCGATTGATGTAAAACTTACCTCGAAATTGTGTTCGAAATGGCTTAAATTTTGTTAATTGGAAGTTAAACACCTGAATTGAAGCACCATTTTCGTGGGTTGGGGGCAGTATTTCGAGGTATGTTTTACATCAATCGACTCGTATTCTCGTTCTGATCAAAAGCCCTAAAACATCGGTTTGTAATTCGGAAAAACACTTAACTGCGTTAAGTTATTTTAACGGCGGACGATTTTACAAAAAAATTGGACGAGGTCGGATTATTATTTGCTAATAACTGACTTGGGATTATGATCGGCCAATTTCAGAAAGAAGGGATTATTATTTTCCAATTTGCCTTTTTTATAAATTGACGTTGTTTACCCTTTTTCGTTATTCTAATAATATAACATAATACTTCATACATTTCGTTAGTCTAATAATATAGTACAATGGTATATTAAACTCTGAATATATCGTTGAAACATACTTATTTTATCTGCGTTTTAATAAAAGTTTTGTTCAAAATTGAACAAGTCAATTATACTTTTTTTGTTCTTTTCCATGACAAACCAAACTGATGCTGTTCGAACACATTCAGTAGCGGTATAGAGTACCTTTTATATCATAAGCTATAGCGAGTATCGATGATAAACAAAACTGATATCATCCAAACCACATCGGTGACATGTCAATTTACTTTTAAAACCTTTATCGATATTCATTCTTATGGTTTTCCCGATGTAAAACATGTTTCAATATCCTTTTTAACATATCATGACTTTATTTATTTGGGTTTATCTTTCCATCGTTATACAAAGTGCCAATTACGGTACTGATACTTTATTGAATCGAATGATGATACCAATCGACTTCCTGCCGCAACGCGCGAGGAAGTCTACTAGTATGAATTGAATTTGAACGAAACAATCAAAAAGAAAAATAACCTTCTAAAAAATTGCGCTTTAAAATGATAGAGTTAATTACATAGTTAGTCCCTGTGGTTTGCACAAAGCAACATACTTATGTACCAATAGTTTAAAATCACATTCTAGGGTATTAACTTTTCATTTTGTAACATTTGGAGGTATTAACGTTATTTGTAGGTTTAAAATCACATTCTATTAATACCCAATTATGCTATTTTCCGCAAACCACAGGGACTAACCATGTTAATACCCTAGAAGTTAATACCTCCAAACGTTACAAAATGAAAAGTTAATACCCTAGAAGGTGATTTTAAACATTTAGTACCTAAGTATGTTATTTTGTGCAAACTACAGGGACTAACTATGTAATTAACTCAAAATGATACTTAAAACTAATTATACTTAATTAACAACTAAGACAACTAATTACAATAACCATTCACGGAACAGTGACTACTGACTACTGTTGATATACGGCTTAGTGGAACAATATAACGCTTAACAGAACAATGATTACTATTGAGATAAGGCTTAGCTGGACAGTGATTACTGTTGAGATAAGGATTAATGTAACAGTGATTTAGGTCCTCTCCTCTCATTTTATACGACTCGTATACACCATTTGAAAATAAAATTTTACCATGTGTTATTGTTAGTTTTTTTATTGTAGTACGATGACTCTAGGACTAGATACTAGCTCAGTCCCTTTTGCAAGGCTTTTAAATTAGCGACTTTGTATTTTATTAAATATCAAAATATTAACTTATTTTGGTTTTTTTTTTTTTTTTTGAATTATGGTTCATATGATTCATGGAAGAAAAGTTAAAAAAATTCGACAAGATTCATCACTTAACAATGGCTACACACTACAAGAAACGGGTACCTTTAGCGGCGTCATGTGTTGCCGCTAAAAGCCCTTTTTGTCGCCGCTATTGGTTTTAGCGGCGACATGTCACCGGTGTAGATCAGCCGCTATTGCCCTTTTTGTCGCCGCTAATGACACCTTCGCCGCTATTGCCCTTTAGAATTTTAGCGAGGACATGTCGCCGCTAAAGGTCGCCGGTATTAATGTTGGTCGGTAATGGTTAAGGATCAATAGCGGTGACACGTGTTGCCGCTAAAAGTCATTTTTTTGGTACAGCAGCTAAATACAGCTGTAATACAGCCTGTTTCTCTGGCTGAAAAACAAAATCTGCCAAATTTCTAATTTCTGCAACGCAAACAAACGCCATAAACATATACTAAACGCAATAAAATTACAAACAACGTTCAAGTCCTACATTATCATCCTACAGTTGCATAAAAACGTTAAAAATAACAAGTCATACGTCGAAATCATCCTCATCTTCGTTATCGAACATGATATCAGAATCATCGTCCTTTGCCGGTTGTTTTCCTTTTGAACCAAGATAGTTGTCAAGTTGATTCAGAAAGGTCGGGGTTTGGAACAAACTGTTTACAAATTCCTACAATAATAAATATCAAAACGTATATTAGCATATTAATTAATGCTACCAACATATATTTAACAAGGAAACATGCGTTTGTTTATCATTTTATAAATTGCGTAGTTTACCTCAGAAAAGGGTTCTTGAGTCTGAGGTTGCGAAGCCGACAAGTTCGAGGGCGTGTTTGAAGAAGGTTTACGCCACATCCCCCGGTACCATCCCCGCCGCTCACCCAACGCTTCCTTATATGGGCCAATTGGAGGACCATCACCGCTCCATTCGTTTGTGGCCTGCTGTAAATTCCTATGTGTGTGTATATATATATATATATAGAATTGCGCTAAAATAAGAACCAGCTCGAGTTGTAAGAACCGTGAGAACTTTTTGATCCGGGGCGAGGTGGACCAATTTTTTTTTCATAAATGTAGATGCGTATATTATAAACACATTTGAAAAAAAAATTCAAAAAAAAAGTCGTATGTGTAGTTTTGAGCACCACAAGTTTGTGTTTACGGGTACCGTAAATTTTCTGGTAAGATTTACGGTACCCGCAAACAGAAACTTGTGGTTCTCAAAACTACACACACGACATTTTTTTAATTTTTTTTTTTTTTACAAATTTGTTTATAATACACGCATCTACGTTTATGAAAAAAAAAATTGGTCCACCTCGCCCCGTACGGTGTAGTTCTCATGTTTCTTACAACTCGAGGTGGTTCTCATATATATATATATATATATATATATATATATATATATATATATATATATATATATATATAGGGATCGTTAAAATAAAAACCACCTCTAGTCGTAAAAACCATGGTAACCACTTTCTAGCCTTTGGATCAACAAGATGAATGGATGAGATTAAAAGTAACAAAAATTAATATTAAATAGATTTTGTCTTATTATGTCTTTATTATTTTAATCCAAAAGGGTATTTAAGTAAAATAACTTTTTTTTGTCTTTTTGCCTTTATTATTTTTTATTACTTTATTGTTTTATTATATTACTTTTTAGTTTTATTATATTACTTTTTATTATTTTAAAAGATTTTTTTAGTAAAAAAATTTTTAAATTCAAATTTTTTTAACAGAGACAATTTTTTTTGCGGTCCAGGTTTTTGCACGCCGAGTTTTTTCAACTGTCGTTTTTATGCGCCGTTTTTTAATGCCGTTTTTTAACGCCGTTTTTTTAATGCGACGTTTTTTTAACGCGCCGTTTTTAACGCCGTTTTTTACGCGCCGTTTTTTTAACGCCATTTTTTACGCGCCATTTTTTAACGCCGTTTTTTAACACACCGTTTTAGCGTCCCGTTTTACGCGCCGTTTTTTTACGCCCCGTTTTTGTTCACGCCGTTTTTGCGATCGGGTTTTTTTACGTCCCGTTTTCATGAACGCCGTTTTTTTAACGCGACTTTTTTTAATGCGCCATTTTTTAACGTTGTTTTTACTCGCCGTTTTTTAACGCCATTTTTTACGCGCCGTTTTTTTAACGCCATTTTTTACGCGCCGTTTTTAACGTCGTTTTTTTACGCCGTTTTTTTTAACACGCCGTTTTAGCGTCCCATTTTTATGTGCCGTTCATACGGCCCGTTTTACGCCCCGTTTAAATTCAGATTTTTTTAAGAAAATTTTATACTTTTTACAATTTAAGTTTTACGTTAAACTTTTTACGTTTTACGTTTTTTGACGCGCCGTTTTTAACTCCGTTTTTTAACACGCCGTTTTTTACGCGCCGTTTTTTTAACTCCGTTATTTACGCGCCGTTTTTTTCAACGCCGTTTTTTTATGCGCCGTTTTTTTTAACGCCGTTTTTTACATGTTTTTACACGTCGTTTTAACGCGCCGTTTTTTACACGTTTTTTTGCGCGCCGTTTTTATGCTCCGTCTACGCCCAACTTTTTTTACGCCTCGTTTTGCCTAACTTTTTAGACGCCCCGTTTAGCCCCGTTTTTACGTTCCGTATTTTACGGCCCGTTTTTTTACGAGCGTTTTTTTTTACGAAACGTAAAAAAGTTTTACGTTAACGTTTTTTACGTTTTTACGTTTTACACGCCGGTTTTTTACGTTTTACGCGCCAGTTTTTTACGTTAACGTTTTTTTACGTTTTACGCGCCGGTTTTTTACGTTTTACATAAAACTTTTTACGTTTTACTAAAATTTTTTTACGTTTTACGTAAAGCTTTTTACGTTTTACGTAAAGCTTTTTACGTTTTACGTTAAAACTTTTTACTTTTTACGCTTAACGTTTTACGTAGAACTTTGTACTTTTTACGTTTTGCATTTTACGTTAAAAGTTTTTACGTTTTACGTAAAACGTTTTACGATTTACGTTATACAAACGCACCCAGAAATCGCAAACTCGAGAGGTGTCTCAGATATATTGTTATCATCATCGACGCCTCAAAAAAAAAAAAAAAAACCCAACAAACAAAAATAAAAAAAAAACGAGTGGAATCTTAAAAAATACGATGTTTTGGCTCAGATTTTTCCGATAATTAGAGGCTGCAAGAAGGGTTGCAGGTTCAAAAACCTACCCTCCACCATCCTTGCCGCGCCCTCGTCATCAAAATATACAGGTTTTTTTTTGCATCATCATCTCCCAAAAAATCCAAAACGGATCAAAACCCACATATACAAACATTCAAACGCATCTGATGAACATCATTCAAAACACATTCAACATGTTCAAACAGATTCAAAACATTAAAAAAGGCAGCAGATACAACCGATTTAAACATCTAAAACCACCATGAACATCACTCAAACCCCAAGATTCAAACCCAAAAAAAACCCAAGATTCAAACCCAAAAAAAACCCAGATTCAACATATTAAAAAAGCACCAGATTCAAACCCCAAGATTCAAACCCAAAAAAAAACCCAGATGCAAACCCATCAACATATACAAACATATTCAAACCCAACAAAAAACACTTACCAATAAAAACCATCAAGAGAAGTCCAAACCACAAAGATTCAAAACCCATATTCACCTGAATCAACAGAAACAAAAAGCACTAGATTCACCCCACCCCCTTCACCCCGTTACACACCGCCACCACTGCCGTCGACACACCACCACCATCGTCGGGAGGAGACCGGGACCTCCGCCGCTCACGGCGGCGCTGCCGCCGACTCACCACCCAGCCGTCGAACCGCCACCACCCACCACAACATCAAATCAGAGTTCACCAACTCCCACCACCGAACAAACACCTCCCACCATCGCCTCGCCACCGAACAAAATCACCGATCGCATGCCGTACCCAGACCCTAGATCTAGAAAAAACAACAAATCGGAAACAGATGTGTTTGGGTTAGGGTATACCGAACTCGTTGTGGCCGGACTCGATGTGGCCGGAGTCGTCGACGGAGATGGGAGATGCATTTTTGAAGATGTTCTGCAACTTCAAAGAGAGAGAGAGACAAAAATGAGAGATGCATTTTTGAAAATTCAGTAAGTAGATGGAGAGAGAGGATGATATATATATATAAATGGTGGAGAGAGGTTGTCTGACATTAATAAATGAGGAAAGAGGTAGGAAATTGTCATTTGGGGTAAAAAGACCAAAAATCCCTTTTAGTTGGCACAATGTTATTAGTTGAGAGTGGTTCTCGCGGTTCTTATAACTGGAGGTGGTTCCTATTTTAGCGGCTCCCTAAATATGAAAACCACCTCCAGTTGTAAGAACCGCGAGAACCAGCTCCTAGCAATTAGATCTTCAAGATCAATGGATGAGATTAAAAGTAACAAAAAATAATATTAAATACTTTTTGTCTTATTATGTTTTTAATATATTAATCCAAAAGGGTAATTTAGTAAAATTACTCTATTTTGTCCTTTTGTCTTTATTGTTTTTTATTAGTTTTTTGTATTATTATATTAGTTTTTATTTTTTAAACATAATTTTTTTTATTGAAAGCATTTTTAAATTCAGATTTTGTAATAGATTTTTTATACTTTTTACATTTTACGTTTTACGTTAAACTTTTTAGTTTTTGCAGCGTCAAGAAATCTGCTGCTGTTAAAACACAGCGTCAAGAAATCTGCTGTTGTTCAAAAACAGCGTCAAGAAATCTGCTGTTGTTACGTCAAGAAATCTGCTGCTGTTAAAACACAGCGTCGAGAAATCTGCTTTTTGTTAAAACACAGCGTCAAGAAATCTGCTTGATGTTAAAAAACAGGGTCAAGAAATCTGCTTGCTGTTAAAACACAATGTCGAGAAACCTGCTTGCTGTTAGAACACAGCGTCAAGAAATCTGCTTGTTGTTAAAACACAGCTTCAAGAAATATGCTTGCTGTTAAAACACAATGTCAAGAATCCTCCAGCAATCTGCTTGCTGTTAAAACACAGCGTCAAGAAATCTGCTTGCTGTTAAAACACAGCGTGTCTGTTTCCTGGTAAAACACAATGTCGATTAGTCTATTTGCTGGTAAAACATAATGTCAAGAAAATAAGAAATCCTGCATCAAAAATCATTGCTGAAAAGATGTTGTATGATTTAAATTGAAACTGTCAATTTGAATTAAATGAGATATTTAGTTTCCATAATTTTCTAATTAGTTAGTTATCCTAATAATATAATCCATAATTAAAATAATATTCAAATTACACAAATGCCCTTTTAGTTAAAATCCTTCAATGCCACATGTCGCGTTCTTATTGCTTACTAGACTTTCTAGGAAAAACACACTTTATACCCAACTCCTACTCATATATATATATATATATATATAGGGGATGGTTCAAATGAAAACCACTTTTATTGTGAAAACTCGAAAGCTAATTAAAAAAAGCCTAAAAAACACACAAAAAAATTTTTTTTTCAATTTTTTTTTATAAAAACTGCTGGTTTTTATATATATAAAAAAACTTTTTTTCAAAAAAAAAAAAAATTGTGTAGTGCACATGTGTAATAATACACATGTGTAGTACACATACGCATGTGTAGTATTACACATGTGCAGTTCACAATTTTTTTTTTTTAAATTTTTTTTATATAAAAAAACTTGCGAATTTTGGTTTGTAAAAAAAAAAATAAAAAAACTTTTTTTTTGTGTTTTTTAGGCTTTTTTTAATTAGTTTTCGAGTTTTCACAATAAAAAGTGATTTTCATTTGAACCTTCCCCTATATATATATATATATATATATATATATATATATATATATATAGGGGACTGCTAAAATGAAAATCACCTCCAGTTGTAAGAACCGCGATAACCAGTTCCTAGCCATTAGATCTTCAAGATGAATGGATGAGATTAAAAGTAACAAAAAATAATATTAAATACTTTTTGTCTTATTATGCTTTTAATATATTAATCCAAAAGGGTAATTTAGTAAAATTACTCTATTTTGTCCTTTTGTCTTTATTGTTTTTTATTAGTTTTTTGTATTATTATATTAGTTTTTATTTTTTAAACATAATTTTTTTATTGAAAGCATTTTTAAATTCAGATTTTGTAATAGATTTTTTATACTTTTTACATTTAACGTTTTACGTTAAACTTTTTAGTTTTTACGTTAACATTTTTACGTTTTACTCGCCGGATTTTGCACGCTTTTTTCAATCGTCGTTTTTTTAACGAGCCGTTTTTTACACGCCGTTTTTCAAGCGTCGTAATTTTAACGCGCCGTTTTTACACGTTTTTTTTAACGCGTCGTTTTTTACACTTTTTACATTTTAAGTTTTTTACGTTAAAAATTTTACGTTTACGTTTTACGTAAAACTTTTTACGTTTTACGTAAATTTTTTACGTTTTACGTAAATTTTTTACGTTTTACATTAAAAAGTTTACGGTTTTAATTTTTTTTTACAAAAACTTTTTTACGTAAAAAACGAACGCACCCAGAAATCGCACACTCGGGAGGGGTCTCAGATATATCGTTATCATCATCGACTAGGGGGAAAAATAAAAAAAACAACAACATCAAAACAAAGTGTATCTTGAAAAAAAAACGGGGTTTGGCTCAGATTATCCGATAATCAAAAGGCTGCAAAAGTGGGGTTGCCGGTTCAAAAAACCTACCCTCCACCGTCTTTGCCGCGCCGTCGTCATCAAAATCTACGTTTTTTTTTTGCATCACCCCCCCCCCAAATCCAAACCGATCAAAAGCCACATAATCAAAGAATACAAATGGATCATTCAAGAAACCTGTATCCAGATCCAAAAAACCTTCAAACATCAAACAACGTCAAGAACCGAACCAAAAACATCAAACAACCCACCAAAACAGAGACACCCCTCCTTACCCCACCCCTCCACCCATCATTCACCTCCGCCGCCGCCGCCGACACACCGCCCCCCTAACCCACCACAACAATCCCCCTTCACCGGCCACTGCCGCCAAAAAACGTCAAGATCAGAACCAAACAACATCAAAATAACAGAACCAAAAAACATCAAACAAACCCCCAAAACAGATACATAAAGAAAAAATCGCTACCTTTGTCTCTCTCTTCGAGTTCCACCACCGCTGAAGAACCGAAACACCGGCATCACGCGACGCCACGACAGTTGGGTGGTCGGAGATTACTGTGGATAGGAAGGGGGTGGGTGGGTTGCAGTTAACTATCGCCGGCGAGCCCACCGCCATAAACGGGATGAAAGAGATGAGAGGTTTTGGAGCCACCGACATCACGCGCCGCCACCACAGTTGGGTGGCCGGCGATTACTGTTGAGACTGGGGGGGGGGGTTGGCTGGTGGTAATCGGCAGAAACAGGGTGGATGGGAGGTTTTGGGAGGGTTGCAAGTTTTGTGTGCTTCTCCGATGATGACAGAGATGAAAATGGAGGAGAGTGATTTGAATTTAAAAGACAAATGAAAGAGAAGAGTGAAGAGAGAGGAGTGATAAAAAACAATACAAATACCTGCTAAAATTAATGAAGAGAGAGAGAGAGAGAGAGAGAGAGATTAGACATATGGGGTAAATGACAAACTACCCTTTTGGTTGGCATAATCTGATTGGTGGAGAGTGGTTCTCACGGGTCTTACAACTGGAGGTGGTTTTCATTTTAACGGCTCCCTATATATATATATATATATATATATATACATATATAGGGGACCGCTAAAATGAAAACCACCTCCAGTTGTAAGAACCATGAAAACTTTTTGATCCGGGGCGAGTTGGACCAAATTTTTTTTTCATAAATGTAGATGCGTGAATTATAAACACATTTGTAAAAAAGATTCAAACAAAAAAATGCCCCGTGTGTAGTTTTGAGCACCACAAGTTTGTGTTTACGGGTACCGTAAAATTTATTTAAATTTTACGGTACCCGTAAACACAAACTTGTGGTGCTCAAAACTACACACACGGCATTTTTTTGTTTGAATCTTTTTTACAAATGTGTTTATAATTCACGCATCTACGTTTATGAAAAAAATTTTGGTCCAACTCGCCTCGTACGGTGTAGTTCTCATGGTTCTTACAACTGGAGGTGGTTTTCATTTTAGCGGTCCCATATATATATATGGTTAGGATCATGAGTGAACAATATCCTTGTTTGTGAACTATGTGAACTGATCTAGACCCTTGATTTTTATGATCTTGATATTTAGATGAGTGGCATGATGGTAATTTATTTTGTTAGTTTTTTCCTTTTAATTAAATACACAAGGGTATATGTGTAATTACACAATCAAAAAAAGATTTCTACATTTAACTGCTAGGGTTACATTTTAGAATATTTATATAATATGATGTATGCACATTGATTTGTTTAGTTTACTGACATTAAAGATGGCTATACGTATTTATATAATATGATGTATGCACATTTTTTGTTTAGGGCCCACAAGGCATATGAATCCTACAATAGAGATTGTTATGTTGCCACTGAATGAACCATTATTGCTAGTTCTAGTGCCAATTTATTATGATAGTTCCAGTTTTTTGAGTCTGAATATAAACATGATGCCTATTGCCTTGTGATAGTGGAAGGTTTAATTATCAAATTCTTGATACTACTTGTAACATGCAATTTTAATAACTAGAGTACACCTTAAATTTGGTGTACACGTAGGTATGCAAATTTATTGTAGGTATAAACTGTGTATACACCTGTGTAAAGTGGGTTTACATCTGTGTATACAGTGTTGGTCTTTTTATTTATCTAATACATTCATTGACATGTGTAAACGTACTTTGTGTTTTACAGTTGGTAATTTGAAGGAATAATGCCAGATAGGTTGCTGGGAAAAAAGTATGCTCTGAAGATTGCTATGAAGATTTTGTGCTCCCATGCTAACACGTTCCGCGATGGAAGCAATGGCTGGATCCGTACCATACGTGGCGAGTAGGCTTAGTGTTTAAAACGTTCCATGCAAACAATAGTAGTAAAGACTATGTTTTTTGTTTTTCCGATATGCGGTTATTTGTTTGTTTGGTTGGATTATTTTTTTATGTAAACTGAATGTTTAGTTGGTTGGTATACCTTATAATATGTTTTTGAATTTGTTTTTGGGACGTGTTATGGTTTATGGTGAAGTAGTATGAGTTTACTAATAAAAAAAAAGATTATACACAAATGTATATATGTCTGTACATAGGTGTATTAAATTTAAATACACAGGTGTACTTCGGGATTCATGAATATGTGTACGTAAATGAAATCTGGGTTTTTATCGATGAAGAACTGGTGGATTGAAAAAAAAATCTGGCATTTTTTAATGGTGATTATGATATACACTTGTTTAGATTTAAAAGATATTTTAAGTAATCACAAAAAAATAGGAAAATGTAACTTCCATGCATTAATTAAAATAAATAATTAATAATAACTTAATGTATGATTACCATCCTATCCTTTTCAACAAAAAAGATAATCAAGGGCTATGATTAGTTCACACAGTTCACTCTTGGGAGGTTATTTACTCTAGAACCCTACCATATATATATATATATATATATATATATATATATATATATATATATATATATATATATATATATATATATATATATATACTAGGTTATCACCCGCGAACTTCGCGGGTAGAAAAATTTAATTTTAATTAATAGATTTATGCCGTAAAACATAAAAATATGTTTTGACAAATGTTTTATTGAATTATATATTATGAAAGAAAGATCATAAGATGCAAAACCAACAACAAATTTTATGAATATTTGAATAAATGGTTCACTCCATTCCATCTATCATCATTAAGGCACACTAAAACTACTCTAGATTTTTCCAATTATCATCATCTTCTTATTAGGAAAATTAGTAAAGAATGGTTTAAAAGGATACAGTAACACTTTTGCGGATTAAAAGATTCTTTACAAGTGCTATCAATATGTAAGTGTATTTTTCTTCAACCTCTTATTCCCTAACTATGGGTGACCTCCGGGGCATTTTGAGCTTATGTAAAATTGTCATTCTTAGTTTCGAATTTCGAAGCTCAATCTACATTCCAACTTTAAATGAAATAGCTCCTGCATTCGCCATAGGAATACTTTAGTTAGTTGAATAGTTAGTTGAATACATTAAGAAAACGAAAACTTATAACACAGATGCGTATAACAACTTAAGTCCGACCTTCACAAGAAATGAATGCAAATTTCATACTTCTTTTGCCACGAACATACATCTAGCCTTATGACTGTATTATCTAACATATTAAAATTCTCACTCACTTGTTGATAAATCTCCAATAATAAGTAACAAAAAAATTACATTGCCTTCCATTTTCCACATGAATTATCATTTTTTAAGAATTCATGATATACCACTAATTAATAATAATTTAACATTATAATAGATTTTTTTTACTTATAGTAATTACATTCTTTTCCATAGTTCGATCTTTTAGTTTTTTTTTTTAAACTTACTATAAGTAGTTCATTTATGAGGATAGTTTTGGGTGATTACTTGACCCACGTACTAAAACTTATTAATTGAATACAAAATGAATAACCATCCACAATTATACGTAAGTTAGTTCGTGAGGATACTAACCGGTTGAACCCGTCTAACCCATCAAATGAGATGGTATAGTTACTAATTCTGCAGTCAAAACAGATCAAATTGAAGGCTCTTATGCAATAGTAGATGTTTACTGTAACTTACTCAGATAATGAGAACAGGGGAACTGGAAAAGGGAATTTTAGCTCCTACGATGAGTAAAAGTAGAGATCCTGTATGGCCCTTCAAAGATGTTCTTCATTAGAGATACTGCTTTTAGAAGTAGATTTCCATATGATAAAATGGTACCAGCCTGCACCAAAATAAAAATTTTGAACTACAATGCAAAATCACATATGTTAATCTTATCATCTCATGGGATACGCATTGGGGCCAGGTTAGATTAACCTGAAACCTTTTTTTGTCCAAATAAGGCTTAGAAACTTGTATAGTTACTTTATCTAATATAAGAAAAAAACACTTATATTGGTTAAGCAATAGTCTTCTAATTAAAAGAACTTATGTGTTATAAGGCATTGGCCAACCGTTTTCAACTGCACCCATTTAGCTGTTTAACACATTTGAGATGGGACATAACTCGATCGACACATTAAAGAATAAACGGGAAACCATAAGATCACCAAGAGCATATTTCGTATTTCACCAAGAGCAAAAAGAATTTCTTCAAACATAGCAATTATGTCAATAATTTCACCACCTGTGCTCGAATAAAAAACTATAGCATTGAGTTTCACAATTCCAACCCTACCAGAATCAAGATCCCTGTTAGCAACAATATGATTAAAGAAACATTATAACTGCCAAACAAATTAGTATACACAAGATCTACCTTGATCATATCTCGAAGCCCGATAAAAATCCATGGACCTTATTCAAACAAAATCCCACACTCTTCATCGAGGTTTTATACATCCACACACTACCAACACAAACACTACATCATAAGAATCATACAGCTTATTATGACATCTGACTATCAGTTTATTAATATAAAAGCCATGAATATGAGTGTTTATGCAATCACAACTATAATGTAAACCTAATGCATAATAGAATATCACCTCGGGCTTGCTACTGTCCAAATTAAAAGTCCTCATGGTATAATCAGTCCAATAGCATCCAGACATTGGAGAGATCACTCCATCTGACCCAATGCCAAAGTTCCGATCATATAACTTAACAACTTGCTCTGGAGTCAATTTCAGACCCATTTAATCAAGATTATTAACCTAATTCAATCAAGATTATTAACCTAATAAAAAACAACTTTCTACCTACAGTAAATCACAACCACTAAATATAAAGCAATCCTAATGCACAACAATAAATGATCAAAAAACATAAATTTATTAATTGCCTTGATGAAGTCGTTACTAGCTATATGATTGAACCTTTTTAGATCTAGTAAAGAACAAAGAGTTGTTAGCATTCATCTACAAAATTTCGTATCTTATATGAACAAAAAGTGAGTCAGAATTAAAATAGCATGCATAGTGATGTGCGCAATCACATCCTCTATCACTATGCATCATTCTCTTCCAAAATAATTATGATCAAGAACATTATCACACCATTCAACTCCATGTTAGCATCATACGAACTATGTAACGAAATTAAACTTATAATTCACATTAGTAAAAGAGACAACACTGTTAATTAAAAAGTAGATAAAAGGTTCATACCCGGCTCCATACAAGATTCCATACTTATGTCACAGAACCAATAGGGAGTTTCAGAGAAGAAAAGGTAAATTGTAAGTTTCAATAGGAAGTTCCAAACTTGTATAATATGGTATTTTCATAATTAAGTTAAAAACACGTTGTAGCGCATCATATATATTAATTAAATAAACATGTTCACACCACTTCTTGTTTTGCTTGGGAGGTCCATACCCGATCCACCAATCTATTATTTTTTAATCTGACTATACAACAAATACGGAACAGAATTATTGATCTCAAAGTAAGCATAAATCCATTATAATCACAGCAAGGGTTGCAGAGATACTTAGTTCACCTACTTTTTCTAACAGTTGACCAAAAGTCAAAATTTCCAACTTCAAGATAGACATACTACCTAGATGCCAGCTCTAACTTGCAAAAAAACACATTTTTGCTTCTTGTAGTCATATGTATTTCCATTTATAGGTCCATGAAGCACCATAAGCATGTGACTATAGAAAATAACTCAAAATAGTTGTTCTGTTTAACATAAGTAGAATATCCTCTCACCATGTAATAAATCATAAATCAATGTTTTAGATTGATAAGAAAATGCCATTCCACAACTCATACAACTGACCCATGAGATAAAGGAATTCCGTGTTTCTACCAAAAACTTGCATAAGAGTAAAGAGCCGAACTTACACATAACCAAAGAGAAGCCTTTCTTCTCAAATCTACCATGATTTCACCAACCTGCACATAATCAAGTTAGTTGAAATCTAAAATAAAACACAATCATTATCCTATAAAAAGCATTTTAGCAAATCTTGACCAATTTTTCAATAAGAACTTGTACATCACGCAGTAAAAGTTATACATTAACAAATTTCCCTATATCTTTTTCTGTTTGTTGCGTCTTCAATGGTCTCTCAAACCTTTTGATTTAAAATCCATAACCCATAATATAATCAGCAAAAACCCATGACCAAATTCATCAAAAAAAAAGAAAACAAAATTGATAAATTAAAAGTTAGGGTTTGCTTACGGTGGGAAGAAGATAAAGCAAAAAAAAAAAAAAAACGATACCTTTATGTACCTGGATGAAAATTAGGATCGGGTAAAACCAGTTTTAGTATCCACTGACAATAAAAAGAATCGGATGGATGTGTGCCAAAATCATGGAATATCTAGAACAAACAAAAAGAAGTTTTATCCAAAGTGATTTTTCATGGAAATTTTACATCAATCCAAAATATAACATCGAAACATTACTCACACAAATAGGTAGACTGAGAAGACAAACATTCAAAATAGTCATCTTTTACCTTAATGCTACTCAATATATTTGTTACTCCAATGTAAAATCTCTACCATCTGATTCACTACATGACCCTTGAAAACTCATGCTTGTGACGCCATTTTTACTTGTATGATATATATTAACATGATGAAGAAAAAACAATTGTCCCTGTAAAATGTCACTTTAACAAAAAAATTTATATGACCCACATAAATAGTTGCAGATTCAAAAGGAAAAAGATTACTAATATATCAAAGCGGCGTTCACCTTGACAATGAGGTTCAGTGGTTCACGCTCATCTTTGTCCACCTTGGATTCCATCAAGCATGGAAATGAAATACTCATGAGCATCTTGCGGTTCATAACTTGCTAGATTTCCCTGTGCAGCCACCATATGAAAAACAATGGCAAGTAATCAGATTTTTAACAGGAAATTCTATAAAATTCTCAAAAATATCAACCAGCTATCTTTGTCCACCTAATTTAACCCTGAGAGCTTTTCAATTATAAAACTCATAGGCCGTACTAATACCGAGGTAAAAGTCATCGTGTGCTAGGCAGGAAGCCTTAAAAACAATCTATAAACATAAACAGATTACACGGTCACCTGATTCAGTTCTTCTCCTCCTCCTCCTTTAATTGTATAAACAGTTAGCACAAACTGTTCATCGACATCATACGCTTGATTCACCTGTTTCAATTTCTTGGGCATCATCTATTTCTTTCTTCAATCCCATCGCACCATTAAAAACCCTCAACAATATCAAGAATCAATGCCAAAAACAAACAGAAACATCAATTAGTCAAACCCCTATAGTTTTTTTCCGATTTAAACATTTTAACAACTGATGCAATACAATACTAAAATCAAGATGCAAACCAAACAATAGGATTTCAAACATCATACGACTATGAATCAAGAAAACCAACCACTGGTTGAATCAAGAAAACCACCATTATAACAATGGTGGTGGGTGAAATCATCACTACTTGAATAATTTAAAGATTTAAATGGAAATAAAAATGGTGGACCATGGTTAGTCGAAAACTTACAAAGATCGAAAACTGAATTAGT
Organism: Helianthus annuus; assembly: GCF_002127325.2. Classification (NCBI taxonomy): domain Eukaryota; kingdom Viridiplantae; phylum Streptophyta; class Magnoliopsida; order Asterales; family Asteraceae; genus Helianthus; species Helianthus annuus. The sequence continues at coordinate 18,817,408 of NC_035446.2, forward strand.
TTATAAAAACAATAGAATCCATGATTCCGATAGTTCACATCAAAGAGGTGGCGGTGATACGGCGGTGTGAAATCACCATATCATCATATCCGATTTTTCAGGCGACCGTTACCACCATCAGTTCCAATCATCGTGGCCGCCAAATTTGAACAAAGAAACGCACAACAACGAAGTAGACAACTATTAGAAAGAATGAATCGAATTGAAAGAAGATTTGGTATTAGGAAGATTGAACATTGTCACGACCCCCGACCCCATCTAGCCGGAATCGGTGCCGTGAGCAGTCTAGTGGTACCGGTGATTATTTTGAAAAACATTGCAGCGGAAATTTCATCAGGACCGTGAGTTAGGAAAAATATCAGAGTTTAGAAACACCGGATTTTATTTAAATGGATGGAATAAATTCCAAGTTTTACAAAGGTAGCTTTTAATGAAAACAATATTTCTTAAGTTGATTTAATTAATAAAATAAGCCACTTCTTGAAGTCCTTCAGTGTCGGATCCAATCCTTACTCCAATCTATTGTAATTACCTGAAACGCATTTTAAAAAGGTTTTGTCAGCGGGAAATACTGAGTGAATCATTCAGTTTGCTAAAACGACACATAGTTATTAATTACAACATAAGAGCGATTACGATGGCAGTATCTTTGATGCGTGTTAGTGTATATATGTTTTTAGATGTTTATTTAAGCCCTTTTTACACTTTTAGCCAAGTTTTAAATTTATAAAACACGATATTTACTAACACTAAGCACACATATGGGCAAGTGCACCCATCGTGGACGTAGTATAGTGTTGGTAAGATACCGAGGTCGTCCAAGGACACAAGAGCTTTTAATACCGGTTTATCCTCAACGTCTAATCAAATCAAAAAGTTAGAAAAATTTTTTAAACTAAGAAAAATAAAAACTAACTAAATGCTGAAAAATAAAATAAATAAAAACAGATAGACAAGATGAATCACTTGGATCCGACACGTGTATTAGTATAACCTTTGATTATTTTCGCACTTTTGCACTTGTTTAAGAGATTATCTTAGTTATTGTAGTAGGCCCCTCTTTTGAAGGCGACGTTACCCTCAACCCAGTAGTTTGAGTCAGCAAGGATACAATCCTAAAGGGTCGGATTATTGAAAGATAATGAATTAAGTTATTAATGCAAATTATGGTAGGCCCCGCTTTTGGCGGTGACGTTACCCTCGGCTAAGTAGTCTGAGTCAGCAGGGATACAGTCCTAAATAGCCGGGTTATAGTATTAATAGTAGTTAGCTTATGAGGGGGTCAAAGAGTTTGGATCCCCGCCATCCAATACCTATGGGCATTGAAGGAGATCCTACTAAATTTGACCCAGGTCCCAAGCAGGACCTCTAAACGCTGAACAAGGGCAAGACCTTTACCAAACCGTTCCCTTAACCCCCGACCAGGTAGCCAACATACCTCCATATAGACCGTGGAGATATGAATGGTGAAAATCTTTTATTTTATATAGACAGTAAAATAATGCCAAGACACCACGGACAAACGATAAGGAAAGATCACCTTCAACATAAGTAACTAGTTATTAAAGTCATTAATACAAAACCAAATAAAAAGTGCAAAAGATTAAAAATAAAAAGTATTATACTAAACACTTGTCTTCACCAAGTGATGTAAGAGACTTAGGCAAACATGGCCTTGATTGTCAAGAACTCTTACGATCAATCTTGGATCCCGAGACGACTCACACACTCTATGATGGACAATGGATGATGGTGGTGGATGATGGTGTTATGGTGATGATGGGTGGTGGATGAAGTGTGAGAGAGGTGGTGTGCCAAGGGATGAGAGAGAATGAAGCCAAGCTCCCCTATTTATAGGCTGAACAGAAGCCTGGGCACGGCCCCGTGTCCGCTGGACACGGCCCCGTGCCCGTCTGACACTCTCTCTCTTCATTAATTGTAATTCGCAATTACAATAAATGCACCTGCAGCACTCTGACCACGCCCCCGTGTCCGCTGGGCACGCCCCCGTGGTGGGCAATAGAAGCTTCTACCACTTTGTCTTTTGTGCCAGGGCTGACAATCCTGGACACTGCCCCGTGCTCGCTGAGCACGGCCCCGTGTTGAGCTGGACACGCCCCGTGTCCGCTGGACACAGCCCCGTGTTCAGCTGGGCACAACCCCATGCTCAGCTGGGCACAGCCCCATGCTCAGCTTTCTTCTTGTTTTTGCTTTGGGAGATGCTGTCGAGGAGTCGGGCATGCCACGTTTCTTCCTTTTCTTTGTATTTATGTTGGATTTGGCTGCATTTTTGCTTCTTTTGTTCATTTAAGCTCTTTTAACCCTGAAAATACAAAAGGAAGACAAAAGCACACTTTTTCCAACATTAGTACTTAAAAAGGGTTAGTTTTATGCCTCATTTGATGTAATTTATATGTTGCATTTTACTCACATCAAATACCCCCACACTTGAATCTTTGCTTGTCCTCAAGCAAAACTCTTTAATATGTGGCTTACACTCCCAAATGGAATGGGTAGAAGAGAAGGTTTTGGGCTTGTCTTTGAGTGTCGGGAATCCAAGATCTTTATTGGGTTTTATTTTCATACTATTTACAGTCCTATTCGTTATGATTTATTTAGAACGTTTCATAAGAGAAATTACTTATTTGGGCATAACATGCCTCTTTAAAATTTCATTTATATACAAGTTCACATACCTCACGGGGGATCACTCAACACTCGGCCGAAGGTGTATTTTTAGTGAATCACTCGAGAGCGGCATGGAACTTACTTCTACCATAAGCTTGCCAAGCAATCAATCCTCCTCCTTTTTAACTATATACCTTTGTAAATATCAAGAGGACTTTTTGGGTGAAGGGTTAGGCTTGGGCTAAAGGTGTGTGGTTGGGTTGGTGGTTAGTAAAAGGGCGAAAAGCGTAAAAAGCGTCGGTTTTCGTAAAACACTTTGTTTTTTTTTTTTTTTATTCTAATGAAGCATTTTTCAAACAAGGTTTCTTTTGATGAGCTTGTTTGTTTATTGCTAACTTCATTTTTTTTCTTCTTCTTTTTTTTTCTCTCTTTTTTTTTTTTTTTTTTTTGTATCACAAGAAAACCGAGCTTTGTTACTAAAATAAAGGGTTTAAAATGAAAAAGGTTTTGGTGGGTAAAGGTTGTTTGTTTTGGGTTAAGAAATGAAAAGGTTTAAGCTCAAAGGGGTTAACTAGGGGGATTTTGGGTAGGTGGTAACAAAAAAAAAAGAAAAATAATGGTGTAGAAATAAAAAGGGTTAGTCCTAATGCCTCCGTCATTTACTTACTCGGGTTTAAGTTGGTAAGGACCGGGAATGTATCGTCGTGGCAAGTTCTAGAGTCGTAAGAAACCAAGCGGCTATTCACACAAGAAACGAAAAATGAGCATTTAGTTTAAAGATGTATATTTGTATGCTCAATAAAGGCTCAAAACTCACTTTTTGTGGGAATGGGTTTTTATGTGATCAAGTATATATAATCAAATTTTAGCTAGATTTGTCATGCCGTTTCATAATTTTCTTATGTTGGTTCTTTTTATCACGACGCTATCGGTTGTAAATTTGTAAAAATATAACCTTTTTAGAACTTGTTATTCCCAAATTAAACCAAGACAAGTAAAAAAAATGAAAAGTTTTTGAAAAAAAAAAAAAAAAAAAAAATTGGGGTGATTAGCGGTTCCAATAGAGTTTTGTGTAAGGCTTGTTATTAGGACTTGCAAAATTCAAGGTTTTAGCATCCCCCCACACTTAAATTACACATTGTCCTCAATGTGTCCCAAAAATAAGATTTTCGGTTGATTAGAATGTGTAAAAGTGGGTTAAAAACAAGATTTTATGGTACTGGGTAGCTGAACACGGGGTGGTGTTGGCTGAGCACGGCCCCATGTCCAGACTGCCAGTACCAAAAGTAAACAGAAGGCTGGGCACGGGGGCGTGTTCAGTGAGCACGGCCCCGTGTCCAGATACCTGAACTGGGCATTTCTGCAAATTTTTGGGCACGGGGGCGTGTTGGGTGAGCACGGCCCCGTGCTGAACTTGCTGTAATGAAGAAAAATTGTCGAGAGGCTCTGTTTTTGTGCTTGGGGTGTTGGTTCAAGCTTCCCTTAGTGTCCTTCACCATCCCGAGTGTGTTTTATTCCTGAAAATTAAAAACTAAACTAGAAAACATAAAGGTTAATCTTAACTAAACTACGGATAGTTCCGCGGAATGCCTCCGTGGTGCGCCACGTTTATAAGGGTCCTTGGCTAGACCCACCTTATCAGGTGGCTCTGGCTCATCTTCAATTAGGGGGTCATCATTGCCAAAAGGATATTTCATTGAGCGCTCAAGATCTATGCTCCTTTTGAATGCCCCTAATTGAAGAGGTAGATTGTTGAATTTCCGGTTTTTCAAAGCTATATGAGTTTGTACAAAAGGTTTTCCCAAGACTAAGGGGGCATCATCTAAGATGACGAAGTCGGTTGGGATTACCATTTGATTTGTTTGAACCAAAATATCTTCGACTACACCGATTGATTTCATTACTTTTCGGTCGGATAGAAAAATGGGTATTTGAAGTGGAGTAAAATCACTAATACTTAACCTTTCAAAAATGTAGTTGGGCATTATGTTAACACAAAGATCTTTATCAATAGTGACATTACTAATAAACGAATTTTGAAAGAAACATGGAACCGGTGTGATGTTAATTTCAAAAGGATCTTCCTTTATTAGCGAGGTTTGATCATTAGTTAACTTAACACTTACTATTTCTTTGATTTTAGCACTAGTGTTTAACTCTTTTAAAAACTTGGCATGAGGGGTTATTAAACAATGGTTTTCGAAAGTAGGTGACAAGAGAATAATTTCCTCTAAATTAGACTCTTCTTGAATTTTAACATTATCGGACTCACCATTTTCGTTGTTTAACTCATGTGTCTGTTTTTCACTTTCTTGTTCTTCCATTTTCACACTTTCAACTATCTCTACGTTTTTATCATTTTTTAGCCCTTCTCTTGCACGGGATTCCTCTTCCCTTGCGCGAGATTCTTTCATGCAACGTTCGATAGTTTTAATGTGTTCTAATATCCTATTAGTTACTTCGGTGAGATTGAAAGAATTTGGATCCTCTAAGCTTGAATCCGGTTGTTCGATCCTTGGTTCCTCATAGTACTCATATGAAGTAGATGGTTCACACCATTGTTCTTCATTATAAGTATATGATGGATAAGGGTCGAAACTTTGTTCTTCATAGTACTCATATGAGGTGGGTTGTTCACGCCATGGTTCCTCATAATAAGTGTATGAAGGTGGTGGCTCATATGTTGAATCTTCAAAGTATGAGTATGAAGGCTCATACCTTGGTTCATCAAAATATGAGTATGAGGAAGGAGGTTCATACCTTTGGTCTTCATAGGATGTGTATGAAGTTGGTGGCTCGTACCTGGGCTCCTCATAATGGTTGTATGAATTGGATGGTTGATATGAGTTATTATATTGAACCGAGCGTGCATTACGACAATTAGTGCAATAATTACCTCTATAATCATCCTCATCAAAGGTGTAGTTGTAATCTCTTGAGTATTGATCCATAGGAATCACTCAACAGACTACAACTGAGTCTCGGGACCAGAAAACAAAAATAAGACGGAAACAGAAGCTGGACACGGCCCCGTGTTGGGTGAACACGGCCCCGTGTTCAGGGACTGTATCTGGGCGTTTTAATTAAATTAACTGGTCACGTTGAGCACGGGGGCGTGTTGAGTGAACACGGCCCCGTGGTCAGACTCTGTATCTGGGTATCTACTCTAAAAATATGCAGCACGGGGGCGTGTTCAGCGAGCACGGCCCCGTGTTCAAGCTACTGTAAATGCAAAACTAAACTAAAATGCAGAAAAAAAAATGCGCGCGTTTTGAAAAGGTTTTGAAAAACTGATTAGGCCGTCGATTTTAAGCTTTCTTAAAATCCTGGTGTCCCCGGCAGCGGCGCCAAAAACTTGATGCGTGTTAGTGTATATATGTTTTTAGATGTTTATTTAAGCCCTTTTTACACTTTTAGCCAAGTTTTAAATTTATAAAACACGATATTTACTAACACTAAGCACACATATGGGCAAGTGCACCCATCGTGGACGTAGTATAGTGTTGGTAAGATACCGAGGTCGTCCAAGGACACAAGAGCTTTTAATACCGGTTTATCCTCAACGTCTAATCAAATCAAAAAGTTAGAAAAATTTTTTAAACTAAGAAAAATAAAAACTAACTAAATGCTGAAAAATAAAATAAATAAAAACAGATAGACAAGATGAATCACTTGGATCCGACACGTGTATTAGTATAACCTTTGATTATTTTCGCACTTTTGCACTTGTTTAAGAGATTATCTTAGTTATTGTAGTAGGCCCCTCTTTTGAAGGCGACGTTACCCTCAACCCAGTAGTTTGAGTCAGCAAGGATACAATCCTAAAGGGTCGGATTATTGAAAGATAATGAATTAAGTTATTAATGCAAATTATGGTAGGCCCCGCTTTTGGCGGTGACGTTACCCTCGGCTAAGTAGTCTGAGTCAGCAGGGATACAGTCCTAAATAGCCGGGTTATAGTATTAATAGTAGTTAGCTTATGAGGGGGTCAAAGAGTTTGGATCCCCGCCATCCAATACCTATGGGCATTGAAGGAGATCCTACTAAATTTGACCCAGGTCCCAAGCAGGACCTCTAAACGCTGAACAAGGGCAAGACCTTTACCAAACCGTTCCCTTAACCCCCGACCAGGTAGCCAACATACCTCCATATAGACCGTGGAGATATGAATGGTGAAAATCTTTTATTTTATATAGACAGTAAAATAATGCCAAGACACCACGGACAAACGATAAGGAAAGATCACCTTCAACATAAGTAACTAGTTATTAAAGTCATTAATACAAAACCAAATAAAAAGTGCAAAAGATTAAAAATAAAAAGTATTATACTAAACACTTGTCTTCACCAAGTGATGTAAGAGACTTAGGGGGTACGGGGTGCCTTCGGGCAACCCCTTCGGTGAGTCGAAATCCCGATCGGGATTGTGCCGCCAACAAAGGCGGTGAAGAGAGAGAGGGTGGAAAACGGTGTGGGGTTACCGAAGGAGAGAGGGGAAAGGTGGTGGGGCCAGCTTTGTTTCAACCAATCAATGCTTTCCTTTTTTTTTTTTTTTTTTTTTTTTTAAAAAAACCCAATTCACCTAATAGGGGAGTGGCGCCATCAAATGGGGGTGTTAGGGGAGTTTAAGAGGGGAGTTGACGTGGCACACGGGGATTGGTTTGACGTAAGAGAGGGGACTCACCTATTAGGTGAGCACCCCCTTCACCCTTAGGCAAACATGGCCTTGATTGTCAAGAACTCTTACGATCAATCTTGGATCCCGAGATGACTCACACACTCTATGATGGACAATGGATGATGGTGGTGGATGATGGTGTTATGGTGATGATGGGTGGTGGATGAAGTGTGAGAGAGGTGGTGTGCCAAGGGATGAGAGAGAATGAAGCCAAGCTCCCCTATTTATAGGCTGAACAGAAGCCTGGGCACGGCCCCGTGTCCGCTGGACACGGCCCCGTGCCCGTCTGACACTCTCTCTCTTCATTAATTGTAATTCGCAATTACAATAAATGCACCTGCAGCACTCTGACCACGCCCCCGTGTCCGCTGGGCACGCCCCCGTGGTGGGCAATAGAAGCTTCTACCACTTTGTCTTTTGTGCCAGGGCTGACAATCCTGGACACTGCCCCGTGCTCGCTGAGCACGGCCCCGTGTTGAGCTGGACACGCCCCGTGTCCGCTGGACACAGCCCCGTGTTCAGCTGGGCACAACCCCATGCTCAGCTGGGCACAGCCCCATGCTCAGCTTTCTTCTTGTTTTTGCTTTGGGAGATGCTGTCGAGGAGTCGGGCATGCCACGTTTCTTCCTTTTCTTTGTATTTATGTTGGATTTGGCTGCATTTTTGCTTCTTTTGTTCATTTAAGCTCTTTTAACCCTGAAAATACAAAAGGAAGACAAAAGCACACTTTTTCCAACATTAGTACTTAAAAAGGGTTAGTTTTATGCCTCATTTGATGTAATTTATATGTTGCATTTTACTCACATCAATCTTATTTTATATCTGGTCTTGCCACCCGTGTGACGATGGTCATACCACTATTGGGTCCAGTCACCCAATTAGTGACGTTTTGTCACTGTTAGGTCTTGTAGCCTAACCCCTGTTAGGGCTTATTGCCTAACCGTGAGAAATTAGTAATGTGCACAATACCCCACTAACCAGCGATCAAGATAACCACGACTTAATCCCTGTAATTATAACACTTTGAAAATAATTTGGAGTATTGTAAAATAGTTTGATAAAAAGAAGAATGACTCACATTGCAGATTTAACGGGCAAGGTATAAGCCTACTGATTAGCCTTGATTATCCTAATTCAAATAATAATGCATACACGCAAACGGGTTAGTGATCAATACAGCAGTCACGATAATTTACGAGATCAAATTCTCACAATGAACGACAAAGTGCAATACTTCAACTCATTTATCGGATTAACGACAAACGACAAAGTATAATACTTCAACTCATTTATCGAATTGACGACAAACGACAAAGTATAATACTTCAACTCATTTATCGAATTGACGACAAACGACAAAGTATAATACTTCAACTCATTTATCGAATTACCGACAAATGACAAAGTATAACCCAATGTGGGTGGCACTTAGACATTCTTTGGATATATTGATCCCGGAAATTGAATCGTAATAGCGATCGAGTAATTACCCTGATTGCGGCAGCACTTCGTGATTCGTGTGTGTTTAATTGGATTGTAACTACTCTAATTCGACGTACATTCAGAGAATTTCCGTCGCTTTGACACCAGAAATCAAGTGCCAAAGTCGGCTATTTATAGCCAGAAATTTGACATGCTTACCTACCTGCTTGACATGCCTACCTACCTGCTTGACATGCCTACCTACCTGCTTGATTGACGTGCCTACCTACCTGCTTGATTGACATGCCTACCTACCTGCTTGACATGCCTACCTGCCTGCTTGATTGACATGCCTACCTACCTGCTTGATATGCCTACCTACCTGCTTGATTGACATGCCTACCTACCTGCTTGACATGCCTACCTACTTGCTTGATTGACATGCCTACCTACTTGCTTGATTGACATGCCTACCTACTTGCTTGACATGCTTGGGTGTCTTACTTAGGGTTTCCTTATTGGATAATTATCATACTAAGTATTAATGTTTTAGTGAGAGTTGTTACATCCTCCCCACCTTAATAAAAATCTCGTCCTCGAGATTTGGACTATGATATTTTCTTTAGGTTTCTTCTTTTAATTAAGAAAAATAATGTATCGTGGAATGGAATCAAAAGATATTTTGAGGGGTATGAATATTTAAAATAAAAATGATTGATAGAAACAATTGGATTTAATATTCAAAATGAACTTACTTTAATCAATTAGGGGAGATTCTGAATTGATAAATATTTATTTGTGAATGGGAGTATGGAAAATGATTGGTTAATGATTATCTGAAAATCAGTATTGTTTACTTAAATGGTACTGGACAATAGAATTTAGTGTATCGTATTTTGAGTATATAATTGTATCAAGAATATGACAAATCAAACGAATGGCGTGTGAATAGGGTTCATTATTAGCACAGGCTACAAATGTATATGGATACTACAAGGTATTTATGATAAATTTACCGTTTTCGAAATTAACTGAGAGTTTCAAGGAAGCGAATCTAGATATTTTAAAAGATGAAATGTTTAAACGAATAAGATGAAATGGTATAGTTTTTCAAGGTGATTGGGTTCAAGCCAAAAGATATATGATCTATAGATTCTTAAAATGAATGTGAAGAACTTTTTGGAATTAGTAAAATTCTTTGTCAGAAGGAACCTTACCTTGATTGGTACCTAAGGAAGACTTAAGATTGACTGGGTCAAAATGAAATGAAAATATGAAAATGATTCGTCAAATATTGAATTATGATATGAGAAAATCAATGTGCTGCGATGGGTGATTTGTAAGAATACATGAAAAGACAATAAAGTTAGTATATTTTTGTCTTAATACATAATTATATTCAGATGATTTTAATCAAAATGTTTGATTAAAGATATGTGATATTTTGATTTACTAAATACCTTTTCCTTTTTATGTTATCATAAAGTAGAATAATAAAATATAGATAGGTTTAAAATACCAAAACCCGTAATGATATATGTTTTATAAATAGGTTTACCCAATATCGTAGAACTCATGATTATTATTTATAAAATCAAATATGTTTACTATAAGATTAGGGTATTTTAAATCATAAAAGAAAATGTTTATTTTAATATCAAGCATACTTAAATATTGGCTTGCGTAAATAACATTTGATATTTTTAATATAAAAGAATGTTTCTATAAGTATTTAATGCTTGTGAAATATTAATCAAGATAAATATGTCCTGTTTTATGATTATTTAGATAATTCTATTCGTCCCTTTTAATTGTTTTATGAAAATATGTTTTCTCTTTACAGTACGAAGTATATATATATTTCTATATATAATACAAAAATGTTTTTACATATAATTGAAATTTATTAATTAAGTATGATGACTTAGTTTATTAACTAGTCATTATCATGGTCAGATATTGATTAGTGCTGCCTTGTTTCAGCATAGGTGGCCAGTCCATGCCTAATTAAGGCTAGGTTATTCAATACATGCCCATAATAATAACTCTAGTATCTAAAAATAATACTAATACTATTACTATTAATATATTATTACTAATAAAACTAATATTAATTACCAATAATAAATGCATAAACTTAAATGAGAATATACTTTAAACAAAATTTTATATGTAAAAATATAATTTCTTTACCTTAATGGTTTTAACAAAAATTTTAATTACAGACATACTATATTGTAAGTTTCTATATATAATCAATTAAGTTTATACAATGTTTTTCGATTAATGAAAGGTAAGAAATATCACGAAAGGCTCGATTGGTTGTAAGGACTACGGAATTAGGACATGAAATGGTGGATTATTATCTTAGCACATAGTTGTGTTAAGATTGCTTTTATAAAATAAATCAATAAAGCGGATTCAATATAAATAAATAATTAAATCTTAGATTAGCGCAATCTTCAATTTTGTGAAAATGTCATCACAAAGTGATCGTGATCAAAGAGATGATTTGATGAATTCGAAGACTAAACAAGCATATTATGGTTTAAGAGAATTGAAGTGCTTGTTAGGACTATTTTGAATATGATGGTTTCAATCCATCATATGGGACTTTGAATTGAGTACGTATTGCGAGCAAGTTAACTGGGTTTGGATAAAACGAGTTTTAATAAGAAAGTTCAAACATGATCACAAAGAAACCATGTATCCCTTTCAAAAGAAAATCGAGTTTTTTCAATAAATTCATTGATTCGATATTAAAGAGTCATTGCTTTGTAAAAACGCGGTTTACAATGCAAAGATCAAGTATAGCGGAACGATATTTGAACTTTTGATAAAACAACAAATTGAAATGATGCCTTCCTAGGGTCTTATAACTCAAATGAACCACATGCGCAACAAATAGTGCATGTGTATCGTGTGGATTTACCAAGAAATGAAATGGATCAATATTTGCTATTATGAAAGAATTCTTTATGGTATGATGACCATTAAAAGAACACGAAAGTCAACTTATTATAGGCAGAAGTTAGAATTGCAACGAAAGAAATATAAGAACTTCTTATCTGAAATTTCGTGTGATAACTATTTGTTAAATGACATTATCAGAGAATGTCGAATGAAGTGAAATGAAATCAGGGATTTGCAAAAATATATGACTTCTTTTGTAGTGCTAATAATTATGACTCAGGTTAGACTATGCACCGATGTTTGTGAAATATTGTTCCAACGTACCTCAGCGATATTTTGATCGTTTGTAAGATCATGTGGCAAAGTGCCGATTTTTGATTTAGGAGTTCTTTTACTGATGGAATTAGTGTAGGTATCATCGTGCCTAATTTATATTTTTCAAAGATCTTGCCTTTGGAAGTCGTGTGTGATAAACTTCGACATCTGTGGATGTATAATTTAAGTTTCATGTGTTTTCTTGTGCATTAGCACAACTTTACCGGGTTCTTACTAGCGTTAGTAGTTTATGGTAACGTATTGGAAATTCTTATATTTTTGATGGTGTCCCAACTTAATGGGTTTCCAGTATTATTTTGTTGCATGAGTTACGAGGTAGATGATCAAACGAAAGAATGTTTGACATCAAAATTAAAGATATATGCGAAAGATTCCTGATAAAGAAATCTATATACATATGCTTGTGCTTTATTCTTAATTGACTTTTGGAATTCCTTATAGATATACATATCTATATTATATATTTCACATCTTGTAATATACATACCTTTCATAGGGTTAAATGTATATAATAGATTCATATTTCCAAAAACCAGTCAGATATTTGGTCATGATACTATTTAGGGAAATCTTGTTACTGGTTTGACATACCATTTATCCCGTCTTATCCGGTTCGCGCCGGAGCGGTAATTTCAGTATATCCGGACAAGCTGGAGAGTCTGCTATTCTATACCCAGTTTTGCCGGAGAAAATTTCCTATTTCCCATAAACAGTATCTTTTCAAAAAGTGCCTCTTTTTTTATTAGGGCTTTTATCCAGAATCAAGGAAATTTGTATTTCCATAATATATCTTTATTCTTGACCAAGTAATACCAATAAACAAGAATAAATAGCAATTAAATGCTATTGCCTGCTAGTCGTTATTCTTATTGAATACCAATTATACTTATTTATACTTATATAAGTAATTTTATCTTGAAGCTTATATTAAGACAAAATTTCTTAAGTTCGAGTCTAAATATCATTCAGAGTGCTATAAGATAATATTAAGTTTCTAACTTTCCGTTTAAGCTTAGGTATTATTATAACACCTATTTGCGTAAACAAGTGGCTTAGCTTATACTAAGGCATCTTTTCTTATGTTCAAGTCTAAATGCTATCAGATGTGCTACCAGTTAAGTTAATAGCAATCTCCTAACTCTTTTATTTAAGCTTAAGTATTGTTATCACAACACTTATAGGCTTAAAGCAGTGGCTTAGCTCTGATACCACCTTCTGTCACGACCCCCGACCCCATCTAGCCGGAATCGGTGCCGTGAGCAGTCCAGTGGTACCGGTGATTATTTTGAAAAACATTGCAGCGGAAATTTCATCAGGACCGTGAGTTAGGAAAAATATCAGAGTTTAGAAACACCGGATTTTATTTAAATGGATGGAATAAATTCCAAGTTTTACAAAGGTAGCTTTTAATGAAAACAATATTTCTTAAGTTGATTTAATTAATAAAATAAGCCACTTCTTGAAGTCCTTCAGTGTCGGATCCAATCCTTACTCCAATCTATTGTAATTACTTGAAACGCGTTTTAAAAAGGTTTTTGTCAGCGGGAAATACTGAGTGAATCATTCAGTTTGCTAAAACGACACATAGTTATTAATTACAGCATAAGAGCGATTACGATGGCAGTATCTTATTTTATATCTGGTCTTGCCACCCGTGTGACGATGGTCATACCACTATTGGGTCCAGTCTCCCAATTAGTGACGTTTTGTCACTGTTAGGTCTTGTAGCCTAACCCCTGTTAGGGCTTATTGCCTAACCGTGAGAAATTAGTAATGTGCACAATACCCCACTAACCAGCGATCAAGATAACCACGACTTAATCCCTGTAATTATAACACTTTGAAAATAATTTAGAGTATTGTAAAATAGTTTGATAAAAAGAAGAATGACTCACATTGCAGATTTAACGGGCAAGGTATAAGCCTACTGATTAGCCTTGATTATCCTAATTCAAATAATAATGCATACACACAAACGGGTTAGTGATCAATACAGCAGTCACGATAATTTACGAGATCAAATTCTCACAATGAACGACAAAGTACAATACTTCAACTCATTTATCGGATTAACGACAAACGACAAAGTATAATACTTCAACTCATTTATCGAATTGACGACAAACGACAAAGTATAATACTTCAACTCATTTATCGAATTGACGACAAACGACAAAGTATAATACTTCAACTCATTTATCGAATTATCGACAAATGACAAAGTATAACCCAATGTGGGCGGCACTTAGAGATTCTTTGGATATATTGATCCCGGAAATTGAATCGTAATAGCGATCGAGTAATTACCCTGATTGCGGCAGCACTTCGTGATTCGTGTGTGTTTAATTGGATTGTAACTACTCTAATTCGACGTACATTCAGAGAATTTCCGTCGCTTTGACACCAGAAATCAAGTGCCAAAGTCGGCTATTTATAGCCAGAAATTTGACATGCTTACCTACCTGCTTGACATGCCTACCTACCTGCTTGACATGCCTACCTACCTGCTTGATTGACGTGCCTACCTACCTGCTTGATTGACATGCCTACCTATCTGCTTGACATGCCTACCTGCTTGCTTGACATGCCTACCTACCTGCTTGATTGACATGCCTACCTACCTGCTTGACATGCCTACCTACCTGCTTGATTGACATGCCTACCTACCTGCTTGACATGCCTACCTACTTGCTTGATTGACATGCCTACCTACTTGCTTGATTGACATGCCTACCTACTTGCTTGACATGCTTGGGTGTCTTACTTAGGGTTTCCTTATTGGATAATTATCATACTAAGTATTAATTTTTTAGTGAGAGTTGTTACAAACATACCTGATGCTGAATCGTTCTAATGGCTTGAATCGGGAATAGAGATAAGAGAGAATGCAAGTAAAGGTTGTGTCTAAGATTTTGCAAAACCTGCTGCCGAATCGTTAATGAGATGAAGGCTCCTAGGGTTTTGCAAAATAATATATAAGATCCATTTTAGGAGGTGGATGATCCAAAAAACCCGACCCACACCATTCCGGATCCCACGTTCATTTTCTTAAAATCGTGATTGAGAAGGCATTTGAGATTCCCTCCTAAACTCAAAAAAATGAGTTGCCACATCAGCAAAATTGTCCCAAATCCAATGCCACCTAGCCCAAATCACATCTCATTTATATATATATATATATAGATATAGGGGACCGCTAAAATGAAAACCACCTCCAGTTGTAAGAACCGTGAGAACTTTTTGATCCGGGGCGAGGTGGACCAAATTTTTTTTTCATAAACGTAGATGTGTGTATTATAAACACATATGTAAAAAAATTGAAAAAAAAATGTCGTGTGTGTAGTTTTGAGCACCACAAGTTTGTGTTTACGGGTACCACCGTAAATTTTATTAAAATTTACGGTACCCGTAAACACAAACTTGTGGTGCTCAAAACTACACACACGACTTTTTTTTTTGAATTTTTTTTTACAAATGTGTTTATAATACACGCATATACGTTTATGAAAAAAAATTTGGTCCACCTCGCCCAGTACGATGTAGTTCTCACGGTTCTTACAACTGGACATGGTTTTCAATTTAGCGGTTCTATATATATATCTGTTATAAAAATTATACTTAAAAGAAATACTTACTTATTAGAGCATAGCCACCTGGACGAGTGTCACACATTAGAGCATACCTCATAACAGTTATCGGGTAGCCCTTTTCACGACTAAACCACCTCTGCTAATAAAAGGCAGATGTCAGATTTTGAAACCTTTTACAAATTCAAAAAACAATAATTATTATAATAATAATAATAATAATAATAATAATAATAATAATAATAATAAAAGGTAGATGTCAAATTTTGAAACCTTTTAGAAAGTCAAAATACAATTACCATTAGACCATGGGGTTTGGTGAGGCGGCGGTTTTGGGCATGGGTTGACACGTGGACTTCGACGGGCACCGCTTGTCAGTTGTATGTTAGGTGCGGGGCGGGGCGTGGCCAGCCCGTATGGGTTGGCCACGTGTTATAATTTTTTTTCAATTATTATAAAAATACACACAAGATTAAAAAAACTAAAATTATTATTAAAATTTCCTAAAAATTACAAAATCCTACAAAAAAATGATTACAAATCTAAAAAAAAAACATAATTAGACATATAAAAAAACCCCTAATTAAGCGTTTGGTAGATTTCGAACAGGGGGAGCTTGTCAAACGGCTTCCGCTCCTTGCCCCAGAACTCGATGTTGGCCACCGCCACCCGGTCTTCGTGCCTTATATCACCGCCTGGGACGCTCTCGTAGTAGGCTTTAAAACGGTCGAGCTTCGGTCGTAGTTTGCGCCACTTGTGTTGGCACGCGTTTAGCTTGTGCCGGTCATTCCCCACGTTGTGCCGGTCGTTCCCCACGTTGTGCTGGTAGCTAGTGAAAGCTTCCGGCCAGTAACAGGTCTCACCGGGTTGGCGGTCATTCATCGCGTCCACGACGCTCGTTACAAGTGCTATCTCTTACTCGTGCGTCCATATGGCCCTAATTACGAATACCATTACCATTACCATCACCATGGAAGAAAAGTTAAAAAATTCAACAAAATTCATCACTTAACATTGGCTCTCTAAACAAGATTAATTGGATTATTCCTTGCAGGCACAAGAAACTTGAAGTGCTTTCCTTAGAGATGATGTGGGCCCTCTACTTTTGAATCATGTGTATATGATGGGAGGGTTTTCTCTCCCATCAACATCACCATCTTCGACATGACTCCACGTTCAATTATTCTATTTTCACATTACAGAAAAATGGGCCCTCTACTTTTGATTCATGTGTATATGATGATAGAGTGAGTGTTGAGTTTGAAAGGGTTAAGAGGGAGATTACCATTTTACCCTCATGTGCATTGCACATGACAGTTTTTTTAACTGAGATTTCTAACCAGGTTTGGCCTAAAGGACAAAACGTGCAAGATTTCGAAATGTTAAGGACACCACCTGTAAACTTTTGGCTAAAATTACAGCGCCTGCAATTTGATGTAAACATAAAGAACAAAACTTTTAATTTACACTTTATAAAATAAACATAGTTTATATATTTATTTCAAACGCCTAAACGGCATACGAATGTATTTTGACGAACCTCTACGACGCGATACGTAATACGAGTTCGTTACATGTTATTTTCATATAAATGTTTATTACATACACAAACGACTTCTCAAGACGACTAACAAGATTCTACCGATATATTTATATATTTATATATAAATATTTACATATTTTAAATCTCATGAAAACTAAGTGTTTTTCAAGACTTAGTAAACTATTACTGACAATAAACGAAACTTAACGAGTATAACTTTTTCGTTTCTTTCAAGTTAACAACTTACTGTCGAATCATTCGGTCAACGATTCTGTAGAGCTCGGTGACACGTAGTTTAGTTACCGCTTTATTTAGAAACTTATAAGATATTCGGTGTTAGGGATATTATAGGATGCACGCTAGCGAATCACGTCTTGGAAACGACACTATGGAATGCACATTTAGCTTGCTTTGCACAAGGATATCCAGGTGAGTTCAAAACCCCCACTTTTTACGGTTTTTATAAAGGTTTTCGGGGGTGGAAAGACATGCACGTTTTGCAAAAGCATACAAGGCTTTCGATGAACTTACATTACACATTTCCAAACCATGCTTCTAAACAAGTTTTGACTAATACAAATGGTTTGTGAATTACGATAAGCACAAATGGTTTCCAAAAGATTTATGTTAATTATACTGGTTTTTCAAACAAGCGTATTTATCGAAATGTGCATACACGCGTATTCTAGTTTGCTAAACTATGAGAAAGTACAACTAGAAACGTCATGTTAAACTAAGGAATTATACAATAGATCATGTCACGAATAGGGTGAGACTTAAGCACCACTAATCAACTATATACCTAGACCGCGGAACAAAAGGTTAGATCTAATGGGTTTCAGGCAGCCACACTCTTGGCCACCTTTTTACCAAGATTGCTTTTGTGTCTCTAGTCATAAATCGACTGAAAAATGCCTATGGTTTTGATGCTTCCTATGTCGTTACAAATGTTAATGGCCTTGCAAACCATTAGCGATCTCCGATTTCCTTGAATTTACAACTTACAAACTTACGTGTTACAGTCTACAAACTTACACTTGCATACCATGTTTTATACAAATACAACGCATAGGATTATGCATGCATGTTATCAATGTCAGGGTGGTCATTGACGGTTACGCAAAATTTTCAAACACAAGAGTTTACCAATACAAGTATTTACGAACATAATGCGTTACGAATACGGAGTTTTGTTGGTGCATTTATGTCTATCGCCTCCGTCAATTTCGTTTGTAGCAGAAACCAGTGTTGTAAAAGTCGGATTCTAAGGCCGAGTACTCAGCGACTACTCGGTACTCGGAACCATACCTTGGAGAGTTACTACAAGTCAGCCTTATAAGTCGGAGGCGGTCAGACTCGGCCTACTCGGTGACTACTCGGAATACTCGGCCAACTACTCGGAATACTCGGTCAAATACTTGGTGGGAACCTTGGAATACTCAACAACTACTCGGATTACTCGGCTGACTACTCGGCCTACTCGGCAACTACTCGGGATTATGCTAATTTTGACATGATCTATGCTAATTTTGATATGAATAATGATAGTTTTGACACGAATTACGCTTATTTTGACACATATAAAATATCCAATAATTAATTTCTTTATATTTAACATGTCCGAGTACTCTCCGAGTACTCCGAGTACTCCCAACTCCCCACTCGGCCGACTAGAGAGCGCCTAGCGACTTCTGCAACACTGGCAGAAACAGAAGAAGTTTAGTGCTTACAGTGTTAGAATTAAGAGAAAAGGCAAGGTGGCATTTCTGTAATAATGAGGAATCTCATTAAAGCCCCTGGCCTATGAATAGGAGGCTTATGCCTTACTTTTGATACTTTTGCACATTTGGAGCTTAGGAGATCTAGAGCTAGAGAGAGAAAGCCTAGAGAGAGAAAGCTCGTGTATGTGATTCAGGTGCTGTACAATTTCAGATCTGATTATAGAATCACGGTTATAATTACGTTCTCATGTGTTCGCTCACGTTCGTGTACGGATTCCGCACGTCACACGTTCGGTTCGCAATCGTTACGGAGTCAAAATCGGTCCTAAAAAGTGGTATCAGAGCAGGAGCTCGATTGCACGAATCAAACGCACGATTTTGCACAGAAATTCATCAGATTCAGAGTCAAATTCATTCAGATTTGTCAAAATTCTTCATTTTTCATCTCATTCACGTTTTTTATCTGAAAATCACCAAATTAAATGACTTTTTTGACGGTTAAAAATTGCTAATTTTTGGATATGTTGTGCGAAATTATCTGATCTACAAGCCTACAAATTTTCAGGTCAAAATTCCAAGCCGTTTGGGAGAAATCTGAAATTTTCTGGCCGACTTAGCTGAAATGTTCATCTTGGTTGTTCATGCATGTTGTCCGATCGAACAGCATTAGTGTTACTTGATCGAACAAGCTGTTCGATCGATCAGCCTGTCCGTTCCATTGACACACTTTATAATTCATTAAAGCATTTGACCTGTTGACCTAACCGATCGATCAGCCTGTCCGTTCCACTGTAACACCTTTCATAGCATTTAATAACTTTGACTTGTTGACCTGACCGATCAGACAAGCCAACTGATCGACTAGCATCCCTGTCCGATCGACCAGACCCTGACCGATTGAACCACACTTAGTCAACATATTCAGCTTTTGTTAGTCAACATTTCAGGTCTGTCCTGGTCCAATAATTGTTTTACATTCAAGTATCGGCCCAATCACATTTAACAGTCGGCCATTAAAAAGCAGTAGATGTAATCATTAATATCAGCGGCCCAATAGGATTATGCATTGAAATAAAGTTGTCGGCCGTTGATTACAATTTAAATGGAATTGCATATGATTCAAGATATTGTCTGATTTGATTAATTGACGGCTACTTTGTGCATAAATCTGACATAAAGTTCATTTGGCCCAATCAAAATGTTAAACCAATAATAGTTGTCTGTATTGCATGTGTTCATTCAATTGTGTCAGCACCATTTACCGATACATGTGATAATTTGGGTTTAATGAATGTGACATTTATTTGAGATTTAAGTGTCCATGTGAATATATCCCTCTTGTCGGCCATCTTAACTGAAGATATCAAAACTTTCACGTGAATAAAAGATGTTAACAGTTTGCATGTAACTTCATTTTGTAAGTCAAAGTGACAACGTGTCAGCCGATCGATAAAGAATTTTGTCTTTTTGTGACTTCAAACGGACAGCACATCATTTGATGGGATTTTCACATGTTTATCAAAGCAATTTCATCCATATGAAATAAAAACGCAGCGGAAATAATGTTTAAAACATGTTACTTTTATAAGATATAAAACCATTTATATGCAAAATCCTAAAACCCGGATCCATATATGAAAATGCATACTATCAAACACAACCATAGGGTGTTTAGAATACTACCTTCTTAGAGTAATAGGATGATGAAACAGATGATGTTTCTTGGACGGTTGCCTTCAAGAGTAGAAGACCTCAAGCTTGTATACCCCAAGCTTCCAACAAACACCTTGAGATTAGCTAGGATTTAACACACTTGAATCAGAAACCGAACACTTGAAAAACACCTTATGACCGAAAATTTGAGAGGATGAATACTAGTCTTCTTTTCTAATTTTGTCATCCAAATGTTTATATATAACCATGAGAGCATCTTGCCACCCATTGTGCCCAATCAAGAGATGTCTTCCACATGCAAAAGCATGTAAGATAATTGGCTAAAATATTTAGGGAAGACCACCCAATGAAAACACATGCATATGCATGAAATACTATTAGACCAAAATACTTTTGGGAGTTTTCATGAGGGGGGGGGGGCTAGCTTAATTTTTATAAAAAGAATTCAGTTTCTTTTATAAAATAATTTAAGTCTTGTTTAATTTTATAACTTTTATAAAATATAACATCATATGTTATAAGACTTATATAACTTTTTATCATGTTATTTAACCCATTAAATAACAAGATAAAATATTCTCTCAAAATAAATTATCCATATAATTTATTAGTTTGTTAAGTAATTATTTAGAAAACCAATTTCTAAATATTATAAGTGTTAATATTTATTTGTTTGATCATATCACAAATAAATAATATAACTGTTTGTCTAGCTTGTATTTGGATATGACTCGACTTAGATCATAACGTACTAGCCACATCAATCTAATATGTGTCTTGGGCATACAGACTCCAACAATCTCCCACTTGCACAAGATACATAGAAGATTGATGCAAGTAGTAAAGACCACCTAACTATAGTTTACTACCCCTAATACGTATGACTATATTTCCCATTCAATAACATCATCCCTTTCAAGTCCCTTACTTGAACATGATTTAGGTGAATCTATCATTTATCCTTTCGTTATAGATGTCATGTTAAATCCAGAGACATAGAGTGATCACTCTCTGTTGATTTAACTTTTGCAGGCCTTAGACATCTTACTCTCAACGGATAAGAGGAACAAATCCCTTCTTGACTACATACGTCTCTCACAATCACCTTGTACCACACCTGAGTTTAGCCTTATGTACTGCCTTATTACAGAAAACGAAGAACTAGGTCAAGGTATAGTACTTGGTGAATATCAAGACCCAATATCTATCTCAGGTCAGAGGATACTATGATATTCGCCTTTACTCAAATTTACTTATGATCAATCACAAATGATTCCATGCAGTAATATTTGAGAGCGAGTCAGTCCAATATTTGTATCCCACAAATATCTATGAACTTTGGCAGCAACACTTTGCTCTATATTCATTCTAAATGAATATCCACCAATCCAAGTTCATAATAGTCTTACATTCATATTTGTTCCCACAATTATGATCGACTACGGACATTTAGAATAATTAACTTATTCACGGATTTAAACATACTAATATGAAACGTAACTCAAAATACCATAAAAGAGTTAAATTAACAATTGTTTCAATATCCAAATACAAAATAGATCAAATCCAATCACTAGAATATCGAAGTCCTAAGGCACATGTATGACCCTCATGTTTTGCCCTGTCAAGGAGCTTCGTGAGTGGATCCGCAATGTTTTGATCGGTGTGAACTTGGCGGATACATATCTTTCCTTTTTCAACTTCATCCATTATGTAGTTGAATCTCCGCTCGATATGTCTAGTCTTTTGGTGTGCACGAGGTTCCTTGATTTGAGCAATCGCACCCTCATTATCACAAAAGATCTCTAGGGGGCCTTGAATGGTAGGGACCACCCCTAGGTCGGCTATGAATTTCTTCAACCATGCAGCTTCCTGGGCTGCCAATGAAGCGACGATGTATTCTGATTCTGTAGTGGACAATGCTACCAAGAGACTGCTCCTCCATTTAAAATGAAGACATAACCCGATTGCAATCGAGAATCACTTCGATCGGTTTGGAAACTCGCATCTGTGTAACCCTTTACAACGAGTTCCTCCTCACCAGATCCATATATTAAGAACATATCCTTAGTCCTCCTAAGGTATTTCAATATGCTTTTAACAGCCTTCCAATGACTGTTACCTGGATTTTGCTGGTATCTACTTGTCATGCTCAAGGCGCATGACACGTCCGGTCTAGTGCATATCATTGCATACATGATGGATCCTATAGCAGACGCATATGGGACCCCTTTCATTTTCTCTTGCTCATTCTTTGAGCTTGGACATTGAGATGTATTCAATATTGTCCCCTTTTGAATAGGTACAAAACCTTTCTTAGAGTTCTCCATTTGGAACCTATTCAAGACTTTGTCAATGTATGCACTTTGGTTTAAACCTATCAAGCGTAGGAATGGCAATGGGCCGGTTTTAGGCCGGGTATTAGTAATCCTAAGCCCGTACCCGGTTGTAATTCTTTGGCCCGTACCCGGCCCGTTACCCGTCGGGTATTTGTAGGGTATTTACCCATCGGGTATCGGGTATACCCGCGGGTAGCGGGTATACCCATTAATTTGTTAAAAATATTACACCATTATAAATTGCTTAATTATAATATTGCTCAATCTCCTTTGTTAAATTTTGATTACATGCATTAATGAGTTGATTTTGGATCATGCATATGTAATATTTGATTTTAGAGCCCTTGTGTCTAAAGAACTTTCTTACAATCTTACGAAATGCTTGAATCATTTGATAATGTTAGTTGTCGTGTTTTCTTTCTTTTTATCAAAAAGTGAATTATTGATTCATGAGATATTTTATCAGATTTTGAAATAGGTAAATTTGTAATGTGTAAATCTGTAAGCGTTGGTAAAAAAAGGGTAAATTAGTCATTATATAAACTATTTGTTAGAAAATAATCTAAAATGGGTAAATTTGATATTTCTAGATTTAAGGAAGAAGATATATGTAACTTAATTTTTAGGTTGGGTGTATATGTAATTAATGAAGTTTGTAGGGGGATATATGTAATTGCCGCTTAAAACGATATGCTTTTCGGGTATTATTCGGGTAAACGGGCCGGGTATCGGGCGGGTATCGGTAAATCCCATACCCTTACCCGTACCCGAATATTTTTATATTTTTAATCCCATATCCGGCCCATACCCGGCGGGCTTCGGGTATACCCGGCCCGTATGTTTCGGGTTTTGGGTATACCCGTCGGGCTTGGGCTTTTTTGCCATCCCTAATCAAGCGCCTTGATCTATCCCTATAGATCTTTCTTCCCAGAATGTAGGCGACTTCGCCAAGATCCTTAATGGAAAAACAACTTCCAAGCCAAGCTTTTACACTTTCCATGGTTGGAATGTCATTTCCAAATAGTAGAATGTCATCGACATATAGTACTAAGAAAGTGATGATACTCCCACTAGCCTTCTTGTACACACAAGCTTCATCGCCGTTCTTGATGAATCCAAAATTCTTAATTTCTTCATCAAAACAGTGATTCCAACTTCTAGATGCTTGTTTCAATCCATAGATTGATTTCTTTAACTTGCATACTTTGTCAGGATGTTTTGGATCGACAAAACCTTCAGGCTGAACCATATAGACATCTTCATCAAGGTATCCATTAAGAAAAGCCGTTTTTGACATCCAACTGCCAGATCTCATAGTCATAATATGCAGCTATGGCAAATAATATCCTGATTGACTTTAGCATCGCCACAGGCGAGAAGGTCTCATCATAATCAATCCCTTGAGTTTGAGTGAAACCTTTTGCTATAAGTCTTGCTTTATAAGTATCCAAGTTACCATACATATCTGTTTTCTTTTTGAAAACCCACTTACTTCCAACTACTTTGGACTTAAGTGGTGGCACAACCAATTCCCAAACTTGGTTGTCATACATGGATTGCATCTCTATGTTCATGGCTTCAAGCCATTTGTCACAATTAGATTTTGACATTGCATCATGGTATGTGGTTGGTTCATCTGAATCCACCACGTAGCATCCATCCATGAAAAATCCATATCTTTCAGGTGGACCACTAATTCTACCAGATCTGCGAACATTTTGTGCGTACAGATCAACCTCTTGATCGTTTTCAACAATCTCTTGTTGACCGCTAGTATCAACCAAACGTGTATCGTCTTGTGGTTATTGATCCTCCTCAAGTTCCACTATTCTACCATTAGTTCCTTCCATAAGGAACTTAGTTTCTAAGAACTTACCCGTTCGAGCAACAAATACCGTTTGCTCGGTTGGGTCGTAGAAATAATATCCTATATCATCTTTAGGATATCCTACAAAGATACACTTAGTAGATCGGACTTCCAATTTATTTGGAGTATATTGCTTAACATAAGCTTCACAACCCCAAACCCTTAAGAATGATAATGATGGAGGGTTTCCATGCCATATTTCAAAAGGTGTCTTTTCCACTTTCTTGGTTGGGGCCATATTTAATATACGGACTGCGGAGAGTAAAGCGTAACCCCAAAACGATAGAGGTAATGTGCTTCTAGCCATCATAGATCGAACCATATCTAATAGAGTTCGATTCCTCCTTTCGGACACACCATTGTGTTGTGGTGTTCCAGGTGGAGTAAGTTGTGAGATAATCCCACAACTCCTAAGATGATCTTGAAAAGCACCACTAAGGTATTCACCTCCTCTATCGGTGCGAAGGACTTTGATTGTTTTCTTGAGTTGATTTTCTACTTCACTTTTGAAGTCTTTGAACATTTCAAATGCTTCATCCTTGTGTTTTAGTAAATACACATAACCATAACGACTGTAGTCGTCGGTAAAGGTAATGAAGTATCTTTCACCATTCCTAGTCATCGGCTTAAAAGGACCACATACATTTGAATGTATGATACCTAGTAAGTCTTAAGCCCTTTCAAAAGTTCCATTAAAGGGTGTTTTGGTCATTTTGCCTTGTAAACAAGATTCGCATACATCAAATAAATTATCTTCATTTGTATTAAAAAAGACCATTTTTCTGAAGTGTGTCCTTGCGATTCTTGCTTATATGTCCAAGGCGACAATGCCAAAGGTAGGAATCACTCAAATCCATTTTGAGTTTCTTGTTGGTTACTTGGTACATTGAGCTGTCATACGATGCGTTATCATGATCTAATTCATAAATACCATTTAAAGACATAGCTTTAAAATAAAATACATCATTCATAGAAACATAAATGTCTTGGTTAACAAATTCAAATTTAAAACCACATTGTCTCAAAAGGGAAACTGAAATTATGTTCCTAGTCAAACTAGGAGCATATAAAACATTCTTCAAAATAACTTCCAAACCACTTGGAAGCTCCAAAACGTAGTCTCCTTGAGCTTCGACATCAACCTTTGCTCCGTTGCCCATGAAGAGACTAGCGTCTCCCTTCTTATAATGTCTATTTCTTTTGAACCCCTGCAACGAATTGCAAATATGAGTTCCACATCCGGTATCTAGTACCCATGTGTTAGAAGAAATAACATTAAGCTCAACATGTATCATAAAGATAGTACCTGAGGTTTGCCCTGCATCCCTCTTGTTTTTCAACTCCTTAAGATAGGTTGGACCATTTCTCTTCCAGTGTCCTATCTCACCACATTCAAAACATGGGTCATTCGTAGCAACCTTTTGCTTCTTCTCCTTCGGTTTGGTGGGTTCTGCTTTAGCTTTTCCCTTTCCCTTTCCCTTGACGTGTCCCTTTCTTTTAGCATAGTTTGCTTTAGAGTCGGGGTGGGGCCTCTTCTTGTTTCCTCCTTCATTGATCGCAAGAACGGGTAAAGCCTTTTTGCCCATTCCTGCTTCGGCTGTTTTGAGCATTGCATGAAGCTCACCAATGCTCTTGTCCCATCCATTCATGTTGTAATTCATTACAAAGCTCTCAAATTTCTTTGTTAAAGAGTTGAGGATCAAATCCGTAGCCAACTCTTTAGAGACGGGACAATTTAGTCGTTCGAGGCGATCAATGTGGCTTTTCATCTTGAGAACATAAGATGATACCGATTGGGTTTCCTCCATTCGACATGCATGAAGAGCCCGAACAGTTCCGAAGCGTTCTACCCTTGCTTGTTGTAGGAACATTTCCTTTAACTGGGTAATCATGTCGTATGCCCCGTGATGTTCAAAATCCTTTTGAATTTCGGGAATCATAGTTCCAACATGAGGCATGAGGCTTGCATGGAGTCCTCGGTGTACTTAACCCAATCATTGTAGGCTTCCACATTTTCCACGTTAGGTTCATCGGGAATAGGATCGTCCAACACATAGGATATCTTCTCTTGCTTGAGAACGATTCTCAAGTTTCGAAACCAATCCATGAAGTTGTTATGGTTGAGACGATCCTTTTCAAGGATGGTTCTTAGTGATAGGTTTTGGACGGTTTGGTTAATCGGGTTTGCATTGTTAGCGGCCATCTACAAAATTTAACAAGTTCAATTTTAGTATTTTCGATATTATTATATTTTAATCATTAATACCCTTTTGTGTCTTAAAGACAATTAATAATTAAAATCTAGAATCCAACGTTACATTTAAATATTGGTTAGGTGACCTTTATCCCTCTATTTAAATTAACAAGGTAGTCAACGTTTGATAATTGCAACTCTTTGCAATTTCTAGCCATATGAGATTGGTTAAACATCTTTATGTTTAGTTGGCATGTTTAATCCCATCAACACCTTTGTTCCCCATGCTTTGGTGACCCTAAGTTCATGGTTTCCAAATCAAGTCGTCCAACTTACACACACGTGTGAGTTTATACACATAAGTGGTTAGGTGACCTTTATCCCACAAACATGGTAAACCCACCTCGAACATACAAGTTCCCTCAAATGTGGTTAGGTGACCTTTATCCCACAATAAGAGTTCCCAAGTGTTTCGAGTGTTGTATAAAAGGATGGTGTTTGACTTGTTTTATAAAAGGGTTTTCAATATTTCAAAATTCTAGTTTAGAAAATATTATGTACCATACATTTGCATGCATTCAAATCAATGGTACTTTAGTGAAAACTAATTTTCAAGGTTCTTTTTAATAAAACCCATTTTATTATAAAATCATTAATTTTTAATAAAACCTTTTATTAACCATTTTAATGATTTTGTTATGAACCAATTTTATGCTTGGTGTTGATTATTAATTTGTTAAGTCATGCATATCGACATATCATCTAAACAACAAAATAAGCAACCAAACAAGCATATCATACATAACAATAGGTGCATAACCATAGCCAACTATTTTGACAACACTTGTTAGCCGAAACAAGTGTGCCAAAAGGTCCTTCCTAAGGGGTGAAAAATGACACAAGTAATGTGTCGATGAACTCCCACTTGATCCCGCATCCAAATGCTTCAAGTCTGCTTCTTGTGTTGTGATTTCTCCACCTTCTTTGAGCTTCCAAAAGTCTTTTATGTTCAGCTCCAAACTCCTTTGGACTTCAAAAAATGTGTTTTGGTTATCGGGTTGAAATCCCGTTGAGAACGATGAAGTTCTTTGGACCGAATATTATGGTCCAAACCAAAACCGCATTTTTGTGTGCATCTTCTTTTACAAAAAATATATCCTAATACATTTTTCTAGTAAAATAAAATGCACCTAATCTATTTATTTTACATACCAAATAAATAAATAAATTACATATCTTCTAATGGAAGAACAAAATAATAATTATTACAACTCTTGAATAAATAAATAAAATAAATCACAACACAATCATTCAACACAAGGTCATGGCTAGGTCATACGCACCAAAATATATATCCAAATATATATTTATTAATTTCAAGAAGCATAAAAAAATGGTTCCCTTTTATAACCATTTTCGGCTATATATAAAAAAAACCGAAAAGGTAATTTTTGTCCAAACAAACAAATCATCCATATGAAAAATTTTTCAAGATTCCCTTATGCATGTAAGAAAATAATCTTGAAAAACAAAGGGATAACCATATTAAAATTTTCGGCCATATGGTTTTATTCAAACCCGAAACCCGAAAAATTTAATCTATTGAAGCATGCACTCATATAAGTGGCTCTAGATGCCATTGATGGGATTTTAACATGTTTATCAAAGCAATTTCATCCATATGAAATAAAAACGCAGCGGAAATAATGTTTAAAACATGTTACTTTTATAAGATATAGAACCATTTATATGCAAAATCCCAAAACCCGGATCCATATATGAAAATGAATACTATCAAACACAACCATAGGGTGTTTAGAATACTACCTTCTTGGAGTAATAGGATGATGAAACGGATGATGTTTCTTGAACGGTTGCCTTCAAGAGTAGAAGGCCTCAAGCTTCTATACCTCAAGCTTCCAACAAACACCTTGAGATTAGCTAGGATTTAACACACTTGAATAAAAAACCGAACACTTGAAAAACACCTTATGACCGAAAATTTGAGAGGATGAATACTAGTCTTCTTTTCTAATTTTGTCATCTAAATGTTTATATATAACCATGAGAGAATCTTGCCACCCATTGTGCCCAATCAAGAGATGTCTTCCACATGCAAAAGCATGTAAGATAATTGGCCAAAATATTTAGGGAAGACCACCCAATGAAAACACATGCAAATGCATGAAATACTATTGGACCAAAATACTTTTTGGAGTTCCCATGGGGGGAGGGGGGGGGGGGCTAGCTTAATTTTTATAAAAAAAATTCAATTTCTTTTATAAAATAATTTAAGTCTTGTTTAACTTTATAACTTTTATAAAATATAACATCATATGTTATAAGACTTATATAACTTTTTATCATGTTATTTAACCCATTAAATAACAAGATAAAATATTCTCTCAAAATAAGTTATCCATATAATTTATTAGTTTGTCAAGTGTAATTATTTAGAAAACCAATTTCTAAATATTATAAGTGTTAATATTTATTTGTTTGATCATATCACAAATAAATAGTATAAGTGTTTGTCTAGCTTGTATTTGGGTATAACTCGACTTGGATCATAACGTACTAGCCACATCAATCTAATATGTGTCTTGGGCATACCGACTCCAACATCATTCTAGCCGATCGGTCAAGCTTTTGTCTTTTAATGCCATTGGTTGAAGTGCAAGCCGATCGGTCAAACTTTTTGTCGTCTTGTGCCATCAATTGAACAAGCTAACCGATCAAGTGTCAACCGATCAAACAGAGGGTCGAACGGTCAACCAACTGATTATAGATATAATCTCAGCCGATCGAACAACTTTACCACTCGCTCGGACAACAAGTTTGACTTCCTGTTGGATCTGAGTTTCTTTTTTATTGTATTTTGTGTTTGAAGTTAAGATGAAAATGGATGAGTTGTGCAGCGGAATTAAAATGAAAACAAACTTTGCATACAATCAAATGAGAGTAATACTTTAATCAAACAATTTTTACACAATGAACCGAATGATTGAATTTAATTTCAACAACGATTACAATGATAGATGTATGAATGCAAACTCCCCCTCAGCCCGAGCTCAGTAGTTTGTTCGTGCAAAGAAGACGAATGATGTAAAGAGCTAATAGAACAGTACAAAGTACTGAACTATTTATAGGCACTTGCAAACTACTGAGCATCTTTGCTGACGTCACCATGAAAGTGACATCTAACCTCCTAACAAACTCTAACCTCTGATCTATATAGACACTGCTTGTGTTAACTACTGCTAATACATTCTATTACAAAACAGACTTTAGAACAGCTGCTGCAGCCTTCTACTGCTGTGAACCCAGCAGCACTTGTCCGGATCAGCAGTGCTTGACTCAAGGCAGTAGATTGAATCAGCAGGACTTTAGTCTTCCATCAGATCTTTAGTTGAGCAGCAGTTATGGGTCAGCAGTTTAGCAAGATCAGCAGATAGGAGGTCATCAGTAGTTGTAATCACTTTCAAGGGGAGAGATTTGTATATCAGCATCTGCTTATTCAGAATCCACTGTTCTGATCCAGTTTTGGCTTTAATTATCTGTTCCTCTGATAGGGTTCAATCCCAACAATCTCCCCCTGGAACAGATAATGCCAAAACCTTTCATTATTTGTGGATATTTTATTGCCTCATTAACAGCTCCCTTATCTGACCTTTAAATTGTAATTCAAAGTCAAGGGCATCTGTATCTTCATCATCCCTGCTAAGTGGAAGATCAAGGAGATCCTGCAAATCTTCAAGACTCAGGCCAAGAGCTTGTTCCCTTGATATTTTCTCCACTTCTCCACCAGACCTGAGCAAAGTCAATACGCAGGTCTGTTTGTCAGTTGCCCACTTTTGTATTTTTGAGCCTGGTGGGTTTCTTGGGAGATGTTTATTTGCAGAAGTATTTGGTGAGGCTGGCCTGTTCCTCACTGGCTGAGCAGTGGTAGCAGAGTTTTCCTGTTCAAGTTCTTCTTTTAACGTTCTTAACAAACCTTCTTTTAAAACAGCATTTCCAGCAAGAATTTCTTGAACAGTTTCAGCTCCTAACTGGCTTTGTGTCCTTCTTTTGTAGATGGCATTACCAGCTGGAGCAGTGGCTCTCCTGATTTGCAGCTTTGATGGTCCTTTTGAAACCGCTGCTTCAGGGTAGTCAGGTTTTTGAGGAATTTTTGGATCTTTCTTTCTTAATTCCTCCAACCTTTTGTAGGTTGACCTGACCAAATCTTCTTTCCATCTAGCAACTTGTCTCTTGGTGCCAAATTCAGCAACAACCAGTTCTTCTTTCATTCTTTTTAGTTCCAACTGCTTTTCAGGTACATTCCTTTTAAACTTTGCCCAATCAGGAAGAGTGTGAGTGACTTTCCTTTTTATCATATCTTGAATTCTGGCTGCTTCAGCTTCAAGCTCTGGAACAGTCCACTCTTTGTACATGTGTCTCTCTCCTTTGTATTTCTTGTAAAACATAATGCTTTCAATGTAGTCTTTCTTCAAAGTTTCAGCTGCTCTTTCTGAAATTTGTTGACTGACATTCTTTGCAAAACGTTCTAGGGAACTGACTTGTGTGAGCAGATATTGGTAGTATCTTGATACTTCTTTGTCAGATTTCCCTTGTGTGTTTCTTTTCGAGATATCCTCTGCTTGCTTAGCCTTTATCTTCAAATATTCTTCAATGTTTTTGGGCCAGGGATATCCTTTGATTGAAGGCAACCTCCTTTTGGCAGGGTCATCCTCAGTATAAAAGGATTTTATTTCTTCTCTAACTACTTCCAGTTCAAGAGGAAATTGAACACCTGCAGGAGGTAAAAGCTTGTGCATTGGAATAGAAGAGAGTGGAACTGGTTTTGGTATATTGACAAGAGCTAAAGGTTTTGAAGATGTTGGGGATGGTGAAGTGACATCATCTTTAGGAATTAGCCTTCTCCTCTTTATTTGAGGAGGGACTGATGATGTTTTGGATGGAAAGATGGTTGTAGTGGCAGTGGTTTGTGATAGACTAACAGTTGTTGAAACAACTGGTGTTCCAACTACTGTTGTCTTTACAGCAGAAGTTATAACAACTGCTGTCTTCTGCCTTTTGACAGGAGGTGATTGTGATTTTGGTGGTGATGGAGGTAAAGCATTGGATGTAGTGTGTGTTGAAGTGGTGTGTGTTGAAGTGGGAACAGATGTTGAAACTACTGAAGTACCAACAGCAGCTGATACACCAGGAGTTACAACAGCTGTTTTAGGTGGTGGTTTTTGAGCAGACTTTGAACGTCTGACCGGAATGGATTTGGGTAGCCTTACTTTTCTAGTAGGCTTCTTCTTTTCATCAATGAGATTTTCATCATCTCTTGACCCTGAAGTACCTTGATCCGGATAATCCACCCTGGCTTTCTTTTTGGCCTCTCTATCCCTTTTTACACATGCAAGTGCTTCTGCAAGTGCATTTGTGGTCACATCAATTTTCTTACTCCCATCTGGCAAAGGAATCTGTTTGGTCATATTGGAATTTTCTGGTGCGAGGTAGAGACCATCTGTTATTCCTTTCCTTCTCCATTCCTGAATTTTCTCCCCCTTTTTGGCATTATCTTCGGGGAGTTGATCAATGAAGAACACTGGTGGAGGAGCAGTGCCAGTGGAGTGCAAGATTTGAGTTTTGAGAGCCTTTAGATCAGCCTGAGTGTCTTTGTACCTAGACTCCATAGCATTTCTCAATTGTTGAACATGTTTTTCATGTTGCGGATCTGCTATTTGTGCTTGTTGATGGAGAAAAGGTTGAAATAGATTCCAGAGCTCATTTGTAGCAGGTGCCTGTTGGAGAGCAGGTGCTTGAGGTGGAACAGCAGTGGATTGTACCTTTTGTACTTGTAACAACTGTTGTAGCATATCTTTGAGTTCTGCAACAGAGTTATCAAGTTTTTCAACACGAGCCGTCAATTTCTGGTACTTTAAACCATCACCCAATTTAATGGGATCATCTGATTTCTCACTAACAGTGGTTTTATCAGTGGTAGAAGTAGGGAGTTTACTCCAAACCTTAACCACTGATGCCCCTTTTTCTTGGTACTGGGGTCTTCTTCCTTCAACACTTGACAACCTTTTGATGTTGCCAGTAGGATAAAGAAATCCACTGGTGGTTGGCAGAGGTGCTATAAAAGGAATTGCCTCCAAGGAAGTCTTATTGATGTAACCACTGTCCAACTGTAAACCTGTAGGTTCAACAGTTGTAGTGGCTGCTTCACTTGGATTACCACAAAGAGTTACTTGTAACTCAATGGGTGTAACCTCCTCAGGTTGTGTTGGTGGGTCAGCAATGAATGATACAGCAGACTCAGTCATTTGTTGAGGCATATTCTCATTGATAGGTGATTGAGAAGGACTGTGTAATGCCTGGTTCAAATCAATTGCATCCAACAGTAGGTGTGTTTTTGGTGGAATTGAGGATGTGATGGTGGGTGTAGGAAGCGGATTTGCTGCGGGCATTGAGCTGTGGATGATGGAAACGAGTGTATCCAGAGCATCATAATGTGGTGGCCCTTTGTGTACAACCTGTTCTTTTTGTGAAGAAGCAGGAGGAGTTAGGGTTATGGGTTGAGATATTTGTACTAACTGCTGTGAGGAAGTAGCAGCAGTGGTTTCCTGTGACATTTGTGTTGTCACAGGCATTAACTCTGGTATCTCATCCTCCAGAGTTGCCTTTTTGATTGGGTTGGGGGGTTTTTGATTTTTCTTTTTGAATGGCCTTTTGGGTTTGGTAGGTGTGGGTTTCAAAACAGTTGTTCTGCTGCTTTGATCACCTAGAGAAGTAGGCTCAGCAGCAGATACCTAAGGAGCAGTGGTTGCTGCTAAATTCTGCTCAGGTACCCCTGCTTATGTTTTGCAAGGTGCTAACATTCGTGAAAAAGTTTCAGATGTTAGGCAGTTTATTGCAGTTATTTCACCTTGGTTTATTAAAGCTAAATCATCCTTACTGAATTTCTTTTGAAAATAATAGCTTAAAAATCTTGGGAATAGTAAGAATGATTTGCTTTCAACATTATTAACCAAATCTTTAAAGATTTCCCGAGAATAATTATAATTTTCTTCTTGAAGAATTGCATATCCCAGATTTTGAATCTTTATAGGGATCTCATTAAAAGAAGTGGTTTTGTTTGAAACACATAGGAGGAGGGTGTGAAATAGAAATCTTGGTGCAGGAGGAAAATAACCTTTTTCTAAGGTTAGTTTCTTCATCATTCTGGCTTCATACCCTCTTTCAATGAAGTCAATGTGCAACTCGTTTTTAGTGAAGGAAGTTTTACCTGCCTGGTCATCGAGTTGAAAGACTTCGGAGATGGATTGTGGTGTAATGTGGACAGCTTTACCTTTTATGGAAGATTGGATTACAGTTGCAAGGTCTCCTTGTTTTTCAAGGGTTGCATTCTTCCAAAATTCCCTTTGGGTCGCCAAGTAGATGGGTGCGTAGGCGGTGAGCAAAGTTTTGTACTTTGATTTTGCCATGATGGTGATAATGGAATCGAAAACATCTGTGGTTCCTGGTTTTGTGAGAAGACCCAGGAGATTGTGAGATTTTTTGAATGGAATTTCAGTGGTAGTTGCCTTTTGAGAGGCTGTTTTCGATGATTTTGATGAGGGTTTTGCAGAGAGCTTCGATTTTGTCATTTTTGAAACGAAATGATCGAAGAAATTTGTGAGAAATGAGAAGAAAAACTACTTTGAGAAGAGAATTTTTAAGAATTCAATTCGACAGTGAAACCCTGTTTTGATGGTGAGTGGGGATGTTATAGGAAAGAGAATGAATGCTGACGTGGCAGCCGTTACAAAAGGTCTGACTGCTATGTACTGCCCACGTGACAACCACTGGTGAAAATGAAGGACAGTACTTTTGGTGAAAGCAACTGATGAAAGCAGTGGAAAGGGGGTTGTGGATGATTTTCACTATCAGTGGATAGCATATCAGTGGATAAGACACTGCTTTTGAACAACAGTGGTTATCAGGGAATGAGAGAACAGAGGTTGCCTTTCAGCAGTGGGCAGACTTTTTGAAGTAGAGCAGACTTTTGAACAATCAGTGGTTATGGCAGACTTTTAAGGATTTTAATGAAATTTTCATTTTTAAGCTATTTTTAAGGATGGATTTTTGATTTTCTAAAAACATTTTGTTGCTTTTATTCATAGAAAAACAAGATGTTGCTTGTTATTCCATGTTTAGCATCCCAATCCTAGAGACCAAGCTTTCAAAAGTGGCTGTATCAAGTGCTTTTGTGAGCACATCTGCCAGCTGGTCTTTAGTTGGGACATGATGCAGAGAAATCAAACCTTTTTCATAGCAATCCCTCACAAAGTGATGTCTGATGTCGATGTGCTTTGTGGTAGAATGGGAAACTGGATTTTTGATGATATTTTCTGCTGCCTGGCTGTCCAACATGAGTGGTGTCTTTAAGGCAGTGATACCAAAATCCAGTAACTGATTTTGAAGCCACAGGAGTTGGGCTGTACAGCTTGCAGCAGCAATGTATTCAGCCTCAGTAGTGGATGTTGAAACTGCTGCTTGCTTTTTGCTTTGCCAAGAGACTAAGCAATCACCTAGAAACTGGCACCCTCCTGAAGTGGACTTCCTTGTGGTGTGACATCCAGCAAAGTCACTGTCTGAAAAACCTGAACGCTTGATATTCCCATTAGCTGGATACCAGATACCAAGTGTGGGAACACCTTTTATGTATCTGAGAATCCTTTTTACAGCAATGAGATTTGATTTTCTGGGAGCTGATTGACTTCTTGCACAGACACATGTTGCAAACATGATGTCTGGTCTAGATGCAGTTAGGTACAATAAGGACCCAATCATGCTTCTATAGAGTGTTTGGTCAATCAGCTCATCCTTTTCATCAGACATGACCAGCTTATTTGTGTCTATGGGTGTGCTGCATGGTTTACAATCATTCATATCAAATTTGGTTAAAAGTTCTTTAGCATATTTGCTTTGATGAATGAAAGTTCCATTTTGCAACTGCTGTACTTGGAGACCAAGAAAGCATTGCAGCTCACCCATTGCACTCATTTCAAACTCAGCTGTCATGAGTTCTCTAAACTCTTCACACATTTTGGTACATGTGCTTCCAAAAATAATGTCATCCACATAAATTTGGACAATCATTAAATCTTTCCCTCTCCATTTAAGAAACAGTGTTTTATCAATGGTACCTCTTTTGAAACCATTTGAGAGTAGAAAGTTGGAAAGAGTTTCATACCAGGCTCTAGGTGCTTGTTTCAGGCCATACAAGGCTTTGTTTAGCCTGTATACATGATCAAGATAAAATGGATCCTCAAAGCCTGGAGGTTGACCTACATATACCTCTTCTTGCAATGTACCATAGAGGAAAGCACTTTTGATATCCATCTGAAACACCTTCATGTTGTGGTTGACAGCAAAGGCCAGGAACAGTCTGATAGCTTCCAATCTTGCAACATGGGCGAATGTTTCATCATAATCAATCCCCTCTTCCTGTCTGTAGCCTTGAACCACAAGCTTGGCTTTATTCTTGACAACAATGCCCCTTTCACCTGTTTTGTTCTTGAAGACCCACTTTGTGCCAATGGGACTAACCTCTTTTGGCAGTGGTACAAGCTCCCATACTTGTTGTCTCATAAACTGTTGGAGCTCCGCTTGCATGGCTTCTACCCAGCTGTTGTCTTTTAGTGCCTCTTGGTACTTGACTGGCTGATGAAGTGATAGAAAACCAGCAAAAAGACAAATGTTTTGGGTTTGGCTTCTTGTGAGCACCCCTTCATTGATGTTGCCAATGATTTGATCAGGTGGATGAGATCTCAAGAAGATTAAATCTCCTTGGTATGGTATGATGGCATTTGTTGGTGAAGGCTGCAAATGTATATCATCTGAGCTAACCACTGCTGATGACTTTGATGACCCAGTAGTGGCTTCAAAAGGTGGTGGAATGGTTGGTAATGGAGTGGACCACTGCTGACTTTTATCCACTGTTTGAGGACTTTTGTCAGTAGTGTTTGAGGATGTGGAAGCAGTGGTGAATGGGCTACTTTGGTCAACAACTGTTGATGTAGCAGTGGTTGAGCTTTGACAGATGTTTTGAACAACTGATGCTTTTCCCTTTGTGGCAGACCTTTGAGGGATGATGACTTCATACCCATAGTCTGGTGTTGTATCCTCTGATGGACCTGCACTGTTAGTCTTGACAGCAGTATTTTCAACAGTGAATTTTTCAAGATCAAACAGTTCAGCAGGATTTGCTGGGATTTTCATTGATGAAAGTTCATTGAACTTTACATCCAAAGTCTCCTCCACTACCTTGGTCCGTGCATTGAACACTTTGTAGGCCTTGGCAGTGGTTGAGTATCCCAGAAAATAACCACAATCAATTTTGGCTGCAAATTTTGAAATGGAATCTTTTAAATTCAAAATAAAGCATGGGCAGCCAAATACCTTAAAGTATGAGATTAATGGTTTGATTTTATACAGAATTTCATAGGCAGTCTTTTTGTGCCTGGGGTTTATTAAAACTCTGTTCTAGACATAGCAAGCAGTGTTTACTGCCTCTGCCCAGAAAGTTAATGGCAAACCTGAATCTGCAAGCATGGTTCTGGCAGCCTCAATCAAAGTTCTGTTCTTTCTTTCAACAACCCCATTTTGCTCTGGTGTTCTAGGGATGCTGTACTGCCTTACAATCCCTTTCTTCACACAGAAGGCATCCAACTCCCTATTTTTAAATTATGTGCCATTGTCACTCCTAAAGCTTTTCACTGGATGGTCAAATTGCTTTTCAACCTGTGTCACAAAGTCTTGCAAAATGCCTGCAGTTTCATCTTTAGAGTGCAAAAAGAAAGTCCATGTAAACCTAGAAAAGTCATCAACTATAACCAAACAATATCTTTTCTTTTTTAAGGCTCATGACTTGAACTGGGCCAAACAAATCCATGTGTAGCATTTGCAAATACTGGGTTGTTTTAGACTCTTCAATGGACTTGTAAGAACTTTTATGTTGTTTTCCTTTTAAACAGGAAATTCAATGTTCAGGACATGAAAACAATTTTTGTGGTAGGCCTCTCACCAAACCATTTTTTGAAATTTCTGTTATTGTCTTAAGATTTGTGTGCCCCAGTCTTTTGTGCCAAAGTTCTGTCTCTTTGTTAGAGGCAGCTGAGAACAGACAGGCATCAGCTCTGGGACACTCTTTTGACATGTCAACAACATAAACATTGCCACTTCTTTGAGCAACAAGTTTAGTTTGACCATTTTTTATTATTGCTTCAATCTTTTTGACCATTTCTGGTCCAAGAATCCTACAACAATCTTTTGTGAAGAATGACCCAAACCCTTTGTCACTCATTTGAGATACACTCAGAAGGTTGAATTTTAGATTGTCTATTAGATTGACATTTTCAAATTTTACATTGCCAGATTGCACTATTCCAGACCCCAAAACCTTCCCTTTACTGTTATTTCCAAAGGATATATCACCCCCACCATGGATTTTAAAGTCTTTGAGGAGGGCTTTACATCCTGTCATGTGCCTGGAGCCTCCACTATCTACATACCAAAGACTATCAAAGCATGCAGAAGCTCCCTGCACATGAAGTAAAAGGATTAGTTCATTAAGGACTCCAAAGCCAGCAGGGCTTTGGATGGAGTCTCAACAGTGTCTGGCATGGATGCAGTGTGATGGACAGTGGTTAAGTCAGGGATTTGGACAGTCTTAGTACTGTTCCTTGCTAACCACTGTTGAGGGTCTTGCCCAATCACCTGCTGGTAACCGAAAGGATGCCTATTCACTCTGGGTTTAGAGGGCTTTTTGTAGACCTCATAAACGTGTGGAATCCTTTGGTAAGACTGTTTTTCCTTGCCTTTTCTGAACTGATTGGCAGGAGGTGTATCAGTAACCTGAACATCTCTTTTAACAGATGTTTGGTTCAGCTGTTTTGTGACAATTATTTGAACTGGCACAAACAGTGGTTGTTTCTTTGTGAATTTGACAGATGGTGATGCTGATGGACTCAAGGATGTTTTAGCAAGGTACTCATTCTTTTTGATGTCAAAATTTTTGAGATACACACATGCTTGAGTTTTGTGGTTTGTTTTACCACAAACAATGCAGCTTTCAGCTGAAACTATGACACTTGTTTTTTTATATCATAAGCTTTTAAGTGGAAACAATCTTTTGTTAGATGGTTTCTTTTCTCACAAAATTCACAAAACAAGTTATCAATTTTTTCTTTCTTCTTCCTTTTTTCAGACTCCTTTGCAGCAGAGGTTTTAACCACTGCTGGGATGTCCTTAAGAGGAATGACTTTAGCTTTTGGAGCTTTAACACCATCAGTTGATGTAAAGTCCATTGGCTTGAAATTTTCAAGAATATCACACTCATCAGACCATTTTGGTTTAAATTGATGATTTTCAATCTCCTCAAAAGCAGAAGGGCCCATTGGTCTGTCAAGTGTGATTTTGTTACCAAGTTTGTCAGTGATTTTCACTTCTTGGCCATTCTTTTTTGTGGGGATGTACTCAGCAGTTACATCAGTGGTTGAAACAGATTTTTCAAAAGCAGTGTTTTCATCATCATGTTTTCTATAACCAACCCCGAATTTCACATTGCTTTTTATCTGTTTCTCAAGCATAACCTCATACCCTTTGCATGATTCCACCCATTTCTCACATGTGATCTGGGTGGATTCTAACTCCTTTTTGCAAACTTGGTATTTTTCTACCATAGTTTGGAGTTGGGTTTTGGTTATGCTTTGCTCTTCTTTCATGCTGCTAATCTCTTTCTCTTTTTCAGCCAATTTGTTTTTAAGTTCTTTTAAAGATCTTTCAAATTTGACTTCATCAGTTAAGATTTTGTTCCTAAGGTTTTCATTCACCTCTTTGATGTTAGCAAAAGCAATAATGCAATTGTCAGAACATAGTTTTTCTAGAACTTGAGGTGATACCTTGGCAGCAGCCATCATTGCACAATCACACTGAGTATTCTCTTCATCACCAGCTCTCTCTTCTTTTTCACCTGCCTTTTCTTCTTTCTTATCTTCTTCAGACCATAGATCTGTCAGTGGTTCAATCAGGGTACCTGAACTTTCTTTCAACAGTACTTCATTAGCCACAGCAGTAACCACTGCTTCAATCACCTCATCCACTGTTTCAGAGACCAGCTGTTTCTCTTCAGATTCAATACCCTCCTGTATTGACTCTAATGCCATCAAACAAAATTCATCATGAGAAGAAACATTAGAAGCATAGAGTGCAAAGTTTTCATCACTGAGGTCTTCAGGCATACTGCTCCAGTCAACAAACTCTTGAGTAAAGAAACTTTGTTGATCTGGTTTTGTTGCTACTGGAGCAGTGGTTTGTGGTGCAGGTTGCACTTGTGCCTGGGGAGCAGGGGTTTGAACATATTGAATCTGTGGAGCAGCTGTTTGGACATAATGCACTGGCACCGGAGCAACAGCATAGTGAGCAGTGTTCACATGTGCTGCTGGGGCATATTGGGCATAGTGCACAGTGTTTTGATTTTGAGGTCTAGGATTTGAACTAGGGTGAGTGATTATGGGACCAGTTGTTTGACTCCTACACTCTCTAGCAAAATGTCCTAACGTGTTACACTTATAGCACTTGATTTTCGATTTATCCAACCCAACCCTTAGATTCCCATGCAACCCTGGGAATTTTCGCCCTGTTCTTTTATAAAACTTGCTAGTTCTAACACTTAGCAAGGCCAGTTGATGCAAGATGTCCATTTGCTCTAGATCAGTGGGGTCAAAATGCTGTAAATCATTTAGTTCAAAGCTTAAATTGTCTGACATCTGGTTTTCATTTGCAGTGAATGCATAACCTGTAGAGTGAGGATCAGGGTTGTTAAAATTTGCACCAGCTGTTATGTCAATGAAGTGATCATAACCCTGATCCTTACCACTACCACCCGATTCTTCTTGACCCAGAAGAGCAGTGTTACCGAATGAATAATCATCAACGGTTTTCCCTGACTTTTGTAACTTCCTTTTCTGGTTCAACTCCCTTTCGTAGGTCAGGAGTCGACCATGGAGTTGGGTCAAGGTCAGATCCTTAAACTCAGGTGAATTTCGGGTGACAAACGCTATTGTGTCCCATTTGTCTGGTAGTGACCTGAGGAACCTGCTGTTTTGAGTTGAGTTTGTAAAAGTGGTTTTAACAAGCCTCAGTTCACTGATGAGACAACTGAACCGCTCAAATTGTTGCGTCAGTGATTCACCTTTAACATGACAAAATGTTTCATACTGTTGGTTCAGGATTTCCCTATTGTTTTCTCTGACCTCTTCGGTACCTCCAAACTGTTCCTTAAGCGCGTCCCACAACTCTTTGGCATTGTCACAATGTAACAATCCAACATATATTTCGTTGGGCAGCGCTGATGCTATGATACTAAATGCTTTAGCATCTAGTTCAAACTTTTGATAATCCGTTTCAGTATAATTTTCAACAGGTTTTGGAACTTGTTTTTTAGCATCTTCAGCGCTTGGCACTGTAGGAACATGAGGACCAAAGATGACAGACTTCCAACAACCCGTGCTTTGTTGAGCGAGGATGTGACCCATCCTCCTCTGCCAGATGTTGTACTCATTTCTTTTTAGCATAGGTGGTTTAAAGAGAGAACCAATGTTGTTTTTATCGTCCTGAGATTGTGACGTCATTCTTGTTGTTTTACAGGTACTGAGAAATCAACTTTAGTGGTGATTAATCCTTACTCCGTTTTTCAACGACGAACAAACGATCAGTATCGACTGTTTTGAGCTGAACTATTTACGTCAAAATGATTGTTAAATCAAATTTGACTGTCCAAGCTCTGATACCAATTGTTGGATCTGAGTTTCTTTTTGATTGTATTTTGTGTTTGAAGTTAAGATGAAAATGGATGAGTTGTGCAGCGGAATTAAAATGAAAACAAACTTTGCATACAATCAAATGAGAGTAATACTTTAATCAAACATCTTTTACACAATGAACCGAATGATTGAATTTAATTTCAACAACGATTACAAAGATAGATGTATGAATGCAAACTCCCCCTCAGCCTGAGCTCAGTAGTTTGTTCGTGCAAAGAAGACGAATGATGTAAAGAGCTAATAGAACAGTACAAAGTACCGAACTATTTATAGGCACTTGCAAACTACTGAGCATCTTTGCTGACGTCACCATGAAAGTGACATCTAACCTCCTAACAAACTCTAACCTCTAATCTATACAGACACTGCTTGTGTTAACTACTGCTAATACATTCTATTACAAAACAGACTTTAGAACAGCTGCTGCAGCCTTCTACTGCTGTGAACCCAGCAGCACTTGTCCGGATCAGCAGTGCTTGACTCAAGGCAGTAGATTGAATCAACAGGACTTTAGTCTTCCATCAGATCTTTAGTTGCGGCTGTGGTCGCTTCCCTGGCCTGGATTGACAGAAGACGACTGGCTGATGTTGCGGCTGCTGTTGTCTGGCCTTTTCTGAGTCTGGCCAGCACCAGATGCTTTGTCATGATCACTCCACTTTCGCTTGTTATCATTAGTGGACGCAGTGGCAGTGGGTGTAGCAGCAGTAGCGGCCGAAATACGCGGAGGTAACGATTCGCTTTCCACCTCTTGGTCCACAATCTTATGAGTCAGACGAACAATCTGTGTCAAATCATTGAGATGGGCTGCAGTGACCAAGCTCTTCACACGCGAAGGCAACCCTTTGATGAATAACTCAATCCTCCGGGACATAGGTCGGGATAAGTTTGGGCACATGTCGGCCAGTTCATACGATCGCTTCACATACGCTTCGACTTCAGATCCAACCATCTTCAAGTTATAGTATTCGTTTTCCAATTTCTGGACCTCGTCCCGAGGACAGTACTCCTCCCTGATCAGTTCTTTAAAATCTTCCCAAGTTGTGGCATTCGCTGCCTCGATGCCCAACAACTGTACCTGGGCGTTCCACCACGTTAGGGCACCATCAGCCAAGGTACCCGCAACATATTTCACCCTGTCCCCAGCGGGACAGTTACAGATAGCGAACACAGACTCTGCTTTCTCGAACCATCTTAGAAGTCCCACAGCCCCTTCAGTCCCGGTGAAGGTCTGTGGCTTACAGTCCATAAACATTTTGAATGTACACGCAGGCTGGTTAGGTTGAGGTTGCGCTTGTTGACCTAATTAACGGGAGGAAACACATTATAGGAATGAA
This sequence comes from Helianthus annuus, assembly GCF_002127325.2. NCBI lineage: Eukaryota > Viridiplantae > Streptophyta > Magnoliopsida > Asterales > Asteraceae > Helianthus > Helianthus annuus. The sequence goes on from NC_035446.2 coordinate 18,860,511, forward strand.
AAGACGTGTACGTGGTATAAGAGTAAAAAGTACTTGGTACATTCCGTACCAGCTTGATAGGCTGCTAAAGCCTCAGCCACGCGAGTATTGATTAGGTCAGTCAACTCAGCCTGAGTCATGGTGATGTTACCACGTCCGTGTCCTCGTCCACTCATGTTTCTATAGTTGGGAATAAACCGATTTAGGAATCGAAACGAGATATGAGTCAAGTATCATACTGATATTTACGTACTACCAAGTTCACACATAGTAAGGCAGAACCCTTCTCACGCTCGATAAGCCTCACTGGGACTTGCATGCACCCCGCGTTATTATTAAGTGTGCACCCATAATAATAAGGCAATTTGCATGCTTATCTCAGTGCCTCTTAGCTTGCGCTCGAAGTTTCCCCCGTTCAAACAACACAACAGATGATATCACAGTTCTATGGTTTACATGAGTCGAAGAGTAGTGTCACACTATCAAGTCACTTATGGTGTTAAACGTTTCAGTTCATGTATGCTGTGAGTGTGTGACTACTAAGCAAGCAATGCATAAAGTGAGAGAGAGAGAGACGAACCTTGCAATCTGGAGCTGAGTGTTATGATCGATTTTCGAAGTTGTTCGGTTATAGTCTGGTTTTACAAAACGTTTTAAAACCTAGTTCACTATAACCAGTGGCTCTGATACCAACTGTAACACCCCCAAAATTCCACCTGCGGAAACCTCGCGAGGCGTGTTACGCATCAGAGTTCGAGCCACCAATCACATTGAACCAATGATAGATATTAAATAAGTCATGACATTAACTACTATTATAAAATGTCAACATGTTATCAATTCTCAAAAGTTGTGTAGCGGAAGCATGTATTAATTCGTTTAGTAATAGTTTCATGATAACATTCAAAATCAATGTAACGTTTATAAATCACCCAAGAGTCTCGATCCATGACCACTCCAGCACTCCCAGATAGCAAGTCCATGTTCCAAACGATAATGACCTACAAGCATGCAAACAAGTGTGTCAGACTACGCTGGTGAGTTCAAGTGTTGCTTACGTGTTGTGTTACCGGTTATATGTTAATGCGATTCAATGGTGCGTTACGATGTTGCTCAAGTTAGTTACCCTAGGGACTACGCCCTTACGTAACCGAGGAGTGTGCCTCTAAGCAACCCACTATGTTGTCCGGTTAGTTACCCTAGGGGAACCGCCCTTACGTAACCGAGGAGTGTGCCTCTGAACAACCATAGTGAAACCCAGATAATTAGTACCTAATAGCGCTATCAACTAATTACCCCCATTGCCCTCCAGGCAATAACCAAAACCGATTAAGTTGTTTACCCAATGTTTTCCCTTCCAAATGTTTACCAATTGTCCCAAACCACCGGGACGCATGCTTGAGAAAATGCAATGAACTCACCTGGGGTTGCTCGGTATGATACACGAAAAGGTTCAGTTAAGCTACAATGTGATCAACCACGTCCTAGCAGGTTTATCATACAAGTCAGGTTGGGTTCAAGTAAGGTACGTACGATTACACAGAGTTAACACATTACAAACACGTATAGATCATGGCAACACTTTAACTGTCAAGCATTACATTCAACTTGTGCGATTAGAAAGTCCAAGCCCATCAGATAGTCGGCCCAACATCATAAATGGTTCAATGGCATATACGGTCCAAGTAACAACATAAAATATCTTGTGCGATTCGGATTGGGTTGTGCGACTGGCTTTGGGCTTGATTGGCCCAATCATCATAACAACAACTCCACTTGTGCGATCCAATACAACTTGTGTGATTGAAGCGGTTTGTGCGACTCACCCTTTACCCGGCCCAAAGATTGAAAGCCCAATAGACATACATAAGGCCCAAAACAATAAACAGATAATAATCTTGTGCGACAGAAGACATCTTGTGCGACTGCCCAAGATGTCTTGTGTGATCGGATTGGATTGTGTACTCGTGACTTGGGCTTTAAGGCCCAACAGTATAACAACATTGAGCAGGAGTGTGTGGCCCAATAAGAATTACACGACTTTCAGCATCAGATTTTACCTAAACATGTTCTTACACAATCATAATTATTTTCCCTACTTATCGTTCTAGAATTCACATTATCCCTGACCATCGATAATTAAATATCATTGGACCAAAACAATAGTCAAGTATTATCATTATTAAAACCAACAACAATACTAAACATTCACACAATTTTTAATACCCAAGACCATTCTGACAACCTCACTAAATTGATTAGATCGAGAGACACCTGGCAAACTTACTAACCCCTAAACTAAATATGCACATGATTGATTAAATCGAGGCACATGGCCGTCACTTTCTTAACACACATGACCGCCATTATCTAATTCAAGGCTACTCAATCTTTTTTTTTTTTTTACTAACCCCTAAACTGATTAAGCTCACATGCATGCCTATCATCCAATACTTAAAAGACAACAGTTAGCCATAATCATCATGTTACGTGTACCATCCTTCAAATAATAGGGTTATTTTTTCATAAAATTTGTGGCATCCATGTTTCACATAAACAATTATAACTAGCATGCAAATCACGAAGCATAAATCATCACATAACACGAGACCATTCAAGAATCCTAATTAACACGTTAACATACTAACCAGAATTGAGGAGGTGCAACTTCGATGAAGAGAGGAGGTATCGTCTGCCGTCACAGTTCAAAAAGAGAGGTAGGGTTTCTTTGCTTTGGTGTTTTGTGCAAAGCCATAACATCATACGTACACTAAATGATAAAAGGATTTTGGGATAGTTAGCACCTTAGCCGAACTGGGCTTAAGCCCATACAATTGGGCTGTCGCAACAAATGGCAAAGCTACCAACGAAATGGGCAAGGATGGCAGGTTTGGGCCTCTAATCCTACTGGGTTTTCTTTGGATTTCAATGCTTTGGGCCAATACATACATAATACATATACATAATCATGTAACACACACACAACCTCATAATATTCCGTTGAAACTAGTCACGACACATGGCCACATAACGTACATACAAGTCGTACAAGTCACATTGAGAGTACAAAGAACGTCTAGAATACGAGTTGTCACATCATCCTCAACTTGAAAGAAATTTCGTCCCGAAATTTGACAAGTAATACAGAGGAGTGAAGCGATAGAAACTCAAATTAATCTTTATGCAACACTATACACATAATCATTTAATTAACACAGTTCACGTAAGCACGTAACGTTACACAGAAGCAGGTTCGAATCACGAGTTGTCACACCCAACACTTCCGTTGACTCACTTGATCGAATACCCTGTCTGATCGAATAACTTTCCCGTGCGATCGACCAGCACCCTGTCCGATCGAACAGGCCGTCCGATCGAACAGCACCCTGTCCGATCGACCAGCATACTGTCCGATCGATCATCCTCCCGTCCGGTTCAAGTTGTTGGATAAATTTTTGAACTGATCATTTGTTTGCATGATTCGTGTGTTCAGGTGATTCAAGGAGAAAGAAAATGGCTGAAGAGTTTTACAACACGTTCTACAACGCCTTTACATCTGACTCGTCTGAAACATCAACAGTCACACCAAAATCAATAACAAAAACGATCAATGATAACATAAAACATGAAAATTTCTATGGAACTTATTCGAAACCACCGAAGCTTGAGAAGATAGAAGATTAAACTTGGTGGAAAGAAAGATTCCTGAAATGGGCAAAAGCATACGCTCACGAGAGTTGGTTCTACTTAGAGTTTGGATACAGTCGACCGATCAATGACAAGAATGAAGAGATTCCTCTCAGTGATTTTTCCGAGGACGATAAAAGGAAATTCTCATATGAACAGAAGATGATCGCTTTGATTCAACAATCTATCCAAGATGATATATTTTATTTGTTAAATCATGATGGGTCATCAAAATCGGTTTGGGAAGCGTTAAGGGTTAAAGCTGGGGGGGGGGGGGTAAACAAATCAAGAAAAATAAAGTTGCTTTATTAAAGAAAGAATTCGATTTGTTTGATAGCTTGAAAGGTGAATCAGTTCGACAAATGATTGAACGCTTTTGTCATCTAAAAATTTAACTTGAAAGGTTTGAAATTGTGAAAGGAGAGAGAAAATAGTTGACAAAATCATAGAAGCGTTACCACGAGCTGATCAGTGGCAAACGTTTGTGTTTATCTTGAAAAATGATGTTTTATATGATTCAATTTCTCTTGATGCTTCGATAGAAAAAATTGAGAGTCATGAACTTGAGCTACAAAAGCAAAGCAAGATGAGCGGTTCCTCGCATCATCAGAATGTCGGTATTTACTACAAGGGCAATGCACCTTCGGTGAAAGTTGGTGAATCACCAAAGACTGGATTCAGCATTGAAAAGATGAAAGAACCACAAACAAGCTCATCAAGCTACAATCCGGGATATCATTCATCTTCTTCAAAATCTAATCCTGAAGAATCAGAGGAGATACTGCGCAACATTGCTCTCAAATTGAAGAACTCTCCAGCTATGAGCATCAATGCAGCAAAACAACAAATGAGTTTTCTGGCATCTGTGTTAGAGTTATACGAAGGTTTAGTGTCTGGAAAAATTGGAAACTCAGAACTGACAAAAGAAGACTACGACCAGATCGACCCAGTAGAAATGGAACTCATTGACATACGCCAGTGTTTAGCAAGTTGCATCCGAAGAGCTCAGAGATATGTGGAGATTACCGGGAAGCAATCTATTAGTGGTCCGTCAACAAAGCTGGGATACGACAAATCCAAAGTGACCTACTTCAGATGTAAGCAAAAAGGTCATTTCAAAAGAGAATGCAAAAACTCTGAAGTTGACGAAACTGAGAAACCTTGCAATGATGATTATTATCGAAAGGCGATTTACCACCGTAGCAAAGAAGAGCCGAAAATGATTGAAAATAATCCAAAAGAAAAGTCAAGAGCATATACAGTAACCCATGATGACGAAGGATATGATTGGGGTCAGATTCTTCCTGAAGAAGATCGTATTGATAATCAAGTTACAGCTCATGGTAGAACTACATCAAAAGGTAAACATCATGTTTTTGTTGCTGAAATAAAGGAGAAAACTCGAGAAGAGATTCTAAGAGAGAAAACGGAAAGAGAAAGATTCATTGTTGGATGCAGAATGGAGAAAATGTAGGAAGAGTATGAAAATGTTGTTAGAAACAAAAGATGGGACAAGAACCGAGAATGTTAGGTCAACAGAGATGGTGAACCTGTTGTTCCCAGGAGAGATATAGTTCATGATGATGATGTTCTAGTCATTCCTCTATCCGTCGAGTATTACTCAAATACTGCAAAAGATAAAACATATCCGAAAAGGCGGGATAAAATCATAAGACATGCTATGACATCAAGTCTAAGAAAGAGGGATGAAGAAAGAATGAAGAAGAATGTTGAGAATTTGGTTGATGATCTGAAGAAGGCTGCTGAAGAAGTCAAAGTTAAATTTGTTAAAGAGGATGTGAAGATAGAAGAGGAAGAGAAGGTGATAAAAGAAGTTGTTGAAGAAAAAACTGTTACCGAAGAACAGCAGTTTGATGAGAAGAAGAAAGAAGAAGAAGAGGTAAAAAATGAGAGTTTAGTTGCTGGTGATGATGGTGATGAAGCTGTTGGTGAAGAAGAACAGAAGAAGAAAGATGCTGATCAGACTAAAACAGCAAACACCAAGGTGCCAATCACTGAGATAAATTCTAATTTTGAAGTCTTAATCGAAACTGTTGAACAGTGCAAGAAATGCATGGAAACGTGCAGTGCTTGTACTGAAAAAGACGAAAAGTTCAGAACAAGAGATCTTGAATTTGTTAAAATCGAAAACGTTTTCAAAGAAAAATGCAAAGCAATGCTAGAAAATGAAAAGATTTTAAAAGAAAATGATGAAAAACTTTCGAAAAAATATAAAAAGTTAGAAAAAGAAAATGATGTTTTGAAAGAAAATGTTTTGAAAAAGACAGGAGAATGTGGTTTAAAAGAGAATGCTTTTCAAGAGATGAAAAAGGAATATGATTCAATAAAATTGGCTTATCACATTACAAAAGAGTCATATGAAAATGTGAAAAGTCAAATGAAACTTGTTCAATCGAGATTGAAATACTGTTCTGAAACAACTGATACGCTTAAGCGACAGTATTCAATAAAGCAACAAGTTGTCAATTCTTACATTAAGGATGTTGCTAAGCTAAAGCGTCAAATAGCTGATTTAGAACAGGATAACAGCAAGTTAAATAGTTATCATGCGTCATCATATGTGCTTGAAAGAATTTTCAACATAAAACCGGGTGATGATGATTCTGAGAAAAACAAAAAGGGCATTGGTTCTGAGTATCATCAAGTTCCTCCACCAGAAAAGTTTGCATTTTATGATGATGAAAAGGTCGAAAAAGCTTTCAACATGGTAGATCAATTGCCAGATAACATTGACGTAACCTATTCCAAATCTGATGATTCTAGTGATTCAGAGGTGGTAGGTAAGGTCGTTGAAAGTGTTTTGAAAGAAGAGTCTGTTGATACAGGTAAATCTGAATCACAAGATGAAAATGAAGGCAGTTTTCATGAAGAATATTTGAAAAACTCAAAATCTAAGAAAGATTTGAATGATGATTCAAAAGGATTGGTTTATACCATGATTGGATCAGACATATTATTCTTAGATATTGTATTCCCGATTCAGAATGTGATTTCAGAAAAGATTGACAAAGTTTTCAAAATGGTTAAGATTGAAAAGTCTGAAATTCCAAAATTTACTGGAAAAGGTCACAAAACTTTTTATAACAAACCTGGTGTCAAGAAGAAAAACATGAAGGCTGGGTTGGGTTATAAAAAGAAACAAAATTGGAATAAAAATGAAACTCCAAATTATCAGACAAAGATGAATTTTGTTCATGGAACAAGTTCAGAAGAAGATAAAGAACTCCAATTTAGACGACAGTCCAATGAAGAGTTTCTTGATCAAAAGAAAAAGCAACAACCACAGGTCAAAGATAAGACAACGACAAAAGTGAAAGAATGAGGTCTATTTCGTTGATCGATGTCATTCTCTTCTGTTGTCACAAGAAAGGATGTGTGTCCAAGAGAACATGTTTGAAATGTGATCAAACTAGACATCTTGTACGCAAGTGTCCAAATCTGAAACCTGTTGGTGTTGAAACAAAAAAGAAGTCTGATGTTGTGAATCAGAAGTCAACCAAGTTTGATTCAAAGCAAACTTGGAAGCTGAAAACGTCAAAGGCTGACTCACAACAAACATGGAAACCAGTGACACACAGACTTAGAACAACACCAAGTTGGAAAACAACTGTTGATGCAACAAAACCAAACCAGTTTTGGAAACCAAAAGTTGTTGTTCAAAATCAAAATGTTCAAAAAGAGTCACATTTTTATAAAAGAGGGACTCCTAAAGGTCAAACATGGAGTGTTAAGAAACAAATAACTTTGGTAGATGATGCTAAAGTTGAAAAAGTCTTTGTTCAAAACGACAAAGATTTTCCGAAGTTGAATGAAGCATATTGTATTGAAATGCCTAAGGTCCAACAGACCTGGGCTAAATTGTTCAAGTGATTGAATACTTTGAATGTGTAGGTGCTCAAGACAACTGAATGTCAACCAGAGGAGTGTCGGAGCAGCCTGGCACAGGAGGAGAAGGTTGCTGAACTCTGTGTTGGTTGAAACAGTGGTTTGTTTGATTTTCTATAAATAAATAAACAATATTTCTAAAACCATAAAAATTGAAAAAAATTAAAAACCAAAAATATGTTTTTATTTTATCAAAAATTTGAAAATTCAAAAATATGTTGATTGAATATGCCGAAACCCTCACGGCGGAATAAACATGATTAATCTCACAAGATTGAAAAACGGTTTTCAAACTATAAAAGATCAATGTGTTGTAAATCATGGGGGTATTTACTGCTTTTCATGCAATTCAGTACACATTAAGCAGAAAATGGATGGCGAGACAAAGCTATCAGCGTCAGGTTGTCAAATTTTCTTTAAATGATTTTGAATTTTAGGGGGAGTAAAAATTTCAGAAAATACAAAAACATTAGAAAATTTGAAAAAACCAAAAACATGAAAAAAATGAAAAAGAGTTTTTGTGTAAAAAGAGGAAATGATAGTACATCAGTAGACAATGACAGTACGCTAAAGAATTGGAATGTTTTAATGTGATAAACGGTCACACTGATGATGTGCCAGTAGATTTGTACACGCTTAGTAGATTGTTTTCGAGATATAAACCTAAATTTCAAACTTACTTATTTCGTGGGGAACATCTTTCGGATATATAAGTAACCCCTGAAATCTTGTTTGAAAGATCCCACTTTCTGAGATACTAGGTCTTTATACTTAGTGATATCTGGGGTATTATCCCGGGACTTCTGATTTTGCGGAAGCAATGGCCTAGTCCCCGTATAATGCTTTTTGCTTGCTTGAAATATAGCATTACCCTCAGCATAAAAATGATGAAACATTGAAAAATGATAATCATGTGCTGTTGAAGAAAAGATTCTCTAAAGGGAACACACCGAAAGACGAACCATCATCTCTTTGTTGAATGGAAGTTTTGACCTGAGCTCTCATGGCCTCGCATCAACCCTTTACAGATATCATCTAGGTATACTCACCTGTAAGACTGAATATTGGGATCTGGATACGGGAGTATATTCTAAGGTGGGACACGCAAATAAGTTAAGTTCTCAAAACACTAAATCCGTATCTCGAATCAGTTGAACTTTGTGTGAAAATTTAAGTGGATTAGTATACTGACAATCTAAGTGAATCGTTTAGAACTTAAAGTGTTTAAAGCTCAACGGTACTAGTGATTTGTCATAAACTGATATGATCCTTTGACACGAACTCAAACAAAAATATTATCTGTAAATATGTTTGTAAATATTTCTTTACTGCTTTATGTTTCAGAAAAAAACAAAATGAATTCTGTTTTAGTTTCGACAACCGATGTCTGAGAAGCTGAGTTTCAAAATCTAAGTATGTTGATTGTGTTTCTGAAAATAAAACAAGTTCATTAATTTGAAACTTGAATTTTTAATCAAAAATCAAAAACAGTTTGTGATATCTCCAAGGTCATTAATTTGGACTTGGATGATTAACCGTGAAGGATTTGGATGCTTATATTGTTAAAATACTGAAAAGAGCCAGTTTTTGATTTTTGATGCTTAAATACTGCGAAATCATTAAAGATTGTTGATAGGGGGTGATTTAGAAAGTTTAAAAGAGCCAGATTACGATTTCTGGACAATTTCAAAATATTGTTACTTATAAACGTTTGAGAGTTGCAGATATTGTACCAGACTACGATCCCGATAGCCGAGTCTAAAGGGGAGTCTGAAGACGAGCTCAACGCAAGAGGAAGTGTGGATTCAAGGAGCCATGTATCTATCCCAGAAGAGCTTGTAACCGGAAAGCCAGGTGTCGATCCCAAAAGCATGGAAGCTTGACGAAAGAGGGAGCCTGAAGATAGAGTCTACTGAAAGGGGGAGCTGAAGCTGAAGACAGATCCACGGGGATTCTGTTTAAGCAAGAGAGAGTCTGTGTTTGCTGAAGACATCAAATCATCAAGAAGACTCAGAGAGAAAAAGAAAGACAAGTCGCTACGAGCTTGACTACGGATTGACTGCGACAATATCCAAGGGGGAGTCTGTTGGTGCATTTACGTCTATCGCCTCCGTCAATTCCGTTCGTAGCAGAAACAGAAGAAGTTTAGTGCTTATAGTGTTAGAATTAGGAGAAAAGGCAAGGTGGCATTTCTGTAATAGTGAGGAATCTCATTAAAGCCCCTTGGCCTATAAATAGGAGGCTTATGCCTTACTTTTGATACTTTTACACATTTGGAGCTTAGGAGATCTAGAGCTAGAGAGGGAAAGCTCGTGTATGTGATTCAGGTGCTGTACAATTTCAGATCTGATTATAGAATCACAGTTATAATTACGGTCTCGTGTGTTCGGTCACGTTCGTGTAGGGATTCCGCACGTCACACGTTCGGTTAGCAATCGTTACGGAGTCAAAACCGGTCCTAACAAGTTTCATGAATACAAAGTTTCCATATAACATGCTAAAGAAAATGATTTTAAATTCGATTTCTCAACAACATTTCAAAAAACTGTTTATTCAAAAAGATTTATTTCAAATCTCTTACAAACAAACTATGAACTCGCTCAACTTTATGTTGATTTTTCACATGCTGTTTTTTTCTCATGTTACTTGTTCTACTTATGACACGGTTGGAACAGGAGAACCACGAGGATTCGAGTACTTAGTGGGCGTTCGTTTTCTAGAAGTCTTAGCTTTAACTGCTTCCGCTGTGCAATGAAGATACCGGTCCAGTCACGCCAGCTCTGATATTTCGGGGTGTGACACTGCTCTCCCAACGCTTCCTTATACGGGCTAATTGGAGGACCATCACCGCTCAATTTGTTTGTAGCCTACTGTAAATTCCGCTGTATTTTACGAAGATGATTTTATATATATATATATATATATATATATATATATATATATATATATATATATATATATATATATATATATATATATATATATATATATATAGTGTAAGTATATGGAGAAAACCAATTTTATTGAGAAAACTTAGCAAACTAGAATATGTGGACCCGATTAATCCACATCACCTCATTCTAACACATGCTTTAAGGGTATTTTGGTCTTTTTGTTTTTTTCTTTGGAGAATGTGCTTTCTACTTTTCACCAACCTACACATTTCCCCACCATCCTCCACTCGAATATACCCCAACCCATCACCCATCACCTTTTTTACTTCTTATCTTCTTCATAGAAACCATTTCTTAAAACTCCATTGTTCTTTCTTCAATTTTCTCTGTGCGTTAGAATGGGAGATCCTCACGAAATAATGGAAGATCTTCCTGCATACTCTCCCACCAATGTTATACCGAACCGCTTTATCCTTGATGAATCTTCGGCGACTCACCATGGTTCATCTTCTTCAGGTGTTTTAATGGTTTACTTTGTTTGTTTCTTTGTTTTGTTCAAGCATAAAAATGTATAAAGGTTTTGTTAGTTTGTTTCTTTGTTTTGTTCAAGCATAAACATGTTCAAGCATAGTTTGTTTTAATGGTTTACTTAGTTTTTTGCCATCGGTGTTTATATGGTTTCCTTAGTTTGTATGTTTGTTTGTTATCTCCAAGCATAAATCTGCATAGGGATTATAATACAATGGGCTGTTTTCTCACAGTTACAATATTTTGAACTTTTTCTGATTTGAACTTTATGTTTTAACTTTTGAATAGGTTTTATGTTGTTATGTTTTTTGAACATGTGTTTATATGATTTTGTTTTTGTTGTTTCTTTCCCTGTTTATATGAATTTGTTCCCCCCCTGGGTTGAATTGTTGATTTGTTTGAACACGTGGTACCTCCCTAACTTTAAGATGTATTCACCAACTGAAGAAGGTTTTATAGTCACCCATAAATGTTTGCTGATGTGTCATTTTTTTGGTTTTTAACGAATGTTTGGAAACTCCTTTTTTTGTAGATATATGGAGTAGTGATGAGTCTGATGAGGAGCCGCTGGGACCTGCATGCACTAATGACAGAGGAAAATCACCGCTAATCATTCCTGACGCCCACGAAGGTAACATTTGGCGTTTTAATTCTGTCTGGTATGCAACGTTGTATATATTTCGTACTCAGATCTATTTTTTCACAAGTTACACCACTCAGCTTTGTCTTCTACCTAACATAGTACCCTGACACTTGCAACATGTTATATCACATGAATTTATTTTTGGAAATTAAAAAAAAAGTTTGGGGAATCGTGTAGTGTAACATGTCTTAAGCGGGTTACTCAGTGTGACACATGTTACAAGACTTAACTTGTAACACCTGTCACATATGGTTTCCTAAGAATTTTAAAAAACATCCATCTGTAACACGTGTTACAAATGGAATCTCATTTGTTCAACAATTAAGATTAAAAAAAAAAAACAGCTAGCATAAAAAACATCCATCCATTTTGTACCACTGGCTATCGCCAAGCTTGTCACTTATTTGAAAGTTCTATAAACAATCGTTGTAACACGTGTTACAACTTTTTACTCGGTTGTGCATTTTCTTTTGATAATCCCCCCCCCCCTCAACGTAAAGATACATCAAATGTAACACGTGTTACAGCAAGTTTTTACCTACTTACACGTCTCTATTACGTTGATTAAAACAGTTTTTTTAAAACATCCACTTTGTAACACTTGTTTATTCGAAAGTTCTTAAAACAACCGTTGTAGCACGTGCTATAACTTTTTACTCAGCTGTGCATTTTCTTTTTTATAATCCCATCCTCAACGTAAAGATACATCCAATGTAACACGTGTTAGATTTTTCACGTGTTACCAAAGGAAATTACCTACTTACACGTCTCTGTTGCGTTGATTAAAACAGTTATTTAAAAACATCCACTTTTGCAACACTTGTTTATTTGAAAGTTCTTGAAACAACCGTTGTAACACGTGTTCATTATTTGAAATGTCTTAAAACAACCGTTGTAAAACAACCCTACTTACACGTCTCTATTATGTTCATTATAAAAAACTTTAAAAAAACATCCACCTTGTAACACTTGTAACTTATTTGAAAGTTCTTAAAACAACCGTTGTAACACGTGTTATTTACGATGTTTTTAAAAAATTACTTATTTAAACCTACAGTGGTTTCTCAAACACTAGACCAGTTTTTAAAAAAATAGTTATTTAAAAAATTACTAGATCAGTGGTTATAAAGGTTTACGTGGTTACGGTTTACGTTTACAACATAAAGGTTTACGTTTACAACGTAAAGGTTTACGTTTACAACGTAAAGGTTTACGTTTACAACGTAAAGGTTTACGTTTACAACGTAAAGGTTTACGTTTACCAGATGGCTACGTAGAGGTTTACAAAACGTTCATTTGTTCCATGTATGCCCCTGTGTAACACGTGCAACGCCTGAGTTGTATACAGTGTTACATAAAAATAAACTTTAAGAACATGCAGTAGTAACACGTGTTACAATGATGGATCAATCTAAAAACAAACTTCATAACATACTAACCTTTTACTCAATAATGTTATCATGAGTTCACAAAAACAGTTAATAAAGAAAATAATTATATATCCAATGTAACACGTGTTACACATTAAACCATATGACCTAGTGGTGCCTTAAAGGTTTCAAAATTGTATACAATTTATGTAACACAATAATAAAGTAAAACATTAGGTTTCCAATTCAAAAAAATAAGTAACAAAAGAATTTAAAAAAACCATAGAGTTGTAACACGTGTTACAAAGGTTTAGGTAAACATACAATGTAAAGGTTTACGTGTTACAAGGTTTGTGTTTGTCACATATAGGCCCCGTGTTGCAAGGTTTTACCCCATTGAATTGTCTCCAATGCTAGATATGAACTTTTCAAAGAACATACAGTTGCAACACGGGTTACAATGGTGGAAGTATAGCTATAACATAACACGTGTCCCATGTTTTTCTTGTGCTGACTTGCACAATTTATGTAGCACAGTAACAAAAATTATAAATTCAAAAGGCTAGTGGGTAACACATGTTTACATGGTGTCCGTATGTAACTTGCTTTTCTTTTTTTTTTTTTACAGATGATCAACAGGGAACACCCCGTTACTACGTAACTCAGACCCCAGAAGGAACCAAATTCTGGACTCCTATTGTGGACATGGAGTTCCTTCCTGTTCTTGGAAAATCATATGAGACTTTCGAAGAAGTAGTTGCAATGTATAAGGTGTACGGATATGAAGCTGGGTTTAACGTTAAACAGGCTCAAACAAAGGTTTGTAACGGATGCCCCGCGCACAAATACCTCAGATGCTCGAAGGCGGCTAAACCGCAAAATAAAAGGACGTTTGACACTCTCTGTGAGTCTTCGGCCATGTGCAGCAGGAACAGTACATTTACACTCACTGATTGTAAGGCCCGACTTCTTATTGTAGTAACTCAAGACCCTATACGCTTTGTTGTGCATAGATGGAATGATGTGCATAATCATCCGCTTATTGACACCTTCAACCGCGACTTATCCAAATTTTCATGCAGCATGTATTTTAGTTTGTAATATAACAATGGCATGGTTGCCCTTACCTTATGTTTATTAATCCAGGGTTTGAACAACATATTTGTGAATGCAGTCCTAAACATGTGCCATGTTTTATCTTTTATTTTGTTACCTTGTTGAACTCTTGTGCACCTTGAACATACAATGTAACACATGTTACCACTTCTCATTAGCGAAGTACTTAAATGTAACACGTGGTCACTCACCCCTCTGCCCCCTTTATCAATGTGTAGTTGTTTGTGTGCATTTAGCGAATGCTACGTGTTCACCGGTAACCAGTTGAATACCACCCACTGCCTACCACTAACCTTAATTGCACAGAGGGTAAACGTGATAGAGATATGTTTACCGGGAAACTGAGTATATCACCATAAGGTACTCACATACTATGTCCCAGAGCTGAGTGACTTAACGCAAACCACTTTGCGAGGGCAATCATGGTAAACTTCTTAAAATTCATCATAACACGCCAACCATCAAGATCAGGTTCAATGTTGAGGAGTAACACACGTTACAAACTATGTTACATACTTATGCTTGTTTTTCAGACGCTTTTCTTGCGAGGCACTAATGAGACACTGATTAGAGTTGAACGCATGTCGTTTTGTATTAATCCATCAACGTAACTAATGTTAGGGAACTTTAACATAGACACACATGCACCACATGTTACATAGTTCCACTTTAGATACCAATCATACATCCAACGATTACATTTCACCATTTGTTTTGGTACAAACCACAAGTGTTTACGAATCGACACCAATAAGTGTCATATTGTATATGTTCGTCATGACCCTAAATCAAAAACTACATAACTTTAGATAAACAACATATGTGGTGTCCATGATAATTACAAAAACCACCAACAGTTGGATGCGCGCGACATGACGACAATAAACAAAATGGTTGCGTAACGAGTCAAATCCAAAAACCACTTGCCAATTAACTTATGAATAGCTTTAGCGTCTACCTTGACTTAGGAATAGCTTTAGCGTCTACCTTGATCTTCCCACACGGCAAATTTATCTCCATATCTAAAGGATTAAACCTCTCAACCACATAATTTGCCAGCTTCGCCGGAAGCCCATCTACCTTGAACTTAAGCAAACGTCCGAATCCCATCCTCTTGACTGCTATTCTTTGTTCTAAAGACAGCACATTAATGCATCTCGCAAGTTGTATTGGCGACGATCTGGTTCTAATGCCTGGCCAATTATCCTTCTTTGCCCTCTTCCTCACCCACCAACCACATTTCCTGCACTTTCCTCATCTTCCTCATCCCATTCTTCGTCTGTTTCTTTATCGTTCTGCTTTCGCTTATTAGCCAGCCTACCCGTCACGGACCTGGTCATTCTCCTCAGTCCTGCAAATACAACCTCCATAGTAAATACATAATAGCACAAGTAATATTTCCAGAGTTATTTAACACAACAAACAGGTACGAGATAGGTAACACATGTTACCTGAAACTGTATTCTGCACCGAAACTACACAATCGTCAACACGTATCTTCTTTTCGTCAAGCAACGCCCTCGCTACAAAGTGTTATAAATCATTTTAACACATGTTAGTGTGACTGTTTTGGGTTTTTGTTGGTCCGACGCGTCAAAATCATACGCATACATCTTCTCTTTCGAGTCTTTACGCTTGTACTACCCACTAGAATTGTCTCTTTCACTATAATAGAAAAAACCCAAACGTTACACACATTATAGCGAGCGAGCCTGCTATATTCAATACAATAAAAAATACACACCATTCGGTGTTTTACGCTGGGTCCTTGTGCTGCTTAGATCGATTGGCACCATGCCTATATATAAATTAGAAAAGTTACACATGTTACTTTCTAAAAAATATATATTATAAAAACAGCCACAACTAGTAAAAGGTCAAACCATTCTTCCTCCTTTGAATTTCGGCAATTGGTGTGTCTAAATCCCGGTCATCCAAATCTGCAATATGCTCTTAATATATCAATCAAAATATAATAATTCCAAAGGTATAATCATTGGCATTTTACGAATCAAAACATAGCACTCGCCTACGGTTTGTGTGATCGCCCCAACCCATCCACCTCCTCTTCCATTTTAGAATTTCCGCCGGTGTCATACAACACCATCACACTCCCTGATGCACTCGGGACGCTGCATTTTTTCTGCACACATCTTTCCACCCTACGCCTTCACATTTTAACAAAAAATGCCCACATTCAGGTAATCCGACACTAAAAACCCAATCTCAATACTAAATCTAACAACATTACCAAACCAAACCGCTTAAACAGAGAAAAAATAACATTTGAACAGTCCTAAACAAACAATGATCACAAATTAAAGAAGACTGAAAAAAAATTAAACAGAGATGAACACGATGAAGATTGTTGTTTCTCTCTCTAAAATCATGGTAAATTAGGTTCAAAGCTGCTTCTCTCTCACACACTTGTGCGTGTGTTCTTGGTGTTCGAGATGAACACGATGATGAATGTTGTTTCTCTCTCTAAAATCTTGGTAAATTAGGTTCAAATCTGCTTCTCTCTCACACACTTGTGCGTGTGTTCTTGGTGTTCCAGATGAACATGATGAAGATGGTTGTTTCTCTCTCTAAAAACCTTCATCCCCATTCACTCACCGATCACAATTTCTCTTTTCTACCAGATGAACACAATGAACATGATGGATATTTTGAACTCTAAAAGAAGAATAAAGAGAATGAGATATGGTTGTTTTTCTCTCTAAAAACCTTGATCCCTATTCTTGATATTTTGAATTCTCAAAGAAGAAGAGAGAGAGAGAGAGAGAGAATGAGATATGGATGATGATGGTTTGATGGTGATGGTGACAATTATACAGAAGAGAGAGAATGAGATATGGTTTTTTTGACACAAATGCCCTCATGGCCCAATCATCAACATAAGTTATGTATTAAATTTAAATCAATAAACCATCAAATTTCACTAACCCTTAGATGATCAAGATCAATGGTCACAATTGGGTTTTCTTAGTTTTCTCATTAAAAAATGGTTTCCTATATATCCTTGCCCTATATATATATATATCTGTTATAGAAAATTATACTTAAAAGAAATACTTATGTAATTCTCTTTAGCAACTGGGTCAACCCAATTCCCTTGATTATTCGTGAGGGTTTTAACGTACACAGATACCCAATCTATATCCTGTTTGACGTTAAACTTAAACTAGACATTAAATAAACAAAATGTTACATACACGCACACATATATAAAACATTACATTTTTATAGGCGGTGCTACCGTATGACACTGTCCCCCCGCGGACTGGGAATAGTTGTATCTCGCGTACCTTTTTGTTGGGCTCGCATCTTTTAATATATTTTTCGTGGAAGAAACCTTCGATGGTTCTCAACCAGTTTTCATAGGGCATATCGACGGGATGGTATGTCCTTGCCCTATTAACATCATCATAACCTCCCTAACTAAGAAATATTTCTTTAGCATCGTGCTTGCGGTCAGAGTACCGCTTCATAAGCACACTCTTAATTCTACCCTTCAAGTTTTTCGCTTCTAAATCACGTCCCACATCATCAAAGTTAAAATTTTACTACGAATTAAATAAAAAAAGTTAAAATATTATATATAAATTAAGTTTAACGACCCGTCAAACGGCTGCAAAATCGCAGCCGTTTAACGACGCATTTGCAGCCGTAAACGGGCCTTTAAACGGCGGCAAACGCAGCTGCAAACGGCTGCCAAATTGCAACCGTTTGCAGTCGTAAACTGGCCTTTAAACGGCTGCAAACGCAGCCGCAAACGGAAACGATTTCACAGCCATTTAACGGGGGCATTTGCAGTCGTTTAACGGTCTGTTTACGGTTGCAAACGCGTCGTTAAACGACTGCGATTTTGCAACCATTTAACGGCGCATTTGCAGCCGTGAACAGGCCTTTAAACGGCAGCAAACGCAGCTGCAAACGGTAAGAAATTGCAACCGTATGCAGCTGTGTTTGCAGTTGTAAACTGGCCTTTAAACGACGTGTTTGCCGCCCTTTAACGGTCTGTTTACGGCTGCATACGTGTCGTTAAACGGATGCGATTTAACGGCCCGTAAACTATATGCATATAACTTATTTACCCTTAAGTGTTCATGATGGCTTCCCGGTGCGGTTGTGAAACCTTATCCCATCCCATTTTATCGAACGGGATGGTCCGCCACATATAAAAATCGGCCTCCCTTGAAAATAAATCTCTTGGTACACCAACGGGGGTATACGTGACCTCTCTGTCAAATGTAAGAGATGTCCTCATGGGGCCACATCCGCCATCAGATAAGTAAATATAAACAATATCAAAATCATTATCCCTAAAAAAGTTACAAAAATTACAGCATGTGTATCTAATAGAAATTAATGGAAAGTAAAACAAGTGTAACTCATTAAAATAAATAACACCAAACATAATGAGCCAGGTAATTCATGCAGCCATAGCTTTATGAATTTTTTGGGGCAACTTTGTGCAACACAGGTGACAAGTCCACTACTAAGAAACATGATTCATGGCAACTAAGACATGATTATAGACGTATTTTAATTCGTTTGAAAATTGGATTAATGTTGGACGCACATTCTCATATTGTTATATATCCATTTTACATATGGTTGAAATCATAGAATAATGAAAATCCAACTAGGTAAACTTTTCTACTTAAGACTATTTAAAAACAAATGGTATGACAACGCAATAACAAAGAATATATAAGTAAACAATGATTAGGATAAAGGGTATGAGATTTTACCTAAAATTTCCGAGATCACCGATTCCAACAATGAATGGAAGATAGAACAACCAAGGAATCTTGTAACAAAAGAAGCTCCCCCACGCACACACTTTCATAGCAAAGGTTTGTAGGTTGCGAGGCTGGTCCAAACTCTAAAACCGTATGTGGTTACGAAGATCAGAAAACAATCAGTGTGATAGATGTTGGAGAAAAAAACAAAAAAGACAACCAATTTAGTAGTGTGCTGTTCAAACAAGGTTGAACAATGAGGGATGCTATTGGGGATGGCAAGTGTGGTGGGGAGGAATTTAAAGTGTGCCAGTAGGTTAAACCATGTATATGTACGTATTATGCATTATGTATCCATGTAAAACTTATTTCCATAGCATATATAAAACTAAATAAAATAGTTCATTATGTAATTTATATCTTATTTGTTTTGTCACGTGACTAGCAAAGTAAAAGAGCCCGTGATCGTTCGGTAAGACCGTGCTGTACCGGAACAGGAGCATTTAGTTTGGAGTGAAGTAAAATGGTTTATATGTGATTTGTCTATTTTATGGAATATTAATGGAAATATCAAAATGGCAGTGGTTTTTATTAAGATAGCGGGATGCTCCGTGCTATGCGTTGAGAATTCGGTCCGTATCAGTTCTATTCTTTACGTTGCCAGCAGTCGTTATAGAGCAACTGAAATAGAAATTCCCAAAAACTTAAATCTTGATATATCCAAAAAGATTTTGACACGTATTTTACATCGATCGAAAACCATAATAACATATATCAATACCGGTTGTAGTAATACAAATACCGGTACTAATGTTGCGCGGTTGGAATTGGTTCGCAGTGGTAGCGGCACTCGCATAAATTAAGATACCAAAAGTAAACCGGCACAAAACCATCCACATACCATCGGACCTGCAAAAAAGAAAGAAAAACGTAGTTTGACCAAAATTCACCTAAGTTAACTAAATTTTTTTAATAGAGTTAGTGGGTTAGATGAAAATGACAAAAGTAAGGGATTAAAATGTTAGAAAATAAAACTATCTTTTTTTAAGATTCAAATATGTTTTTTCATTCCAATCATCAAGGCAAATTACATAAGGATAGCGGGTAGACGAGCAACAAACTGCGCCGCCATCCCTTTCTGAATAGAAAACCCCAATATACTAAAAACAAAGCCTCGCCCCTGAGGGGTCGAAAAGTTGCTATGGACCACACGCTGAACTCTAGACAAGAACCGAACTGCCTCCGGTGCCAAGGAGCCGAACGTGTCGAACGCCAGGGGGACAAAGGCATACGGATTATCCTCACAAGCTTTCGCGTGCTTTTCCACCTTCTTTGACTCTACTTTCCGTACCGCTTGCCCCGCCACAAAACCATTTTCCCGGAACCCGGCTAGTGGGGATACACCTCTGAGATCGACACAAGCATGTTTCCCGCTCTCCCAACCAAAAACTAGCACGTCAGCTGGGCGTAGGGTGGATCTCCCCTATGACGAGTCTGTAAGAAAATTAACCGGTGCCTCTTTCTTTGCCAAGATCCCTGCTCGTCTGAGAATATCCATTAACGCGCCTCGCACAAAGTCATGTCGATATTTAAACCCCGGCAACACTCTACAGTGTAACGCATGCTCCCCGTATTTGTCCAGGCATGCTTTACGGCAGACTGGGCAAGTTTCATCATTCGGAAACATGGGGATCATCAAACGGTACTTAAGGATTGACCGGTACTCCACCGCTGACATACGTTGACTCAAACCTTCAATAAGAATAACAGTTAAGAAATCCTGAGCGTGAGGCCTCTGTAGGCATTCAATTACTGCTTTCTGGCGGGGTGACAAATGGAAATCTTCTCCCAAACTTTGTGCGATTCGACAACAAAGGGCATTCGCCAAAGTTTTCTGTGGCTTTTTGGGGGCGGTGTCCTTGTTAGAGAAACCGCCGAGATCAAAGTCAGGTAGAGATTCATGCAAGCGTTCCAAGGCGCTGGCATAATCCGGATCAGTGTTAGTAACCCCACTGTTACGTAAGATGTGGTCCTGCGACTCCCAAGATTGAGACCTGGAAGCCACAAAGGCATAGGCAGCCACATCCCGAGCCGAGAGATGGCCCAACCCACCAAGCCTCATTGGCAAGGTCACGATTCGCCACTGTAGATCACCAAAAAAAGGACCCCCACATACGACAATATCTTCTATTGCCTCCCGAAGACCTTTGAACAAAAATGACAAGAATTTTTTTTTAACTAAAATAGCAATTTTGGTTAAAACTCAAGGACTCAAATGGCAATTTACTCTTTGATTAATTTTGAGTTCGTTGTTCATGAAATTGATTACTTTATTTGATTAATTTCACTCGTTGTTCATAAAATCGATTAGTTTTTTAGATTGTTTCAGCTGTTCGGAAAATGCCATGACCATAAGCAAAAAACTCCAATAAAAATCTTAAGACCATATGTAGTCGTAAAGGAAGACCCTTAGGCATTATCCGTCATGTGGCGGTTCAGTCAGCAACGTGGCATTATGGGGCATTTTTATAAAATGGATGTAGTGAGGATGTGGGCATTGTGGGGCATTATGTTAAAAGGGATGTAAAGAATTAAATAAAAAAACATAAAAAAGATATTGGCCAAACAAAAAGATGGAAAGCTGTGATTGGCCAACTAATTCTTGATCCGGCGTTTAATTTAGCATGCCGCAACCCACTTTTTGAAGAAAAAACGTCCCTGGGGCGGTTCACAGGCGTTTTTAAAACAATTCAATTCCAAATATTGTCCCACCATGGATAAACTAACAATCCTTCTTCCACAGTTTTAAATTTTAACCCGAAATCAACTGTTTATGAGTTAACTTGTGGGTTTGAATTAAGTCCCGGATACATTAATGCAGTCACGGGTGAATAGTGTTTAGTAGATACTTTGGGAGCTTTCATTTGAATGCATTGATGGATGGTCAGTATGCACATGGAAAATTCAACACATGCATGCATTGATAAAAGCAATTTATGCATGAGTGGGTGGAGTAGGAGTCTAAATTGTACTAGTAGTAATTGGCTTGTAGTTGGAAAACAAACAAATGAAATTTGAAGTTTAATATGGTGAAGAATGTAAATAAATAAATATTTACATGTGAACCTCACTTCAACTATGTTCATTAATTAAAATTCTTCTAAAAGAATCTCACTTCAAATTTATTTAATTATTTTGTTTTTCCGCTTTGTCAACAACATATACTGCCTAATTATTTTGTTTTTCCACTTTGTCAACAACATATACTTCCTAATCAAGTTTGTTACTTTATAAAAGAAAAGATTTAATTATACAGATAATTCTTATGGTTTATTGAAAGTAACACCTTTAAGTACTAGTTTATTTTTTTAACAGATTCAGGTTCTATGATTTTGATTTTGTAACACCATTGAGTATTAAGGATAACTACCATTAATTTTTTATCCTTTATTATATTTCGACCTACAAAATATAGAACTCATGCATATTAAAGTGCTTGTTATTTGTTACATAACGCGAGTTTAATCAAAATCCACTAGAAGTTTGACATTGCGGTTAGACACATTTTGGAAATGCTTAAAAATCAAACATTTCAGGCAAAATGTAAGGACCTACGTATGCGTTACTGGTTTGGCGCTGTTTTGTGTTGCGGACTTGCGGTTAGTGGAAGGATGTCCGTTCTTTGATATCCACACTAAGGCTAACGGGATGGTTACTGGAAGGGGTGAGGATCCCCTTCGTCCACTTCCTCTCCACCTCATCACTTTCCCCTCTATCCGCATTATGGGGGATGGTTCCCCTTAATCTCCTTCAATAAAAATCAAGAGAGAGAGAGAGAGAGGGAGGGAGAGAATCAAGAGAAAGATAAAGAGAATAGTTGTTCGGGGAGATGGTAGTGTTTGGGTGGTTCTTGGCCGTGAGTCAAGATGGAGGAAGGAAGAAATGTGGTGTGGTGAAGTTGGTGATAAATGTGATGGTTTAGACTTATGGTTTCTTATATAATCTTCCAACACCATTAGATCCATTGTATATTATGTCTTTAAAAGTGGAAACAAGATCCATCAAAATATCAAAATAAAATCTACATGTGGGGGCCACTTGTGACCGTGAACTAGGTGGGGGGGGGGGTTTATGGTAAGTTAGCTAATATGGTTGAAATTCAAGTATCTAGCTAGGATTTAGTTACTAGATATTTTTATGGTGCGTTATGATGTCCGGGGATCATAACTAGCTCAGTAATCTTAAAACAATGCTTCTAGTGTAATTTTGGTGTTTCGGGTAGTGTCCGGTTGTTCGGTCGTATACCGGTTCGGTAAAGTGTCAAACTATACCGCTTAGTGTTCTTTATGTACCATTTTGTGACACTTTTAATTCCCGACACTTAGGAAAGCATCCAGGATCATTTAGTCATATTTTTGCATGATACCAGCTTATTAAAAAGCTGATTTTTGCTGATTTATGTTGAATTCAGCATTATGAGTGAATTTTAGGCACTTTCTGGCATTTAAACTATCACTTAGGAATGCAGTTTTGTGGTCCTTACTTCCCTACACACCATACTAGTGTAGTAGTCTCTGGCTCAAACTAGGTCTCAAAACACTGTCTGTCTATGTACTGAACTCCGTCAGCATTTTCCCGGTTTGTCTGTTAACTGTGCTAACGGTGCATCAATTATGTCAATATGTTTGCATGGAGTCAATGATGTGTCATTTGCAACATGTGATGCACATGTAAGTATAATGCAGCAATCAGAAAGCAATTCAAGTCATAAATTGTAAATCAACGCAGTCATTAAGCACTAATCGTCATTTAATAATTGTACGGATGCATGCAAATTTGACAGTTGTCACATTCTCCCCCTGTTAAGAAAATTTCGTCCTTGAAATTTGTACTACCTTAACTCCTTAGGGTTAAATCATGCGTGTATGTATATGAATAGTACTGAGATAGATAACCACAAAACCGAATCAAATCTTATTCACATCAGGTGAATCCAAAGATGTATTTCAACAACAAGAATCCTGTGGTTAAAGGTGTGTGTTCTAGCATTTGATGTCAAAGGACATGAGATGTATAGATGTATAATCTAGTTTAATTCAGTTAACAGGGGTTCCACGAAAGAGGAGTTTTGACCTATGGATTCTTCACACAATCGGTCACAATATGCAAATGAGTTCTGGTAACAATAGCATCCGCTAGATGAACTCAAAATCAGCAAGCTCAAGCGTAATAGTGAAATAAAAAGGACACATTAAATTCCAAACAAATAAGTGAATAAAGTAGCATGCTGACATTAATGAATTGTGAAAATACACCGAATGGAACACAAGAGAATCTGGTGTATCATTGTCTTGGTACGTAGTTGCATCTGGAATGTTTAAATGACAAGTCAAACAGAAGTATGTGTAGTTTTGTGTGTAACGGTTGACCATGATTAGCACAAGCTTCAAATCTGTAATGACACCACAAGGTGTCGTAATTGAAATGTTTCCAACAATAGCGGTGACCGAACAAGTTAACCGTGTTTGAAATCATATGAAAGTACACTGAAACAATCTGAAGATTTGATTTACACAATGTCACAGACTTTTCAATTGAACATGGAATATCAAAGAACCACTGTTTCCGATTACAGATGAAAAGTAATATGTACCACAAGGTATTCGAATGACAATGAAAATATCGTTAGGGGGTACACCGCGACATGAAATGAATATAGGTACCGTTGTCTTAGCACGCAACTGTGTTGAGACTGTTTTAATTGTGATAAACAAAACGGATTTAGAACAAGTCAATAAACAATTAAATCCGTGTATGAGGGGCGTAACGCAATTAGCGCAAGCTTCAATTTTTGAAAGTATCACCACAAGGTATCGAACCCAACAAACGAATTAGTGGAGTCGTAGACCAAACAAGTCTACTATATTTAGAAACAAAAGACCCTTTGCAAAATTCAAATATGATGCTCTCAACACATCATATGGCGTCTTAAATTGAGTATGCGACATGGATAGGTTCAAGCAATTGAACCTGGTTTCAGCGTAACCCGATAATAAACGTAGGCATTAACAAGGGAATTTCGGCATGATTACGAACATAAACCATGAATGTAACTTGAAAGAAAAGGAGTTTCAAGAAAGTGTGTTGACTTGATAATAAAAGAGCCAACAATTACAATAATGTAGGTTATTCGAATCGTAAACCAATAGTGAGCTTTAGCAAAATAATATTTGAACTTCAACGAAGCGTTTATTCGAAACGAAACCACACGCGTAGCAAATGGTGCATGTGTGACATATAATTTTCCAAGTATTGGAACAATGAGTATTTGCAAAAATGAAGAAATGACCAAGTATCGAAGCAAATGTGTGTTCGCTCTCAGCAAAGAAAATTGGCGCGATGCAACTACAATCCGGGGAGTAGAGATGCAAACATCTACTCACTAGAAGCAAGAGTGATGATCTCAACAAAAGAAATTTAAGTACTTTCTGTTTGGCTGACTGAAATGGCATATATGTCAGGTTAATGGTGTTTGATTGAGTTAATAGATGTGGTTCCTAAGTAACAACCTTTACGATTTTGGACCTGGGTTCCCAAGACCCTAAGTACATGTTTTCTAGATTCTCAGAGTTTCGTATGCTATGTAAAATTGTTCTGTGCATCGTGTAGGAAACACCATTTTTTTGTATACGTTTAAAATAAGTTATTGTCCCACAATTTCCCCATTATACTTTCTTCTTGAATCCACAGCTAATCACACTCGATCATCGATCAGTCGTGAAATAGTAGTTGGGTCCTCACAGTTAGTTAAATAAGTAATTCGTTAATCCTTAGCAAGAGTCACCGACTCTTGTTGGTTAGCTAGTCCGGCTCCTAGTAGTTTGATGTTCGTACGAAAGCTATCGTCCTTCTTCTTGACGAGCAAAACTGAGATTACCCAAAGCGAGAGCTTTGTCTGTTATCTTCCTTCTCTATCAACTACTGAAGTGATACTGACCATCCTTGCATCTCCGAAGGTGTAAGTCTCTAAAGTGCATTAACCGTAGGTGCGACGCATGATATCAAATCGATGCGAAATTTGGCTTGTCGTTGAGTAGATAATTCTGGCACGTTTTCGGGGAAGACTTCAGGGTATTCCCTTATCACAGGGATATCTTTGAGTTTAGGTTCTTTGGTTCCCTTGTCCACCACATGAGCCCAGAAAACTACACATCCTTTGTGCGAAAGAGAAAAAAAAACTTCCGTATCTTCAATGACTGATAATCTGTAGGGGCATATCCTGCTCCATGAATTATGATCGTTTCTCTGTTCGTCATCAGGATGCGGGTAACAATCTTCGTTCGATTGCTTGACAGCCAGTCCATCCCAATTATCACATCAAAGCTTCCCTTAAGATAGTTCTACCGAATACTAGATGTCTATCTTGCTTTCTATTGAAACAAGTATATTCTGAAGCTAAAATTTGTCAATAATATCAAATAGCACAGACGCATAACATTGACCATTATGAGGCATACCGATAGCCATGTTTGGATCCTGGCGTGCTTCCCTAGCTCCGGTGTTAGACATTCTTCCCACGATTTTGTTTGATCTCCCTTGGGCAATCTTTCCTAAAGTGCCTGATGTCACCGTAGTTATAACATCCTTGACCTTTCTTTCCACGTTTCGTCTCATGCCAACACATTTCCCTGTTGTGCCCCACTTTGCCACAGTTGTCACACTTTCCATTTTTACATTGCCCGGTATGATGTCGCCGACACTTGTCGCATTGAGGTAGTTTACCCATGCACTATTTTCCCTTTTTGGCCTTGTTGTTGCTATTCGTCTGAGTACCCTGCTTGAAGTTTGCGAACTTTCTCTTGTTGTCTCCAGATGACTCTACATAGTCTCCTTCTTCTCCTCAGAGGTTGAAAATTTGTTCAACCTGATTGCCTCTTTAGTCAAGGTCACACTTAGATCAATGGCCTCAGCGATTGTTGCAGGCTTTGATGTCGTCACCATGCTCATGATTTGGGGTGCCAATCCCCAAATAAAACGCTCAGTCTTTTTAAATTCTGGTTCTACCATGTAAGGGACAATACATGATAGAACATGGAATTTCTTCACGTATTCAACTATTTTTGGTCCTTCCATCTTCAAGTTCCAGAACTCAGTTTCCATCTTCTGGCTTTCTGCTCTCGAACAGTATTTCTTATGCATTAGTTCTTTCAGTTGATCCCATGTCAAAGCATACGCAGCAGCCTCGCCCATTGTCTGAACCTGGAGTTTCCACCATGACAGAGCCCTATCTTGGAATAGTCCGGAAATGTACGTAACCTGATGCTCTGGGGTGCATTTGCTCACACGTAGAACAGAATCTGTCTTCTCAACCCAACGTACGAAGGCTACGGCACCTCCAGTGCCGTGGAAATGCAGGAGCTGGCAGCCCAAGAACTGCTTATAGGTGCAGCCGTTGGGTGGGTTATTTCCTAAGGTACCTCCGCTGCGCTCGGAGCAAAGGGCCTCGTACTGTGCTTGAAATTCCGCTTCTGTCGTCGGCAGAGGGTTGTTGGTATCGGTATTCCCTTGAGTCGACATCTTCCTAGAAGAAGATCGGTCAGGTCAGGTTTTATTAAAGACGTAAGTACAAAAGCATCTTTTTAACGAATGAGACCCAAGAGGTGTATTACATATATGTATATACCCAGTTGTTATAACAATCAATCACATATCGTCACAATTATAGCACAACTTGTAGATAGGAATGTAGCAGGTAAGCAGGTAGCATTATAGTTATAGCACAAATATGCAGATCAACAACGTGCTTAGCGAGGGCATAGTGGCTGAGCTTCCATTAGTCATTGACCAGGAAGTAATGTTATATGTTTAATGGGGAATGTGACGATTGAGCTTTCATAGTTTATCTACCATACTCACATTGTTTACAAAATGCATTACGTCAAAAGGGACATAGAGTTACTCTACCCTTGCCCAATAAGTTTGCCAGTGTATCAAAATTACGTGGTCAAAAGTAGTTTTTAAAAAGTCTCCGCAATCTCAGCTCATTTGTAGTGTCTTTACCCAAGAGTAATGTAATCCGCATAAATCCAGAAACCAACTATACTGGTGACTGAGGTGGAGGAGGAAAGAAAAGTAAACTGCTAGCATGCGTAAACTCCTCCTCGAGCTTGTATATACGTCGAAGTAGTTAACTGATCTGCAGCTCGATAGTAAAGAAACGAGCGTCAAAAACCTGGGAAAGGCGTTATAGCAGCAGGTGAGAGCGCAAAAGAAGTCTTTGATAATCGTGGAGGATCAAAGTATACTGGCAATAAACAAGGTGGATGTTGTGGTATCAGCTCAAGCTCCAAAACTTTGCGACTTATATCCTCAAACTGTAGCTGATGTTACAGAAGCACTCATTCCGTGTGTAGCCTCCATAATGTGAGGGATGGAAAGGGTCTAAAATCAGCATAATGTATTATAGGAACCATCGAAATGGCTCGTCCAGCGTTGTAAAGGGGAATGTAGCAAACGGTGCGGCCTGTGAGGTTGGGGAAAAATGCTGCTGTAGCAAAAGGATCGTTATGCGGGTGCTGACCTGGAGTACCTTCCCGAGGTGCAGGTATGTCCTGAAATAAAGCGGTAGGCATGTCGGTGCAATGGACGCCGGTCTCCCTAGGGGCAACATCAGCGGGTGCAGGGGCAGGAACAAACTTCTCAACCAATAAGGGGATCGTTAGGTGCAGGTACTGGGTCAGATATAAGGGGTGTAATGTCTGATAGATCAAAAGAAACAGGGTCACGATCAAGCAAGGGTGCAGGGTCAGTAGGTGCAACATCAAGCTGACCCAAAAGGAACAGGAGCTGGCTCAGGAGCAGGCTCTGCGTCGTGTAAAGTTGTGGCGTCTCAAGCAGGTGATAGTGCAGCAGTCATAGCAGTGTTGTCATTTGAATTAGTAGCAAAATGTGGTAACCCGCCTGTTTGTAAAGCAGTAAATGTCGCAGACTTAAAGGGGTCTGAAATCGAGTACATACTAGAATCAGAGGATAGCTTGATGACAGGGATCTCAAAACGTAAAATTAGTAACAACGTTCTCAGCTAGCTTACATCATCCTGGGTGTCAACGGGAGGATCATCAACAAGCAAATTAATGTCGCCATTAAAAAATTTGTCAAAGAGGCAAATCCTTGGGGGAAATAACCACGAGAGGTACAACGTCGAGGATCGGAGCCAGGAGGTGCTCTCCACCAAAGTGTCCAAATGGTAAGGTGGTCGTGGACCGAAACAAGAATGACAGGAAGATTCTCGTCAAGGAAGCCATCAGCAAGGGTAATTCATACCCAAAGTCTGGCAGCGCGGACGGTTGGAAGTCGTCCTCGTTCTTGGTCAGCATGTTAGGGTCACTCTCAGTGTCTGGCGTAAATATCTACGGTGCAGGTATGGTCTCATTATCTGTGGCGGTGGCCATAGGGTCGTCATCATCTGACAATTCGTTCCATGAGGAAGGTGACGTGTGTGCCGGTACATAATGTCACACCCCGACCACGTAAAACATCAAATTGTGGCGGAAACGTCGGGGAGTGTTGTAACAGAATTATTGTTCCATAACCAAGGTAATTTAAATAATATTTTATTCATCACCCAGGGGTGGAATACATTGTTTCAAACGAGAACCCACAAGTTACATTGTCTTAAAATAAAAAGAAACAAAGTACATAACATAATTAATACTAAGTCTAGCTCTGTTTTATGTCACTAAGGCCCAAGTCCACCCTAGCGTGTCACGATCGTCCTATGCATTAGCTCCTGAAACACATGTGAAAATAGGTACGTCAGCATAAAAATGCCTGTGAGATACATAGGTTTTGTGAAAGTAGGATTCATGACTTAAGTTTAAGAAAAGTGTTTAATGAAAAACTTGTCATGAATCTAGTTTATGTGTTTGCTTATAAAATGTTTGAAAAGCGATACAAATCAGTTAATATGTATGTATAAAAGAATGATGTATGGTTAAAAGAATAACCAAGTAAAAATAAGTTGTATGAAATAAATTGTTTTGTAAAACAAAGTCTTGTGAAAAATATGTTATTTGCAAAAATGTATAAGTCCAAAATTGAATGATTTAAATAACGGTATGTCATGTAATATAATACAAGCACTTATATATAGGAAGTACCAGCGGCGTATCCACCATGCTTGTAGCATACTACACACATATCGTTACTTAAGTCACTTAAACAAACCACCAAAGTATATAGTTCATGTTCAAACCAATCATCAAATGTTCTTGTTTAAACCATTGTCATATGATTAAAACCCAAAATGTAGTCATGTAGTTAAGTGTAAACAAAAGTTATGTATGGTAAGTAACAAAATGAGAATACCTTAACCATAAGTAAAAAGGAACAAAACAAAGTATTTTGAATAAATCAAAAAGTTATGTTTTGCCAAGTAAAAGCTTGTTTTATTGATACAAACATTTATGTGGTAAGTTAACGCATTACATTCAAGCCTTGAGACAGCAGGATAACCTTAGAGTAAAGGTTATCAAAGTAAAATGTTCACGGATTCAGTCATTCCTTTCACCCAAACAAACCTAGGGTGTCAGGAACGGGATTTGTCAAGTCCTATGGTACCATTACTTACTACCGAGCGGCGTAGCTAATGTTAATGAATGTAGTAAAGAACCGTTTATGCAAACCAAATGTCATACCAAATGTAAACAAGTATTGTGAAAACAATGTACTAAGTATGCTAAGTAAACATACAAAGCAGAAAAGTCATGTAAATCAATGTGCTAGCATGCTCAGTAAACATACATAGCAAAAACGTAATGTAAAACAATGTGCTAATATGCCATGTAAACATATATAGCAAAAAAATGTAATGTAAATCAATGTGCTAGCATGCTAAGTCAACATACATAGCAAAATAATGTAATGAAATCATGTACTATAAGTGTACTAAGAACATAGCAAGCATATGATGTGAAAACATGAAAAGCATGAAAGTAACAAGTAGGCACATGTGTTTCACCCCGAAATGTTTGGAAAACAGTAAAAGAGGGGTCTATGTACTCACTTGAGATTGCTTAGAAGTCGTAGGATAACCACCAAGCAATGCTAGAAGATCACGGAATCAAACGGCACCTATATAGGTATCTACATTAATAAACGGACCTATCGGAGGATCGGGTAGTACGAGGGTTCGTAAACCAAATAAGTAGGGGAACTTATGTAACATGGTTTAACAAAGCCTACGTACTAAAACGAAACCTATCCTAAGTGCTTTTGACCCGTTACGACCCGCTTAGGTAGCTTATGCTACTTTAACGCGTCGTTTGCGTAAAACGCGTTCGGAATGCTTAACTAGTCCTATGACAAGCAAGTTATGCCTTAACATGCTTAATATTGTTGCTAAATCAGTTTAGATGTCAAAATTTGTGTTACATAGCTTAAAATGAATTTTGGCGCAAAGAGGGTATTTTGGTAATTTACCTAAGGCATAAGAACTACTTATCATACAACTACTTAAACGTCGTGACCATAAGGTATAACCTCGGAAGGTTATTCCCTACACAACTATGGTCACCTAAAATGTTTGGTCGGATCCTAATGATCGACCAAATGGGTCGGGTTCGTAAGCATAAGCGATTGATTAGATCGCTTACCTTTACGACCCTAAACAAGCACAAATCTAAAAGCGACGAGCTAAACATGCTAGAACATGTTTAGTAAAGTTAGAAAACAGGTTTGGTATTAAAACAAATGGTTTTAATACCCTAGAGTAGTTTGGTTACAAAATACGCGAGAAAACGCATTTTGGCCGAAACTACGACTCGTCACTGAGCCTAGATAACGTGGTAATCAGTAGGTATAGTCGCTAGGGACTATAACCATCGTGATTACGCTCATGTTATGAAGTTCAAACGAACTTCGCATTGACCATAAACTGGTCAATGCAGAAAGTCAAACGCAGTTTGACTTTAACGCTAAAACGAACGAAAAACGCGAAAGAATACTTACAGAAGGTCCCCGCAAGATTGATATTCCAAGTATTTCTCAGGTATGAAGTGTTCTACACTTCAACTTAGAGAAAATCTCAGAATTCAAGTGGGGAAAGAATGAAATGGGTGGGGGTATTTATAGTTTTCGCACAACCGTTAGGATCGTTTATCGAAAACCGAGCTTCAATCTTAGCCATACACCTCATGCCCACTGATTTGTGAAACCATGGGACCTTAAAACCAGCCCATAGGAACCTTAAAACCATTTGCAAAACCAAGGAGCAGCTGGGTTTTATTAAAAAAGATTTCTGCTGAACTGGGACCTGCTTACGGACCGTATGGAGTAGGTCTTACGGTCCGTAAGGACCTTGCAGGTCTGATACTTTCCAGAAATTGCAAAATGGTCCCTGCACTTAAGAAACATGCATTTCGGCCCATTTTTGACACGTTTAAGCCCCGTTAACCCCATTTCAAAGCTCAAAAATGAAGTTAAAGTATAGGGAACTTAAAATGTGCTCAAAAATATCTCGGATGTCGGTTCGTTTGGCCGTACGATTGCGTTGTTCGGTTAATTACGACGGAAGTCGTAACCGACGCAAAAACGGTCCAAATTGAGCGACGAATGGATTTTTAACAAGCCAATCATTAAAACATAATATTTTAATGATTACATAAATTTTTGGATATCCGGATGTATTCAGAACGTAAGTTATGCGCGAAAATGCAAACTTATGCACTTTTTGACGCTTTTAGTCCCTAAATGACCCAAAAGTTTATTTTAGCACACCGAACCCCTCAAAGCCTATTTCTAAGCTATGTAAAGGATATTTAGGGTGTGTTTAACTTATGATCATGTTCCGGAATGTTCGATTCAGTTCAAATCGACATACTTTCGCAGTTTGTCAATTTTAGTCCCTGTAAGCGAATTAACTGGATTTTGCCATACCAAAGCCTTCAAAACTTATTTCTAAGTTATGTAAAGGTTATTTAAGGTATGTTAAGCATAAATTGATGTTCCGGAGTATTTTTCGCATTTAACTGATTACGTTTACGCACCAGTTTGCGTATAATTCTCCAGAAAGCGATATAGAGTTTAAAATCGAATAAAAGTCAAAACATGAAAAACATCAAACATAAAAAAACAAACATAGGGATCAAATAACTTTATTTCATTGATAACTGAACTGTTTACAATGATTACAAGCACAGATGTCACAGTCTCCCCTACTTGTGGAAATTTCGTCCCGAAATTTGTTTAGAGGAAACTCGTGAGAAAAGATGTGGATATTTCGCCTTCATTTGATCTTCACGTTCCCAAGTAAACTCAGGTCCACGTTTAGATTCCCAGCGAACTTTAACCAACGGAATGCGCTTGCGTTTAAGCCATTTGACTTCACGATCCATAATTTCCACAGGTTTCTCAACAAAATGTAGTGTTTTATCAACGCGAATTTCGTCAAGTGGTATGTGGAGGTTCTCATCAGCTAAACACTTTTTGAGATTGGATACGTGGAAAGTTGGATGAACATTTCCAAGTTCGGGAGGTAATGCAAGTCTGTAGGCTACCTTACCGATTCTTTCGACGATCTTGAATGGTCCAACGTATCTAGGTGCAAGTTTTCCTTTCTTTCCAAATCTGATCACACCTTTCCAAGGTGAGACCTTAAGTAAAACACGATCACCGACTTGGAATTCTAAGGGCTTGCGTCGTTGGTCCGCGTAACTCTTTTGACGGCTTCGAGCTGCCTGTAAGTTATCACAAACTTTCTTAACCTTGTCAGTTGTCTTTAGAATGAGGTCAGGTCCAGCAAGCTGAGCCTCACCTATTTCATTCCAGCAGACCAGTGAACGACATTTTCGACCATAGAGAGCCTCGAAAGGAGCCATGTTGATGCTGGAGTGATAACTATTGTTGTAGGAGAATTCAATCAATGGAAGATGTGAATCCCAACTACCACCAAAATCGATCACACAAGCTCTAAGCATATCCTCCAAAGTCTGGATTGTTCTTTCAGTTTGGCCATCTGTTTGTGGATGATAAGCTGTGCTCAGATTGAGTTGGGTCCCCATAGCAGATTGCATGGTTCTCCAAAATCAAGAAGAGAAGCGAGCATCTCTATCAGAAATAATGTTCAAAGGGACACCATGTCGAGATACAATTTCATCCACACAGATTTTAGCCAGATCTTCAGCAGATAGATTCTCACGGATCGGCAGGAAATGCGCTGACTTTGTAAGACGATCAACAACTACCCAAATGGCATCGTGACCTTTCTTAGTGCGCGGAAGTTTAGTAATGAGATCCATAGCAATGTTTTCCCATTTCCAAACTGGGATCTCAGGTTGCTCCAAAAGACCATAAGGATGCTGGTGTTCAGCCTTAACCTTTAGACAAGTAAGGCATTTTGAAACGTACAAGGCAATGTCTTTCTTCATACCAGGCCACCAATACTGAGTACGAAGATCCTTATACATTTTATCTGAGCCAGGATGAATAGAATAACGAGACTTATGGGCCTCATCCATAAGCAGAGTGCGAAGATTATCTTGGCTTGGGACCCACAAACGGTCCATGAAATAATACGATCCATCTTCCTTCAGCACAAGATCAGGCTTAATGTGATAGGGTAATTCCTTACCCATCATGTCTTGTGAAACACAAGCCTGTTGAGCCTGAGTAATGCGTGCTTGGATATTAGATCGAGCTTGAATAGCAGATTGAACACGAGCACAATGAAGCACAGTACGTTCCTTACGACTTAATGCGTCAGCCACAACATTCGCTTTACCAGGATGGTAGCGAATTTCGCAATCATAGTCGTTTAGGAATTCGACCCAACGTCTTTGCCTCATGTTGAGTTCTTTCTGGTTGAAGATATGCTGGAGACTTTTGTGGTCAGTGAAAACCACACATTTTGTGCCATACAAATAGTGTCTCCAGATTTTGAGAGCGAAGACAACTGCACCCAACTCAAGATCATGAGTGGTGTAGTTTCTCTCATGTACCTTCAATTGCCTTGATGCGTAGGCTATGACTTTGTTCCTTTGCATCAGAACACAGCCAAGACCCAATTTCGATGCATCACAGTAAAAAACAAAATCATCATTGCCCTCAGGCAAAGTTAGAATAGGTGCATCACAAAGCTTCTGCTTCAAGGTCTGAAATGCTTCTTCTTGCTTAAAACCCCATTCAAAGGGTTTATTCTTCTGAGTTAGAGCAGTTAGAGGAACTGCAATCTTTGAGAAGTTCTCGATGAAGCGGTGGTAATAACCCGCAAGACCAAGAAAAGAACGAACCTCAGTAGGAGTAGTAGGCATATCCCAATCCTTAATCGCACTGATCTTGGAGGGATCTACATGAATACCTTGTTCGTTGACAATATGTCCTAAAAATTGAACTTCCTTAAGCCAAAATTCACACTTGGAGAACTTGGCAAAAAGTTGCTCTTTCTTTAGGAGTTCCAGAGTAAGACGAAGATGGCACTCGTGATCAGCTCGCATCTTAGAGTAAATCAAGATGTCATCAATGAAAACGATGATGAACTTATCCAAATAAGGCTTGCAGACCCTATTCATTAAGTCCATGAAAACAGCAGGAGCATTGGTCAAACCGAATGGCATGACTGTGAACTCATAATGCCCATATCGAGTGCGGAATGCTGTTTTGGGAATATCCTCTTCATGCACACGAAGTTGATGATACCCAGAACGAAGGTCAATCT
This sequence comes from Helianthus annuus, assembly GCF_002127325.2. Classification (NCBI taxonomy): domain Eukaryota; kingdom Viridiplantae; phylum Streptophyta; class Magnoliopsida; order Asterales; family Asteraceae; genus Helianthus; species Helianthus annuus. The sequence continues at coordinate 18,896,093 of NC_035446.2, forward strand.
TCGAAAAGCAAGTAGCACCCTGTAACTGGTCAAAGAGATCATCAATGCGAGGTAGGGGATATCGATTCTTGATGGTAAGCTTATTCAGCTCACGATAATCGATACACATTCTGAAGGATCCATCCTTCTTTTTGACAAAGAGAACGGGAGCACCCCAAGGAGAAAAGCTAGGACGGATAAAACCTTTGTCAGAAACCTCCTGAAGCTGCTTAGATAGCTCTTGCATCTCAGACGGTGCAAGACGATATGGGGCTCTGGCAATAGGATTTGCACCAGGTACAAGATCGATACGGAACTCGACTTGGCGTGCTGGAGGTAGACCAGGCAACTCTTCAGGAAACAACTCCGGATAATCTCGAACAACAGGGATATCTTGCATAGACTTACCTTGGTCTTTATCTGCTGTAACATGTGCCAAGAAGGCCACATAGTTCTTTCGCAGATACTTCCGAGCTTGAAAACAAGACATAAGCTTGAGGCTACTAGCAGGTTTTTCACCACGAACCTGTAGTGTCTCACCTGAAGAAAGCGGCACGCGAACGATCTTCTCAAAGCAAACTACCTCTGCGCGATGCTTGGCTAACCAATCCATACCCACAATAATGTCGAAGCTTCCAAGTTGCATAGGCGTGAGGTCAATAGGAAAAAGATGGTCGTTTAGGTTCAACTGGCAGTTGCGAAGAACAGAATCAAGAACAATGGGTTCACCACTCGCAACTTCAACAGTCAAAGGCTTACCTAGTTTCGTTCTAGACACGCGAAGCAAGGGCTCAAAAGATAACGACACAAAACTCTTATCGGCCCCTGAATCAAAAAGAACAGACGCAGGTTGATTATTGACAAAGAACGTACCGTTCACCACCTCGTTGTCTGCTTGCGCCTCAACAGCATTCATGTTAAAAGCTCGTCCACGAGCCTGAGCTTGAACCGGGTTCGCATTCACCAATTTTGGACACTGGTTACGGTAGTGGGTCAGATCCCCACAGTTGTAACAGGAACCTGGTGGGAAGTGAGGTCGTGCTGCTTGACCTTGCTGCTGAGCAACCTGTTGAGCCGGGTTCTGAGCTGCCCGATTCTGATTGACAGGAATGCAGCATGTAGCAGCAAGATGACCAGGCCTTCCGCAGTTGGTACATTGACGGCACTGGTGGTGTGGTTGATGATGTCCGTTACACTTATTGCACAGAGGTGCATTGCCAAAGTATGGTTTCTTGGCAAGAGGTTGCGCAGGCTGATTTTGAGCAGCTTGAGCCTGAGTAGTAACGACATAGCTCTGGGAAGCCTTCCGCTTCCTTGAACCCTTCGAAGAACCCGCATCACTCCCCTTCTTGCTTTTCTTGCTCTCCTTCTTGTCAAACTCCTACTTCTTACCCTTCTTGTCACCCTTTCTATGCAACTTACCCTTTCGAATCTGCGACTCAGTCAACGTTGCAGATAGTTCGATTGCATGACGAACAGTGGTAGGTTTACTACCGGTAACTATGTCTTGCACAGAGTCAGGTAGACCATCGATGCATCTTTCGATAGCCTTATCAAGTGGGGTAACCATCGTTGGGCATAACAAACTCAACTCTTCGTACCTATCAGTATATGCCCGGTGCTCACCACTTACTTGTTTCAGATCATCGAACTCCCTTTCCAATGCTCGCAGTTCATGACGAGGACAAAACTCACTCATCATGAGAGTCCTCAACTCAGCCCATGTCTGTGCTAAAGCAATTTCAGCACCACGATCTCTCATGACCCCGTTCCACCATGTCAACGCCCTCTTTTGAAAAACACTAGAAGCAAACTCGACTTTGCGATTATCAGGACACTGAACATGACGAAAAGTATTCTCAATGCTCTCAAACCATTGAAGGAGCCCAGTTGCCCCCTCAGTACCACTGAACTTGAGTGGTTTAGCCGAATTGAAGCTCTTGAAGTTACAAGGAGCGTTCTGATTGATGTTGGCTTGGTTAAACTGAGCAATAAGATTCGGGAACGTAGCAGCCATATGCTGTGCGATGATTTCTGCCAGTTCGGCATTCGGTAGCTGATTTTCGCGTCGAGGAGGCACGCTAAAAAGAGGAAAACATGAGAGGAAACGAGTGAGATGATTAGATGAAAAGAACGAGACGAAACAAAATCAACAAAGCAAGGATGGTGGTCATTCGTCCGTATCACAAAGCAAACAAATGACACACAGTGACTAATCAAAGTAAATGGGTCCATAAATAATGCTTAGCGAAGACATGCTCGCCTATAAGTGAACACTCACCCCAAGAGTTCCCAGGTAAGAGTGACTGGTCCGATTATGTGGATTTGTACGAACACTCTAGCCTTAGACAGAAAACCCAGGGTACAGGCATTCACCCTTCCAGTTTGCACGTGTTCACATTATTTAGAACCCAAAACTTTGACGAGATTTTTGAAAACTTGGAAGGCACAATGTAACAACTGTCACGAAAATCCATAATTAAGATGATAATTAGGTAATAAGGAAACCCTAATTAAGAAACCCAAGTAATTCCGCATAAACCCTAAAATTTTCATAACAAACGAAATCAGGATTAGGGCCCCTAAAACTCAAAGGGGTAAAACCCTATTTGATAATATCTAAACGAATTTTGCGTGGAAGTTAAGTTTCGGTCGAAACTGACTCAGCAGGCCTATACCCACAACAAGGCTACTCTAGGCTAGATAGTTACCTCAGGCGAGTCGCGACAGGGATCACGGCTTCTTCCGCGACACGCGGGGGAGTCCAATTTCACCTATAAATACCAGGCCTTGGGACTTGAAACCTGACACTAAAACGACATAAAATTTCTGTTTGTACGTCGAGTTAAGACCGTTATATCACAATTAAACACACACTAATCACGAGGTGCTGCCGCAATCAGGGTAATAACTCGATCGCTATTACGATTCAACGTCCGATCGATTATAACTATCCAACGATAGTCCGGGTGCTGCTCAATTGAGCTTGTACTTTGATTATTCGTCGTGATTTCGACTTGAATATTAGAGTGCTGTTCGAATTCGGACTATGCTCTGTTATTCGTTGTGAATCCAACTGAATTATCGAGTATTGCACTGATTAATCGTTGTGAAAGTTTAATCTCGTGAATTGACGTAACTGCTGTATTAGTTACTAACCTGTGTGTGTGCATTATGTTAAATTAGGTTTAAGCAAGGCTAATCAGTAGGCTTATATCTATTGCTCGTTAATCTGCAATGTGAGTCATTCTTCTTTTTAAATTGTTTTCTCACAGTTTGTGAGTAAGTATTACAATACCTCAAATTATTTTCAAAGGTTATAATTACAGGGATTAAGTCTTTGTAGTCACCAAATTACAGCTGGTATGTGGGGTAATTGTGCACATTACTGTTATTATCACTCTATGTGAGTGAATATTACTCTATGTGAGTTATTTCTACTCTGTGTGAGTACACCGTCACTAGATGAGCAACGGGACCCACTAGTGGTATGACCACAGTCATAGAAATGAATCGAGTGACAAATACCCATTCTTGATAATTGGTTGATAGAAACATTGTAATCGCTCTTAATACTGTAAATTATAATTAACGGGTCGTTTTAGAAAACAGAATGATTCACTCAGTATTTCCCTGCTGACAAAACCTTTTTCAAACATGTTTCAGGTGATCTGTGTGATCCAGGAAAAGTGCAGTAAAGCACTATCAAGCTCAGAGAAGTGGCTCAGTGTAAATAAATGAATAAAACATGTTTTGAAAAATAAAGATTTCTGTGTGAAATCAACTTATTGTAAATTATGGGATTTATCCCTTAAACTTTGTATAATATATTAAACGAGCATATTTTACGGATAAAAGATCCTGTTGTAAAAAGACTTCCGCTGCCGCATAAATTAAATACCACGGGAACTGCCTCGCGGTCCCCCGACTCCGTCCAGGGTGGGTCGAGGGGCCGCGACAGAAGGTGGTATCAGAGCTAATAATTAAATTGAGCCACTGATCGAGCCACTGATTAAGCCTAAATTAAGCATTTTAACTACAGTGCTTAATTTTACTAATTGTTATTCGGTGATTATATGTTTTATTAACTAGCTATTCTTAGTTACAGTATGGGTAAACAAAAGCTGTCTGCTATCTACCACAAACTAGATGAGGCATCTTCTTCTAGAAACCCAGTAAACCTAGAAGAAGGAATCTTTGTCCGCAAGGCAAACTATGAGAATCCACTTTCCCCCGAGAAAAGGGATTCGATACTTAAAAAGAGTCAGGAGACAAAGAAACCCCGAACCAAGAGAGTTAGGTTTAACCCAGAAGTTCAAGAGTTGGGTAATAATACACCTTGGGAAGATAAAATAGACGGGAAATGGGCAAATCTCTATATGCTAGCTACTGTAGCAGAAAATGCTAATCTTTAAATATCCGATAAGTGGGTCTAGTAAGAGAAATCACAATCCCGTAAATAAATAAAGTCCTAAGTGTGTTTATTTCTGTTGTTCTTTGTATAAATTAGTATGCAATAAAACTTCAGTATTTTGTTTGTTAAACTTTGTTCCAAAGTTTTAACATTGCATTTTACATATATGCTATGCAGCATGAATGAGATGTCGGAAACATTCCAGAATCTCAACTTATATCCAGTGCCTATCGAAGTCTCTCACGACTTTACTGGTTACATTGCTGACATAGAAGAACCTGTGGAATTCCAAGCTCCACCGCTGGAAAAAGCCAAACCTAAAAAGAAGAGAAGATATGTAGGGTGGAGGAAAGTGCGCCGTAGGAAACCTTCCACTAGGGAACTCCCTAAAATAGAAAATCCTGTAATCATGAACAAGGGAAAGGAAATAGAAACTGGAGAAGGTTCGAAATCACCTGAAAAAGAAATAGGAATAGATCTAAAGCAAAAGGGAATAGAGGTTGGCGAAAGCTCTAAACAGTCTGAGGAATTCACATTCCAGGATGAAATAGATCGCCTATTAGAGAACTGTGATGTTTTAGAGCCTGTCAACGATAATCTCTTTTCGTACCCGGCTACAGTTCAATTCCCACTAAACCTAGGACCAGTTATTCCAGACCCACTAGTTCATACCAGACCATTAGGCCAAATGGAGGAATGGTGGACCAACGACTGGCAATTCCAAAATATAGTTAACAGTCCTTATAGTTTCCTTCCACAATTTGACCCAGAACCACTCCCAAATCCTCCCATGAGTAATGAAAACCTATCTGAACTCCGTCAGTTCGGTGAAGAACTGATAGGTACAGGTAATAGGATCAGGGAAATGGGGGAGCATCTAACTTGGAAATATGATGAGAGGGAGCATCGTTACTAGAACCATCAGTTAAACCACAGAAAGCCGTATTGTATGATAATAACTTAAAATTCTGTAAAATGGGCAATAAAACTCTGTAAAATACGGTGTGTATGGATGCATATACTATATACTAACAAAGTAAAAATCGAGAAATCGACAATTTTGGTTATATTCGTATGTTGTGATAATCTATGTATATCTATGTGAATTTTGTCATTGATAAGTTAGACACTAATAATTTTACCAATTAGCAGATGGAAAACGCTAACAATGAACCAATTAATGAAGTAAATCAATCTGAGCAAGAACAGGAAGATCAATATATAACTCGACAAGATATCGAGCATTTTATCACCCAAGGGATAGCTCATGCTATTCCAGAAATTGTAGCTGTTGTTCGAAAACCTGCCGAACCACAATTAATTCCTAGTAAACGTATTCCAGAAGATAACGGCAGTAACAGCATAAATGGAGGCGGTAATCATGACGATCATGATCCGCAGCAGGCCCCACTCCCTAAAAGAATGAAAGCTGCAACGCCTGGTTGCACTTACAAAGAATTTCTTGCTTGCAAACCCGCTGAATTTGCAGGTAACGAAGGGGCAACTGCAACACTGCGTTGGTTAGAGAAAACCGAAGCAGTAATTGCAATAAGCAAATGTGCCACAGAGGATCAAGTGATGTATGCATCAAATTTGTTCAAAGAAGGAGCACTTGAATGGTGGAACACGGTCCTCCAGGCAAAAGGAAGAAGGATAGCCTATGCAATGAGTTGGGAAGAATTTAAGAGTCTTGTAGAAAGAAAATTCTGTCCCGAATACGAGAAGGAACAAATGGCAAACAAGTTCCTAAGTCATCGTATGCTAGGAGTAGATTGTCGGGGATATACTTCGACATTCTTTGAATACGCAAGGGTAGTGCCATCACTGGCTTCGCCAGAACCGGTACTTATCTCTCGTTACATCTGGGGGTTAATTAGTGAAATCCGAAACATCGTTATGCGAGACCTCGTACTATTGACGATGCTGTAGAATTAGCGAATACCCTAACAGATGAATTGGTACGCACAAGAGAGGAAGATCGCAAAAAGGAATTAGCTTACAAGATTACCCAAGGATTTCGTGTGGGTAATGCCAAGAAGAGAGGAACCGGACAATCCTCATCATCTCCTTTCTGCAAAGTTTGCAAAAAGAAGCATTATGGACAATGCAACATGGTTTGCAATTTTTGCAAAATGAAAGGACATCGGGAAGAAGACTGCAGGAAGAAAACAAAAGTTTGTTATAATTGCAGAGAGAGGGGACACTTTCAATTTGAATGTCCTAAGTTAGCTAAACCTATAGTTAACCAAGCCAAACCAGCTGAAGGAACAACCAAGAGAAATGCTCGTGCATTCCAGCTGACCACTCAAGAGGCCGAACTCATCCCCGATGTGATAGCTGGTACGTTCTTAGTTCACAACGTATTTGCAAAAGTATTATTTGACTCTGGTGCGAACCAAAGTTTTATAAATACTTTATTTTGCCAAGATCTCAAGTTACCTTTAACCACTCTTAGGCAAATCTTCACAGTAGAAACCGCAGAAGGAAATTCTGTAAAAATAGATAAAATCTGGCAAGAAGGAAAAATAGAACTATTAGGCCATAAGTTTTCTGCAAATTTGTTACCAATGAATTTAGCAGGATTCGATGTAGTATTAGGAATGGATTGATTAATAGCCAACCATGCACGAATCCTATGTGACAAAAATGCAGTAGAAATTCAAACACCTACAGGAGAAGTAATTTTAATTACTGGAGATAAACCTCGAAAGCCACTAAAATTCATCTCAGTAATGAAATTGGCTAGTTATTCGAGAAAACAGGAAATGGTGTATATGATTTCAATAATCATTAACACTAAAGATAAAGAACTTCAGGATATCCCGGTAGTGTCAGAATACCCAGACATTTTTCCAGAAGAATCACCTGGATTACCACCTGATAGGGAAGTAGAGTTTAGAATTCATTTAATTCCAGGTACTGCACCAATAGCTAAAGCACCATATAGATTAGCACCTACCGAAATGCTAGAATTGAAAAAGCAATTAGATGAATTACTAGGCAAAGGATTCATACAACCAAGTTCATCCCCTTGGGGTGCACCGATATTGTTTGTGAAAAAGAAAGATGGATCGATGAGAATGTGTATCGATTATAGAGAGTTAAATAAGGTTACGATTAAGAATCGATACCCACTACCTAGGATTGATGATCTTTTTGACCAATTGCAAGGAGCTAGATATTTCTCTAAGATAGATTTAAGATCCGGATACCATCAGTTGAAGATACAAGAAGAAGACATACCTAAAACTGCTTTCAGAACTAGGTATGGTCATTATGAGTTTACAGTCATGCCCTTCGGATTAACGAATGCCCCAGCAGCATTCATGGACATGATGAATCGAATCTGTAAACCATACTTGGATAAATTTGTGATCGTTTTCATCGACGATATACTTATTTACTCCAAAAGCCAAAAAGAACATTGTGAGCATTTACACGTTCTCTTAACTCTGTTAAGAAAAGAAAGGCTTTATGCCAAATTCTCGAAATGTGAATTTTGGCTGCAAGAAGTACAATTCTTAGGTCATGTGGTAAATCACGAAGGTATCCATGTAGATCCTGCTAAGATAGAGGCAATTACGAAATGGAAAGTCCCACAAACAGCTATGGAGATAAGAAGTTTTCTAGGCTTAGCTGGATACTATAGACGATTTATCAAGGATTTTTCTAAAATAGCCATACCATTAACTAAGTTAACCTGTAAAGCTGTTAAGTTTGAATGGGGACCTAGACAAGAAGAAGCCTTTAAGATTTTAAAGCATAGGTTGACGAATGCACCAATCTTAACTTTACCTGAAGGAACAGAAGATTTTGAGGTATACTGTGATGCTTCAAAATTAGGATACGGATGTGTGTTAATGCAACGTAAGAAGGTGATTGCGTATGCTTCTAGACAATTGAAAAAGCACGAAGAAAATTATACAACTCATGATCTAGAATTAGGAGCCATAATCTTTGCCCTTAAGATATGGAGACATTATCTGTATGGAAGTAAGTTTACTATCTATACCGATCATAAAAGTTTAAAATATATATTTGGGCAAAAAGAATTAAACATGAGGCAAAGAAGATGGATGGAGATGCTAAGCGATTACGACTGTGATATTCAATATCACGAAGGAAAGGCAAATGTAGTTGCAGATGCCTTAAGTCGTAAGTATCATGAGAAACAGAAACGAGTCCGTGCTCTGAGGTTAAATCTACAAGTAGATTTAACGGCACAAATCAAAGAAGTTCAGGAAACAGCAATCCAAGATGATGCTGAAGGAATGAAAGGTTACCTAAAAGAACTAGAACAAGGAAATAATGGAATTTGGAAATTCCATAAGAAACGAATTTGGGTACCTAAGCAAGGAGAGTTAAGAAATAAGATTTTAGAAGAAGCTCATAAATCTAGGTATACTATGCACCCAGGAAACAATAAGATGTACCAAGATTTAAGAAATAATTTCTGGTGGATAGGAATGAAAAAGGATGTAGCCGAATACGTATCCAAGTGTTTAACTTGTTCACAAGTTAAAGCTGAACACCAGAAACCTTCAGGATTACTACAACAGTTAGAAATGCCTGTATGGAAATGGGAACTCATAACAATGGATTTTGTTACAAAGTTACCCAAAACCAAAAGAGGTAATGATGCGATTTGGGTAATCGTAGACCGATTAACCAAGTCAGCTCATTTCCTACCAATAAAAGAAACCTTTAGTATGGAAAGGTTAGCACAACTCTACGTGGACGAAGTAGTATCCCTACATGGAGTCCCGCTCTCCATTGTATCGGATAGAGATAGTCGATTTACTTCTCATTTCTGGAAAAGTTTTCAGAAAGCAATGGGAACTCGACTAAATCTAAGTACTGCTTATCATCCTTAAACAGACGGACAGAGTGAAAGGACAATACAAACTCTAGAAGACATGCTCCGAGCATGTGTAATTGACTTTGGTGGTAATTGGGATAGCCATTTGCCATTAATTGAATTCTCCTATAACAATAGTTATCATTCAAGCATCGAAGCTGCACCATTTGAAGCATTGTACGGACGTAAGTGCAGAACTCCAGTATGTTGGGCAGAAATCGGAGAAAGTCAATTATCAGGTCCTGAAATTGTACAAGAAACTACTGACAAAATAACTCAGATCAAGGAAAGATTAAAAACGGCTCGAGATCGTCAGAAGAGCTATGCAGACAATCATCGCAAGCCACTCGAATTCCAAATAGGAGATAAGGTACTTTTAAAAGTCTCTCCTTGGAAAGGAGTAGTACGATTCGGAAAGAAAGGAAAGCTAAGTCCAAGGTACGTTGGACCATTCCCAGTGATTCAACGAATCGGACCAGTTGCTTATCGTTTACAACTACCAGAAGAATTGACTGGAGTACATGATGTATTTCATGTATCCAATCTCAAGAAATGTTTAGCAGATGAATCCCTGGTAGTACCTCTTCAAGATGTAGAGGTGAACGAAAAGTTGAATTTTATAGAGAAACCACTACAGATTGAGGACAGAAAAGTCAAGTTTCTCAAGCACAAACGACTAGTACTAGTAAAAGTCAAATGGGAATCCAAGAGAGGGCCAGAATACACTTGGGAACTGGAATCGGAAATGAAGCAAAAGTACCCTCATCTGTTCCAGTAAATCTCGAGGACGAGATTTTTCTTAAGGTGGGGAGGATGTAACAACTGTCACGAAAATCCATAATTAAGATGATAATTAGGTAATAAGGAAACCCTAATTAAGAAACCCAAGTAATTCCGCATAAACCCTAAAATTTTCATAACAAACGAAATCAGGATTAGGGCCCCTAAAACTCAAAGGGGTAAAACCCTATTTGATAATATCTAAACGAATTTTGCGTGGAAGTTAAGTTTCGGTCGAAACTGACTCAGCAGGCCTATACCCACAACAAGGCTACTCTAGGCTAGATAGTTACCTCAGGCGAGTCGCGACAGGGATCACGGCTTCTTCCGCGACACGCGGGGGAGTCCAATTTCACCTATAAATACCAGGCCTTGGGACTTGAAACCTGACACTAAAACGACGTAAAATTTCTGTTTGTACGTCGAGTTAAGACCGTTATATCACAATTAAACACACACTAATCACGAGGTGCTGCCGCAATCAGGGTAATAACTCGATCGCTATTACGATTCAACGTCCGATCGATTATAACTATCCAACGATAGTCCGGGTGCTGCTCAATTGAGCTTGTACTTTGATTATTCGTCGTGATTTCGACTTGAATATTAGAGTGCTGTTCGAATTCGGACTATGCGCTGTTATTCGTTGTGAATCCAACTGAATTATCGAGTATTGCACTGATTAATCGTTGTGAAAGTTTAATCTCGTGAATTGACGTAACTGCTGTATGAGTTACTAACCTGTGTGTGTGCATTGTGTTAAATTAGGTTTAAGCAAGGCTAATCAGTAGGCTTATATCTATTGCTCGTTAATCTGCAATGTGAGTCATTCTTCTTTTTAAATTGTTTTCTCACAGTTTGTGAGTAAGTATTACAATACCTCAAATTATTTTCAAAGGTTATAATTACAGGGATTAAGTCTTTGTAGTCACCAAATTACAGCTGGTATGTGGGGTAATTGTGCACATTACTGTTATTATCACTCTATGTGAGTGAATATTACTCTATGTGAGTTATTTCTACTCTGTGTGAGTACACCGTCACTAGATGAGCAACGGGACCCACTAGTGGTATGACCACAGTCACAGAAATGAATCGAGTGACAAATACCCATTCTTGATAATTGGTTGATAGAAACATTGTAATCGCTCTTAATACTGTAAATTATAATTAACGGGTCGTTTTAGAAAACAGAATGATTCACTCAGTATTTCCCTGCTGACAAAACCTTTTTCAAACATGTTTCAGGTGATCTGTGTGATCCAGGAAAAGTGCAGTAAAGCACTATCAAGCTCAGAGAAGTGGCTCAGTGTAAATAAATGAATAAAACATGTTTTGAAAAATAAAGATTTCTGTGTGAAATCAACTTATTGTAAATTATGGGATTTATCCCTTAAACTTTGTATAATATATTAAACGAGCATATTTTACGGATAAAAGATCCTGTTGTAAAAAGACTTCCGCTGCCGCATAAATTAAATACCACGGGAACTGCCTCGCGGTCCCCCGACTCCGTCCAGGGTGGGTCGAGGGGCCGCGACAGAAGGTGGTATCAGAGCTAATAATTAAATTGAGCCACTGATCGAGCCACTGATTAAGCCTAAATTAAGCATTTTAACTACAGTGCTTAATTTTACTAATTGTTATTCGGTGATTATATGTTTTATTAACTAGCTATTCTTAGTTACAGTATGGGTAAACAAAAGCTGTCTGCTATCTACCACAAACTAGATGAGGCATCTTCTTCTAGAAACCCAGTAAACCTAGAAGAAGGAATCTTTGTCCGCAAGGCAAACTATGAGAATCCACTTTACCCCGAGAAAAGGGATTCGATACTTAAAAAGAGTCAGGAGACAAAGAAACCCCGAACCAAGAGAGTTAGGTTTAACCCAGAAGTTCAAGAGTTGGGTAATAATACACCTTGGGAAGATAAAATAGACGGGAAATGGGCAAATCTCTATATGCTAGCTACTGTAGCAGAAAATGCTAATCTTTAAATATCCGATAAGTGGGTCTAGTAAGAGAAATCACAATCCCGTAAAAAAATAAAGTCCTAAGTGTGTTTATTTCTGTTGTTCTTTGTATAAATTAGTATGCAATAAAACTTCAGTATTTTGTTTGTTAAACTTTGTTCCAAAGTTTTAACATTGCATTTTACATATATGCTATGCAGCATGAATGAGATGTCGGAAACATTCCAGAATCTCAACTTATATCCAGTGCCTATCGAAGTCTCTCACGACTTTACTGGTTACATTGCTGACATAGAAGAACCTGTGGAATTCCAAGCTCCACCGCTGGAAAAAGCCAAACCTAAAAAGAAGAGAAGATATGTAGGGTGGAGGAAAGTGCGCCGTAGGAAACCTTCCACTAGGGAACTCCCTAAAATAGAAAATCCTGTAATCATGAACAAGGGAAAGGAAATAGAAACTGGAGAAGGTTCGAAATCACCTGAAAAAGAAATAGGAATAGATCTAAAGCAAAAGGGAATAGAGGTTGGCGAAAGCTCTAAACAGTCTGAGGAATTCACATTCCAGGATGAAATAGATCGCCTATTAGAGAACTGTGATGTTTTAGAGCCTATCAACGATAATCTCTTTTCGTACCCGGCTACAGTTCAATTCCCACTAAACCTAGGACCAGTTATTCCAGACCCACTAGTTCATACCAGACCATTAGGCCAAATGGAGGAATGGTGGACCAACGACTGGCAATTCCAAAATATAGTTAACAGTCCTTATAGTTTCCTTCCACAATTTGACCCAGAACCACTCCCAAATCCTCCCATGAGTAATGAAAACCTATCTGAACTCCGTCAGTTCGGTGAAGAACTGATAGGTACAGGTAATAGGATCAGGGAAATGGGGGAGCATCTAACTTGGAAATATGATGAGAGGGAGCATCGTTACTAGAACCATCAGTTAAACCACAGAAAGCCGTATTGTATGATAATAACTTAAAATTCTGTAAAATGGGCAATAAAACTCTGTAAAATACGGTGTGTATGGATGCATATACTATATACTAACAAAGTAAAAATCGAGAAATCGACAATTTTGGTTATATTCGTATGTTGTGATAATCTATGTATATCTATGTGAATTTTGTCATTGATAAGTTAGACACTAATAATTTTACCAATTAGCAGATGGAAAACGCTAACAATGAACCAATTAATGAAGTAAATCAATCTGAGCAAGAACAGGAAGATCAATATATAACTCGACAAGATATCGAGCATTTTATCACCCAAGGGATAGCTCATGCTATTCCAGAAATTGTAGCTGCTGTTCGAAAACCTGCCGAACCACAATTAATTCCTAGTAAACGTATTCCAGAAGATAACGGCAGTAACAGCATAAATGGAGGCGGTAATCATGACGATCATGATCCGCAGCAGGCCCCACTCCCTAAAAGAATGAAAGCTGCAACGCCTGGTTGCACTTACAAAGAATTTCTTGCTTGCAAACCCGCTGAATTTGCAGGTAACGAAGGGGCAACTGCAACACTGCGTTGGTTAGAGAAAACCGAAGCAGTAATTGCAATAAGCAAATGTGCCACAGAGGATCAAGTGATGTATGCATCAAATTTGTTCAAAGAAGGAGCACTTGAATGGTGGAACACGGTCCTCCAGGCAAAAGGAAGAAGGATAGCCTATGCAATGAGTTGGGAAGAATTTAAGAGTCTTGTAGAAAGAAAATTCTGTCCCGAATACGAGAAGGAACAAATGGCAAACAAGTTCCTAAGTCATCGTATGCTAGGAGTAGATTGTCGGGGATATACTTCGACATTCTTTGAATACGCAAGGGTAGTGCCATCACTGGCTTCGCCAGAACCGGTACTTATCTCTCGTTACATCTGGGGGTTAATTAGTGAAATCCGAAACATCGTTATGCGAGACCTCGTACTATTGACGATGCTGTAGAATTAGCGAATACCCTAACAGATGAATTGGTACGCACAAGAGAGGAAGATCGCAAAAAGGAATTAGCTTACAAGATTACCCAAGGATTTCGTGTGGGTAATGCCAAGAAGAGAGGAACCGGACAATCCTCATCATCTCCTTTCTGCAAAGTTTGCAAAAAGAAGCATTATGGACAATGCAACATGGTTTGCAATTTTTGCAAAATGAAAGGACATCGGGAAGAAGACTGCAGGAAGAAAACAAAAGTTTGTTATAATTGCAGAGAGAGGGGACACTTTCAATTTGAATGTCCTAAGTTAGCTAAACCTATAGTTAACCAAGCCAAACCAGCTGAAGGAACAACCAAGAGAAATGCTCGTGCATTCCAGCTGACCACTCAAGAGGCCGAACTCATCCCCGATGTGATAGCTGGTACGTTCTTAGTTCACAACGTATTTGCAAAAGTATTATTTGACTCTGGTGCGAACCAAAGTTTTATAAATACTTTATTTTGCCAAGATCTCAAGTTACCTTTAACCACTCTTAGGCAAATCTTCACAGTAGAAACCGCAGAAGGAAATTCTGTAAAAATAGATAAAATCTGGCAAGAAGGAAAAATAGAACTATTAGGCCATAAGTTTTCTGCAAATTTGTTACCAATGAATTTAGCAGGATTCGATGTAGTATTAGGAATGGATTGGTTAATAGCCAACCATGCACGAATCCTATGTGACAAAAATGCAGTAGAAATTCAAACACCTACAGGAGAAGTAATTTTAATTACTGGAGATAAACCTCGAAAGCCACTAAAATTCATCTCAGTAATGAAATTGGCTAGTTATTCGAGAAAACAGGAAATGGTGTATATGATTTCAATAATCATTAACACTAAAGATAAAGAACTTCAGGATATCCCGGTAGTGTCAGAATACCCAGACATTTTTCCAGAAGAATTACCTAGATTACCACCTGATAGGGAAGTAGAGTTTAGAATTCATTTAATTCCAGGTACTGCACCAATAGCTAAAGCACCATATAGATTAGCACCTACCGAAATGCTAGAATTGAAAAAGCAATTAGATGAATTACTAGGCAAAGGATTCATACAACCAAGTTCATCCCCTTGGGGTGCACCGATATTGTTTGTGAAAAAGAAAGATGGATCGATGAGAATGTGTATCGATTATAGAGAGTTAAATAAGGTTACGATTAAGAATCGATACCCACTACCTAGGATTGATGATCTTTTTGACCAATTGCAAGGAGCTAGATATTTCTCTAAGATAGATTTAAGATCCGGATACCATCAGTTCAAGATACAAGAAGAAGACATACCTAAAACTGCTTTCAGAACTAGGTATGGTCATTATGAGTTTACAGTCATGCCCTTCGGATTAACGAATGCCCCAGCAGCATTCATGGACATGATGAATCGAATCTGTAAACCATACTTGGATAAATTTGTGATCGTTTTCATCGACGATATACTTATTTACTCCAAAAGCCAAAAAGAACATTGTGAGCATTTACACGTTCTCTTAACTCTGTTAAGAAAAGAAAGGCTTTATGCCAAATTCTCGAAATGTGAATTTTGGCTGCAAGAAGTACAATTCTTAGGTCATGTGGTAAATCACGAAGGTATCCATGTAGATCCTGCTAAGATAGAGGCAATTACGAAATGGAAAGTCCCACAAACAGCTATGGAGATAAGAAGTTTTCTAGGCTTAGCTGGATACTATAGACGATTTATCAAGGATTTTTCTAAAATAGCCATACCATTAACTAAGTTAACCTGTAAAGCTGTTAAGTTTGAATGGGGACCTAGACAAGAAGAAGCCTTTAAGATTTTAAAGCATAGGTTGACGAATGCACCAATCTTAACTTTACCTGAAGGAACAGAAGATTTTGAGGTATACTGTGATGCTTCAAAATTAGGATACGGATGTGTGTTAATGCAACGTAAGAAGGTGATTGCGTATGCTTCTAGACAATTGAAAAAGCACGAAGAAAATTATACAACTCATGATCTAGAATTAGGAGCCATAATCTTTGCCCTTAAGATATGGAGACATTATCTGTATGGAAGTAAGTTTACTATCTATACCGATCATAAAAGTTTAAAATATATATTTGGGCAAAAAGAATTAAACATGAGGCAAAGAAGATGGATGGAGATGCTAAGCGATTACGACTGTGATATTCAATATCACGAAGGAAAGGCAAATGTAGTTGCAGATGCCTTAAGTCGTAAGTATCATGAGAAACAGAAACGAGTCCGTGCTCTGAGGTTAAATCTACAAGTAGATTTAACGGCACAAATCAAAGAAGTTCAGGAAACAGCAATCCAAGATGATGCTGAAGGAATGAAAGGTTACCTAAAAGAACTAGAACAAGGAAATAATGGAATTTGGAAATTCCATAAGAAACGAATTTGGGTACCTAAGCAAGGAGAGTTAAGAAATAAGATTTTAGAAGAAGCTCATAAATCTAGGTATACTATGCACCCAGGAAACAATAAGATGTACCAAGATTTAAGAAATAATTTCTGGTGGATAGGAATGAAAAAGGATGTAGCCGAATACGTATCCAAGTGTTTAACTTGTTCACAAGTTAAAGCTGAACACCAGAAACCTTCAGGATTACTACAACAGTTAGAAATGCCTGTATGGAAATGGGAACTCATAACAATGGATTTTGTTACAAAGTTACCCAAAACCAAAAGAGGTAATGATGCGATTTGGGTAATCGTAGACCGATTAACCAAGTCAGCTCATTTCCTACCAATAAAAGAAACCTTTAGTATGGAAAGGTTAGCACAACTCTACGTGGACGAAGTAGTATCCCTACATGGAGTCCCGCTCTCCATTGTATCGGATAGAGATAGTCGATTTACTTCTCATTTCTGGAAAAGTTTTCAGAAAGCAATGGGAACTCGACTAAATCTAAGTACTGCTTATCATCCTTAAACAGACGGACAGAGTGAAAGGACAATACAAACTCTAGAAGACATGCTCCGAGCATGTGTAATTGACTTTGGTGGTAATTGGGATAGCCATTTGCCATTAATTGAATTCTCCTATAACAATAGTTATCATTCAAGCATCGAAGCTGCACCATTTGAAGCATTGTACGGACGTAAGTGCAGAACTCCAGTATGTTGGGCAGAAATCGGAGAAAGTCAATTATCAGGTCCTGAAATTGTACAAGAAACTACTGACAAAATAACTCAGATCAAGGAAAGATTAAAAACGGCTCGAGATCGTCAGAAGAGCTATGCAGACAATCATCGCAAGCCACTCGAATTCCAAATAGGAGATAAGGTACTTTTAAAAGTCTCTCCTTGGAAAGGAGTAGTACGATTCGGAAAGAAAGGAAAGCTAAGTCCAAGGTACGTTGGACCATTCCCAGTGATTCAACGAATCGGACCAGTTGCTTATCGTTTACAACTACCAGAAGAATTGACTGGAGTACATGATGTATTTCATGTATCCAATCTCAAGAAATGTTTAGCAGATGAATCCCTGGTAGTACCTCTTCAAGATGTAGAGGTGAACGAAAAGTTGAATTTTATAGAGAAACCACTACAGATTGAGGACAGAAAAGTCAAGTTTCTCAAGCACAAACGACTAGTACTAGTAAAAGTCAAATGGGAATCCAAGAGAGGGCCAGAATACACTTGGGAACTGGAATCGGAAATGAAGCAAAAGTACCCTCATCTGTTCCAGTAAATCTCGAGGACGAGATTTTTCTTAAGGTGGGGAGGATGTAACAACTGTCACGAAAATCCATAATTAAGATGATAATTAGGTAATAAGGAAACCCTAATTAAGAAACCCAAGTAATTCCGCATAAACCCTAAAATTTTCATAACAAACGAAATCAGGATTAGGGCCCCTAAAACTCAAAGGGGTAAAACCCTATTTGATAATATCTAAACGAATTTTGCGTGGAAGTTAAGTTTCGGTCGAAACTGACTCAGCAGGCCTATACCCACAACAAGGCTACTCTAGGCTAGATAGTTACCTCAGGCGAGTCGCGACAGGGATCACGGCTTCTTCCGCGACACGCGGGGGAGTCCAATTTCACCTATAAATACCAGGCCTTGGGACTTGAAACCTGACACTAAAACGACGTAAAATTTCTGTTTGTACGTCGAGTTAAGACCGTTATATCACAATTAAACACACACTAATCACGAGGTGCTGCCGCAATCAGGGTAATAACTCGATCGCTATTACGATTCAACGTCCGATCGATTATAACTATCCAACGATAGTCTGGGTGCTGCTCAATTGAGCTTGTACTTTGATTATTCGTCGTGATTTCGACTTGAATATTAGAGTGCTGTTCGAATTCGGACTATGCTCTGTTATTCGTTGTGAATCCAACTGAATTATCGAGTATTGCACTGATTAATCGTTGTGAAAGTTTAATCTCGTGAATTGACGTAACTGCTGTATGAGTTACTAACCTGTGTGTGTGCATTGTGTTAAATTAGGTTTAAGCAAGGCTAATCAGTAGGCTTATATCTATTGCTCGTTAATCTGCAATGTGAGTCATTCTTCTTTTTAAATTGTTTTCTCACAGTTTGTGAGTAAGTATTACAATACCTCAAATTATTTTCAAAGGTTATAATTACAGGGATTAAGTCTTTGTAGTCACCAAATTACAGCTGGTATGTGGGGTAATTGTGCACATTACTGTTATTATCACTCTATGTGAGTGAATATTACTCTATGTGAGTTATTTCTACTCTGTGTGAGTACACCGTCACTAGATGAGCAACGGGACCCACTAGTGGTATGACCACAGTCACAGAAATGAATCGAGTGACAAATACCCATTCTTGATAATTGGTTGATAGAAACATTGTAATCGCTCTTAATACTGTAAATTATAATTAACGGGTCGTTTTAGAAAACAGAATGATTCACTCAGTATTTCCCTGCTGACAAAACCTTTTTCAAACATGTTTCAGGTGATCTGTGTGATCCAGGAAAAGTGCAGTAAAGCACTATCAAGCTCAGAGAAGTGGCTCAGTGTAAATAAATGAATAAAACATGTTTTGAAAAATAAAGATTTCTGTGTGAAATCAACTTATTGTAAATTATGGGATTTATCCCTTAAACTTTGTATAATATATTAAACGAGCATATTTTACGGATAAAAGATCCTGTTGTAAAAAGACTTCCGCTGCCGCATAAATTAAATACCACGGGAACTGCCTCGCGGTCCCCCGACTCCGTCCAGGGTGGGTCGAGGGGCCGCGACACACAAGGCCAAAAGAATCATTCAAAAACAAATGATAAAATTTCAAAATCAATTTGAAAAATCAAAAGGGTTCAAAACCATATAATAAATCATTTGAAAACAGAGGATTGTTTTTCAAAAATCGTTTTAGAAAACTGGGTTCTTGTTTTGGTGATCACCTAAGGATAGGTGAAGTGCATGTTTTAAGATCTAAACACAAGACAACTTGTGTTGGGGTCCTAGAAAGGTTATAGTCTAGGTTAGAGCATTACTAATAACCTAATTCCCTATAACCATAATGCTCTGATACCAACTCTTCTGTCACACCCCGACCACGTAAAACATCAAATCGTGGCGGAAACGTCGGGGAGTGTTGTAACAGAATTATTGTTCCACAACCAAGGTAATTTAAATAATATTTTATTCATCACCCAGGGGTGGAATACATTGTTTCAAACGAGAACCCACAAGTTACATTGTCTTAAAATAAAAAGAAACAAAGTACATAACATAATTAATACTAAGTCTAGCTCTGTTTTATGTCACTAAGGCCCAAGTCCACCCTAGCGTGTCACGATCGTCCTATGCATTAGCTCCTGAAACACATGTGAAAATAGGTACGTCAGCATAAAAATGCATGTGAGATACATAGGTTTTGTGAAAGTAGGATTCATGACTTAAGTTTAAGAAAAGTGTTTAATGAAAAACTTGTCATGAATCTAGTTTATGTGTTTGCTTATAAAATGTTTGAAAAGCGATACAAATCAGTTAATATGTATGTATAAAAGAATGATGTATGGTTAAAAGAATAACCAAGTAAAAATAAGTTGTATGAAATAAATTGTTTTGTAAAACAAAGTCTTGTGAAAAATATGTTATTTGCAAAAATGTATAAGTCCAAAATTGAATGATTTAAATAACGGTATGTCATGTAATATAATACAAGCACTTATATATAGGAAGTACCAGCGGCGTATCCACCATGCTTGTAGCATACTACACACATATCGTTACTTAAGTCACTTAAACAAACCACCAAAGTATATAGTTCATGTTCAAACCAATCATCAAATGTTCTTGTTTAAACCATTGTCATATGATTAAAACCCAAAATGTAGTCATGTAGTTAAGTGTAAACAAAAGTTATGTATGGTAAGTAACAAAATGAGAATACCTTAACCATAAGTAAAAAGGAACAAAACAAAGTATTTTGAATAAATCAAAAAGTTATGTTTTGCCAAGTAAAAGCTTGTTTTATTGATACAAACATTTATGTGGTAAGTTAACGCATTACATTCAAGCCTTGAGACAGCAGGATAACCTTAGAGTAAAGGTTATCAAAGTAAAATGTTCACGGATTCAGTCATTCCTTTCAGCCAAACAAACCTAGGGTGTCAGGAACGGGATTTGTCAAGTCCTATGGTACCATTACTTACTACCGAGCGGCGTAGCTAATGTTAATGAATGTAGTAAAGAACCGTTTATGCAAACCAAATGTCATACCAAATGTAAACAAGTATTGTGAAAACAATGTACTAAGTATGCTAAGTAAACATACAAAGCAGAAAAGTCATGTAAATCAATGTGCTAGCATGCTCAGTAAACATACATAGCAAAAACGTAATGTAAAACAATGTGCTAATATGCCATGTAAACATATATAGCAAAACAATGTAATGTAAATCAATGTGCTAGCATGCTAAGTCAACATACATAGCAAAATAATGTAATGAAATCATGTACTATAAGTGTACTAAGAACATAGCAAGCATATGATGTGAAAACATGAAAAGCATGAAAGTAACAAGTAGGCACATGTGTTTCACCCCGAAATGTTTGGAAAACAGTAAAAGAGGGGTCTATGTACTCACTTGAGATTGCTTAGAAGTCGTAGGATAACCACCAAGCAATGCTAGAAGATCACGGAATCAAACGGCACCTATATAGGTATCTACATTAATAAACGGACCTATCGGAGGATCGGGTAGTACGAGGGTTCGTAAACCAAATAAGTAGGGGAACTTATGTAACATGGTTTAACAAAGCCTACGTACTAAAACGAAACCTATCCTAAGTGCTTTTGACCCGTTACGACCCGCTTAGGTAGCTTATGCTACTTTAACGCGTCGTTTGCGTAAAACGCGTTCGGAATGCTTAACTAGTCCTATGACAAGCAAGTTATGCCTTAACATGCTTAATATTGTTGCTAAATCAGTTTAGATGTCAAAATTTGTGTTACATAGGCTTAAAATGAATTTTGGCGCAAAGAGGGTATTTTGGTAATTTACCTAAGGCATAAGAACTACTTATCATACAACTACTTAAACGTCGTGACCATAAGGTATAACCTCGGAAGGTTATTCCCTACACAACTATGGTCACCTAAAATGTTTGGTCGGATCCTAATGATCGACCAAATGGGTCGGGTTCGTAAGCATAAGCGATTGATTAGATCGCTTACCTTTACGACCCTAAACAAGCACAAATCTAAAAGCGACGAGCTAAACATACTAGAACATGTTTAGTAAAGTTAGAAAACAGGTTTGGTATTAAAACAAACGGTTTTAATACCCTAGAGTAGTTTGGTTACAAAATACGTGAGAAAACGCATTTTGGCCGAAACTACGACTCGTCACTGAGCCTAGATAACGTGGTAATCAGTAGGTATAGTCGCTAGGGACTATAACCATCGTGATTACGCTCATGTTATGAAGTTCAAACGAACTTCGCATTGACCATAAACTGGTCAATGCAGAAAGTCAAACGCAGTTTGACTTTAACGCTAAAACGAACGAAAAACGCGAAAGAATACTTACAGAAGGTCCCCGCAAGATTGATATTCCAAGTATTTCTCAGGTATGAAGTGTTCTACACTTCAACTTAGAGAAAATCTCAGAATTCAAGTGGGGAAAGAATGAAATGGGTGGGGGTATTTATAGTTTTCGCACAACCGTTAGGATCGTTTATTGAAAACCGAGCTTCAATCTTAGCCATACACCTCATGCCCACTGATTTGTGAAACCATGGGACCTTAAAACCAACCCATAGGAACCTTAAAACCATTTACAAAACCAAGGAGCAGCTGGGTTTTATTAAAAAAGATTTCTGCTGAACTGGGACCTGCTTACGGACCGTATGGAGTAGGTCTTACGGTCCGTAAGGACCTTGCAGGTCTGATACTTTCCAGAAACTGCAAAATGGTCCCTGCACTTAAGAAACATGCATTTCGGCCCATTTTTGACACGTTTAAGCCCCATTAACCCCATTTCAAAGCTCAAAAATGAAGTTAAAGTATAGGGAACTTAAAATGTGCTCAAAAATATCTCGGATGTCGGTTCGTTTGGCCGTACGATTGCGTTGTTCGGTTAATTACGACGGAAGTCGTAACCGACGCAAAACCGGTCCAAATTGCGCGACGAATGGATTTTTAACAAGCCAATCATTAAAACATAATATTTTAATGATTACATAAATTTTTGGATGTCCGGATATATTCAGAATGTAAGTTATGCGCGAAAATGCAAACTTATGCACTTTTTGACGCTTTTAGTCCCTGAATGACCCAAAAGTTTATTTTAGCACACCGAACCCCTCAAAGCCTATTTCTAAGCTATGTAAAGGATATTTAGGGTGTGTTTAACTTATGATCATGTTCCGGAATGTTCGATTCAGTTCAAATCGGCATACTTTCGCAGTTTGTCAATTTTAGTCCTTGTAAGCGAATTAACTGGATTTTGCCATACCAAAGCCTTCAAAACTTATTTCTAAGTTATGTAAAGGTTATTTAAGGTATGTTAAGCATAAACTGATGTTCCGGAGTATTTTTCGCATTTAACTGATTACGTTTACGCACCAGTTTGCGTATAATTCTCCAGAAAGCGATATAGAGTTTAAAATTGAATAAATGTCAAAACATGAAAAACATCAAACATAAACAAACAAACATAGGGATCAAATAACTTTATTTCATTGATAACTGAACTGTTTACAATGATTACAAGCACAGATGTCACACATAATAGTCATAGCATGCATATTCACAGTAATCATTAACACTTTGTGTATTGCAAATAAAGACAATTCATAATGTAATCATGTATTCACATATTCGTCCTAGTCTTTCCAGACTATCCCACCTAGTCTCTCAGACTGAACTCCCTAGTTTCTCAGACTAACTCCCTGGTCTCTAAGACCAAATCTCCCCAGTCTCTAAGACTAACTCCCTGGTCTCCAAGACCAAATCTCCCCAGTCTCTAAGACTAAATCCCTGGTCTCTAAGACCAACTAATTCTCCCCAGTCTCTAAGACTGATTCCCTGGTCTCTAAGACTGGACCTCCCTCTGTCTCTAAGACTGAACCTCCCTCAGTCTCTAAGACTGAATTATAAACATAAATTTTGAAATGTGTATTTGTGCCTTTTGTTTGTAAAAAAATGTTTGTTCCCTGGATCTGGATGTTTTGTGTATGCAATGAAAACATGTCGTAAAACGTTTTTGTGAGAGCCCTAATGATCGTAGTCTAGACTCGAGAAAGAATTCTAGTTCGCTACGATTGAAGCTCTGATACCAAGCTGTCACACCCTGACTTTTGCGGAAGCGTAATTATGGTGTGACTTTCTTGTTATCAATGCATTCAACCATAACAAAAAACTATATGATAAAACCATAGATTTGTCATCCATTAACTGAGTTTAAAACATAACAACAGGATTTAAAACGTAGACTTCAAATTTAAGTTTTACAATCATACCAAAATGTTTATGAGTTCACAAGGGACTCATCGAAAGATATTAAATAGCACCAAGGATTGGGAGACGTGTCTCGTCCAGGAATAAGACATGCCGACCAAACCCAAAGACCATGGATGACATCTTTATTTCAAACGCAGCATAAAAACTTTCAACGCCCACCAGATCCACTTATTAGTTCCCTGAAATACATGTAGTTTGAAAAACATCAACAAAAGTTGAGCGAGTTCATGTGTATGTGTATGAATAAGCCTTTAAAGTATGTCTGAATGTATGTATGTCCCTGGTATGTAGCAATAAGGAAAAATAGATCAATTAATGTGTAGCTAATACATTAATAAGTGACATGGCCTAGGAAGCACTCAAACCTGTATGTGTATTTCGTACCGGCCCCTCCGGCGGAACGACATAGTCACCACATGCAACCAACTCGCAGGCCCATGGTTGGGGCTCGCAACACCCAATAGATCTATCACTCATGCCCCTCGGTCCTTATACAAGGATTAATGGTCTTAAGACAATAGCCTACCCATTCACATGATCTAGCAGTACATTCCTTAGCTAATCATACCATGTATAAAACGTTTGTAATTAGTATGTAACATGTATTTCACCTCCGAAGTTGTAAAACCGAAAACAGTTAAAAGAAAAGGGGGGACATGAACTCACAGTTTTGCGTTCTTTTTATCCGATGTAACTCAAAGCTTCCTCTAGAACGCACGACTACCTACATGCGTACTATGGTCCATTAGACGAGCGGGTCGTGCCTTGACTTGGTATTAATTAGTGCCTTTGAGTTACGTTTTAAAGTGTCTTCGTTATAATTCCAAGCATATAATTGTTTGTTAAAATAATTAATATTTTAACTTAAATTATATTTATTAAATTTCGGAATAATTGTTAAACAACATTTCTTCAATAATACTTCTCAAGTATTGTTATTCGTATTTCCTTCCCAAGGATGGGAGTATCTCATACATGTGTATTCGTGTTCATGTATTTGTATATTTTTTGTCATGCATTGGTGTCATATCCCGGTGTGGATTATCTTTAACAAGTATCATATATATATATATATATATATATATATATATATATATATATATATATATATATATATATATATATATTTATTTCTAAAATATATATTTCAAGAGGTGTTACTTAGAAAAATTATTCCTAATTTTTCTTTTGGCAAAAATATTTGTAGTTTCAAAAACAATATATTTTCAAGTCTCACTTAGAAAATATTTATAAACTTATTTTATCCCAAAAATAATGTATGTCAAGTTTATCCAAGAAAATATATATTTTTCCCAAAAACATTATATTTCTTAATAATTCCAAGAAAACGTATATATTTTTAGTCGCCAAAAATTATAAATTTCCTTCTTGTCAAAATATGATATAACTTTGTGATAATTGTGAAAATCCCATTTTCATTCTTTCGGTGTCCAAAATATTATTTACCAAAAATATACTTGTAAACATATTTTCCGGAATATTTGGTAAGTTACATTTCTTATTCGGTTTCTTAATATTTTGAGTGTAACTTGTGTATTTATTCCTTGGGATTTTTGGTAATATTTTGGATTGTAATTTCTTGGTATTTTGTTATGTTATATTATTTTAACCCTTAAATAATATAACTATTACACAAAGTATACAAGTATTCACACACATGTGTCTTCTAAATGTATATATATATATCTAGCCACTTTTATTTATAAAAACCAACCTCCAATATTTATAATTTTGTAACAAAAATTATGGCATAGTTTATGTAACAATTTTTTTTTGTTTTTTTTGGTTTGAATACACTTGTAAATACTTGTTTAAAAATATTTTTCTAAGTGTTTATATTCCTAGAAAATTTTGCCACAGCTTCCCCTAAAATGGAGGTTTCCATGCTTTCAAGCATATCATTTTCTTTTGTAAAAATCATCACAACCCATTCACTATCAATAATAAACAACCTTTACTTACAAATTTTGCCAAAAATAAGTATAATCTACTACTTCATGAACTTGAATATTTGTAAAAAATTGTAGGAACCTACTAGTGTCATTAGTAAGCCTTGTTACCCTTTAAAATGTGATTGATCTTTTAAAAACTTCATTTTTAAAGAAGATATATCTTCGCAACTTGTGATCACCATTTCTAAAAATGTTTCTTTATGAATTCTTCTTGTTACACAAGTGTTCCTACACTTGTTTAACCACTAAAAATAAGGTTTGTTTGTCTAAGGACCAAGATTTAGTAAAACTTATATTTTTAACTTGGTTTCTTTAGAAATCCTCCATAAATCTTTAGATCTATATGTATTACTACTTACATTAATCATTATTTTTCAAGAAATAATATATTCTTTCAAGTTATGAGGATGATTTATAATTCTCTAACATTTTCATCCTCTCATCTTGCTAGATTATGTTTTTAATCATGATCTAGCAAGATCATATAATGATCTACATCCTTTACACAAACCATCAATCATCATGTATCATATCAACACTAAATAACATGATTTCTTTAAGATTTCTTATAGTTTTATGGTTATGTTCATGTTTCATCTTCAAGTTTCTTAGTGTTCTTCATGATTAACTTTATGTAACATCTTTTAACCACCAAAAATAGAAGTAAAATGGAAAGATCATGGTTCTTACCAATAGCTCAAGGCTAGGGATGATCAATGGAAGAAATAGAGTGGATAAAAGCAAATGGTGGAGGTCCTTCAACTCCGAAAGCTCCAAGCTTCCTTATATGTCTTCTAACACCTTTGTGTATATGTAGATTGTATGGAAATTGAAAGATGAAAATGGTAGTGTTTGGGTGGTTCTTGGTCGTGACTCAAGATGGAGGAAGGAAGAAATGTGGTGTGGTGAAGTTGGTGATAAAGGTGATGGTTTAGACTTATGGTTTCTTATATAATCGCCGCCACCCGCCACCAACTCACCCCGACAGCCACCGTCGCCGCCACCCACTCGCCACCATTATCACCCACAGCCGCGACCAACCACCAACGCCACTTGCTGCCGCTGCCCACCACCATCGTCGACGCCACCACCACCGTCACCACCAACCGTCGCCGCCGCCACCCACCGCTACCTTTACTGCCACCGACCATCAACGGCCACCTTGCCGCCACCACCACTCGTCGTCACCCTCGCACCGCCACCACCACCACCTATCGTCGCCGCTGACACCCACCACCGCCACCTATAACCACCCACAATTACTACCACCGACCACCACCACCACTCACTGTTTATTTTATTACTCCGTTTTTCTTGCCTACCGAACAATACACAATAATAATTTATTTCATTCACACATGGTAACCAAACAAGACATGGAATGGTAATGATCCATTGCATTCCTTCGTCCATTCCATTATTTCGTCCATTCCATTCCTTCGTCCATTCCATTACCTCATACCAAACAGACCCTTATGGTTTCTTATATAATCTTCCAACACCATTAGATCCATTGTATATTATGTCTTTAAAAGTGGAAACAAGATCCATTAAAATATCAAAATAAAATCTACATGTGGGGGCCACTTGTAACCGTGAACTAGGTGGGGGGGGGGTCTAGGCTAGGGTTTAATGGTAAGTTAGCTAATATGGTTGAAATTTAAGTATCTAGCTAGGATTTAGTTACTAGATATTTTTATGGTGTGTTACGATGTTCGGGGATCATAACTAGCTCAGTAATGTTAAAACAATGCTTCTAGTTTAATTTTGTTGTTTCGGGTAGTGTCCGGTTGTTCGGTCGTATACCGGTTCGGTAAAGTGTCAAACTATACCGTTTAGTGTTCTTTATGTACCTTTTTGTGACACTTTTAATTCCTGACACTTAGGAAAGCATTCAGGACCATTTAGTCATATTTTTGCATGATACTAGCTTATTAAAAAGCTGATTTTTGCTGATTTATGCTGAATTCAGCATTTTGAGTAAGTTTTAGGCATTTTCCGGCATTTAAACTATCACTTAGGAATGCAGTTTTGTGGTCCTTACTTCCCTACGCACCATACTAGTGTAGTACTTAGTCTCTGGCTCATACTGGGTCTCAAACCACTGTCTGTCTATGTACTGAACTCCGTCAGCATTTTCCCGGTTTGTCTGTTAACTGTGCTAACTGTGCTTTGTGCATCAATTATGTCAATATGTTTGCATGGAGTCAATGATGTGTCATTTACAACATGTGATGCACAAGTAAGTATAATGCAGTAATCAGAAAGCAATTCAAGTCAAAAATTGTAAATCAGCACTGTTGGACCGTTCCGATGACCTTAAACGTCAGTAGAAGTAGTTCATCTCAGTTTACAAAGGCGGAAACAGAGTAAACCAAGTCAAAAACAGCTTAATACTTTCAATTCTTCTTTCTATTACTGATTGTGAGCTTTTACAGAGATTTTGATAGAAATCCGGCAGCACCTTGGCTCACACACACAAACATCTACTGCTGACCGTTTGAACTGAACAACTATATATAGACACAGGCTGTCTGTTTGAACATGTTCAAACGGACATGCTTCAAACGAACAAGCAAGCTTCAAACGGTCAGGCAACATTCAAACGGCCAGGACCATTTCAAACGGCCAGGTATCCTAAAACCTATACAAACTCTAATTTAATCATGTTTGAACACTTGTTTAACCTATCTAGACATAAGACTTGATAAGACATAGTCAGCAGACATTTCGTGCACCAACAGACTCCCCCTTGGATGTTGACGAAGTCTTTGGCATCAAGTCTTTAGTCTTTGTCTCTTCACAACTTTGTCTCCTCATTGTAACAACTCAATCTTCACAGATTCAAAATCTTTTCCGAGCTCCATCTTCAGTCTTCCCTTTGGATGTTGATCCAGACTCCCCCTTTCACAAACTCCCCCTCTCAGTATGCTGGGATCTGAGGTTTCTGGTTCAAGCTTTGACAATTAACTTCCATGGGAATGATGAAGTCCACAACCTGTTTTAACCTACACATTCTCTACCTCAACATAAGTTTCATAAATTTATAACACTAAGCTTCCTGGTAGATATCATTAACACATATATTAGTTACATCAAGTTCAAATGAATGAGCTTGATTAACCAAATATACAATCTTTCAAACTATTTATATATGTCATTCAAAGAATTTTCAACAAAATTTCCCAATCCAATTCATCATGTTTAGCACTTAGAATTTTGAATATCAGCTCTTCAAAATCAGTTGCCGAAAATCTTTTTGACTTTTCAAAAATTTTATGCTAAAACACTCCGAAAATCTTTTTGGATTTTTGTTTTTGAATGAAATACAGTAATCAAATATATACAGATAATATTTTTGTGAGTTTGTGTAAGAGGATCATATCAATTCTTGAGACAAATCACTAGCACCGTTAAGCTTTAATCATATTAAGTTCTAAACGATTCACGTAGATTGACGATATAGTTGTCCTCTTAAATTTTCACACACTTTTCAATCTATTCAGGATACAATTTAGATGTTTTAGGAACTTAGCTCAATTCATGTGTCCCACCTCTTGAATATACTCCCGTATCCAGAATCTCAATATTCAGTCTTACAGGTGATTGTACTAAAATGATGTCTGTACATAAATTAGGACATGCGAGAACTGAGGGATCTCAGGTCGATACTTCCGTATGCGCAGAGAGATATCAGTTTCGACTTTGGTATGTCCCCTTTAGAGGATCTTTTAGCTACAACAGATGATTATCAATTTTATTGTCTAATCAATCTGAGGGCTATAATGCTATGTTTCAAGCATTTCAGGCAAAGCATTATCCAAGGACTAGGTCAGAACTTCCGTTCAGCAGAAGTCCCGGAATAATACCCCAGACATCAAATAGTAGAAAAACCTAGTATATCAGAATAAGAAACCTTTCAAACGAGATTTCAGGGGTTACCTATATATCCAAGTAGTGTTCCCCACGAATTTCACAAGTTTGAAATTTTAGGTTCATATCCCGAATAAATTTACTAAATGTACGAAAACCTATCGTCACATCATCAGTGAGACCGTTTATAACGTTTGGCATTTCATTTCCTTAGTATGCTGTGATAGTCCACTGATTTTCTATCATTTCCTCTTTTCTCAACAAAACTCATTTTTGATTTTTCAATGTTTTTGGTATTTTCAAATTTTCTATTTTTTTTTTAATTTTCTCCCCCTAAAATCAAAATATGTTTCAATTTTGATTTTCAAGGAAAATTTGAAAACTGTACAAATAAAAAGACAAACTGATATCGAATCACTTCAATTCGCCATTCATTTTGCCTAAACAATCAGAACTCCCCCTGACAACAACTATATTCCCATTTAGATTTCAAAACACTTAAGTTTGTTTTAATCAAAATGGTTTTTCCGGAAAATTAGTTTTGTGTGTCATTTCACAAATTCAGGGTTCTTTCATCACATTGTTTTCCTTTAATCATTTGTAGAAAATCAAGTACAACTTAATGTCCCTGATTTACCACATGTAGGTCGAAAAATCACCATAGTGAAATTTCTCAAGAAATGTGCCGATTCATGTTCCACGCTTACCAACCTGGGAACTCCGGCAAGTCAGGATTTTTCATTTGAAAAGATCCACCCAAGCCTGACCAGCCTTGGGTTTGACAATTTTTGCCTCTACAACTGGCTCTTCTGGTTTCGCCATACCAGAATCATTGCCTGAGTGTGGCTTGTCTGACTTTGATCTGTTAGATTCATCACCGACAACTGGCTCTTTTGTTTCAGAAGAAACAAATTCATCACCAGGAACTTTTCCTTTCTTCACACTCCATTCTGTCCTCAGATTTGCATCTGATGAATTCGTTTTGCTTGATTTGTCATTCTTTGGAGAGCAAGACGATTTATCAGAACTCTTCTCTGATTTTCTTGTTGTATCCGAGGACAAAATCCTTTCCAGATACTCTCTGGCCTTCTTCCTCTTCTTTCGCAGTCTGTCTTTTTGCCCCTGAGAAAGCTTTACTTTTGTTTCCTGAATTTTAGGTTCTTGAACCTTCTGTTCTTTGGGCTTGACATTGACTGGTTTCTTTACTATTCTCTGAGATTCAACCCTCGATCTTCCCATCGATCTCTTCGGGCAATCTCTCGCAATATGTCCTCTGAAATGACATTCATAACACCTTCTTGTTTCAAATCTCTGACTTTGGCAGTTAACAGCAATGTGTCCTTGATAGCCACAAGAGTAACACATTCTGTTATCATACCTCTTCTCTCTTTCATATCGTACACCATTTTCACACCACACACTTAAATCATAGCATTATGTTGCCTTGTGGTAGTCATTTCTCTTCTCGTATCCTTGATTTGGCATTTGAGCGCTGTGGTCAAACCTGCACCACTGATTACCAACTATTTTTGAATTTTGATTTTTAAAATTTTGTAATTTTTATTGTGATTGGATGATTGATCTGATGAGCTTTTATTTTCTTTTTGAAAACTTTTCGATTTTTTATCTTTTTGTTTCTGTTCTGCATTCTTCTTAACAGGTTTTTGCTTTGAGCAAAAAATTTTAACAAAATCAAGAGGATTCGAATTTTTATCTATATAACAACCCCTCTTAATATCGTATCTCATATTCTTTTTTTCTGCAAGACACACATCAATTCGTTTTCTCATTTCAATGATCACATTCAAATCTATATCTTCTAAGTACCCTCCTAAATTCACTATCAACTCTTTCCTTTTCTTCTCAATTTCACAATTTTGTGTTCTGAGCTCTCTGATGAACTCACGTGAACTAAATTTTGAGAACCTAGAATCCTTTTTCACCTTACACACAAATTCATCCCACTCTAAAGGTAATGCATCTTCAAACTTAGATTTCAGTTCAACGTCTGAAATTGTTATGTAATACATGCTCAAACCTGAAAGTATATCATCATATCGCTTTTCCAGATTATTAAAATTCTCATGTTCCTTACGCATAAAATATTTGAATCTTTCAATCACGACCTCCTTTGATTTAAGATAACTACCACAATACCAATTGTTTAATCTTTCAAGTTTAATATTTTCTTGTTCATCAAACATTTTGATCTCACTTTCTTTGTTAAGTGACTTGATTCAAAAATTTTCGTTAAAAATTCACAAATTTTAACGTCTTGATATTTGCACCTTCTAAAAACACTTCGAATTTCCTGCAAACACACAAACAAATGATCAGTTTATATTTTTCAAACGGAACCTGTTCAAACGGAATGGTTCAAACAGTGATTCAAACGAGCAGGTTATTTTCAAACGGAATGGACTTGTCCGTTTGAAATAACAATAGTTTCAAACGACAGATATTCAAACGATCACTTTCAAACGAACTGGTTTTCAAACGATACAATTTCAAATGGAAGCTGTCCTGATCGTTTGAAATACAACTCTTTCAAACGATAAGTTCAAACGGAGTCCATTAGTTTCAAACGGAACGTCAGTTTCAAATGAATGTTCAAACGATAGGACCTCTTTCAAACGAACTGAGACATTTTCAAACGGATGACGTCACTTTTCTTCGAACAATTTCAAACGAACATGATGTTTTTTATTAGTTTTAGGTCATATTTTGGTTTCAAATTGTCAAGGATTGGTTAAAAGTGAATTTCGTTTGATATGTGAACGTTTCAAGCCATTTTAACCGTGACAACTATTCAAAATCAGAAAAGAAAGGTAGAAGTGAGATAATCCGGCGATTTCAAGCTGTATTTGGTATGAACTCCTCGTCCTGAGCTCTGATACCACTTGTTGGACCGTTCCGATGACCTTAAACGTCAGTAGAAGTAGTTCATCTCAGTTTACAAAGGCGGAAACAGAGTAAACCAAGTCAAAAACAGCTTAATACTTTCAACTCTTCTTTCTATTACTGATTGTGAGCTTTTACAGAGATTTTGATAGAAATCCGGCAGCACCTTGGCTCACACACACAAACATCTACTGCTAACCGTTTGAACTGAACAACTATATATAGACCCAGGTTGTCCGTTTGAACATGTTCAAACGGACATGCTTCAAACGAACAAGCAAGCTTCAAACGGTCAGGCAACATTCAAACAGCCAGGACCATTTCAAACGGCCAAGCATTCTAAAACCTATACAAACTCTAATTTAATCATGTTTGAACACTTGTTTAACCTATCTAGACATAAGACTTGATAAGACATAGTCAGCAGACATTTCGTGCACCAACAAGCACAGTCATTAAGCACTAATCGTCATTTAATAATTGTACGGATGCATGTAAATTTGACAGTTGTCACAGACTCCTCAGACGATTTGCTGACATTCTCGTAGATCTCACTCACAGCCATGGCCACTTG
This sequence comes from Helianthus annuus, assembly GCF_002127325.2. NCBI lineage: Eukaryota > Viridiplantae > Streptophyta > Magnoliopsida > Asterales > Asteraceae > Helianthus > Helianthus annuus. Next base: position 18,929,349 of record NC_035446.2, read on the forward strand.
CTTAGCGAGGATGGCAGCAAGGCGTTTGTCTCTCTTCTCTTGGCGCGAGAGTCGCGTGTTACGAAGTCTAGACGACGACATTGTCTGCAACAGTCATCGCCATAGGTCTTACACATAGCTTAATCGAATCTCACCTCACACGTCTATTTCTCACCGACGCTCAAAACATAACAAGACATGTATTCACATAACCACGTAGGCACATAATCACAGATTCACATAATCACAGAAGCACATAAACACGTAGAGCACAGAGTCACATAAACACATAGTTCTCCTAGAGTACATGGAAGCAGTCAGAATACAGAAACCTATCATTCAAAGTTTGCGAGTCGTTCGAGCATAGCGATCGCGTGTAGCACATCGATTAGTATAGTATAAGCATACATCATAGCATAAGGTCCTCCATATCGTAGCGACTTGTTAGTGTATCGAGATAGAAGTGCAGTGCGAGCCGTGCGTGTCGATCGATTAATTCTCCAAAAATTTTAAGCACATAAACAGGTAATTTCACGTATAAACATATAAAACGACGAATCATCAGAGTCAGCAGTTGCATGCTGAGAATCGAAACACATAAAATCGAGAAGTGGATTGTCTGAGGCTATTAGACATTGACTACCCAAATTGATTCGACTATTCTCAATGACTTGGCGTGCACATTTTGACTTTCAGGATTAGGCCTCTGCCTCGAATCCTGGGCATCCGGCGCAAATCCGTCCTGTCATACCGTGCGTTCAGGTCGTTGGAGTCCATCGAGACTTTGGTGAGAGTTTTGTAAAAAAAAACCGTGTATAAGCCGTCAAGGTTAGGGTTTCACCCCTGGCTTGACAACTTCTCTTCGATTTTAATAAAATAGAGGAGATTTATGGATTTCACTCCGGATTTGGTATAATTCCCCCCGTTGGTAAGTAAAAGCGCGGATCGATTAAGCAGATTATGGTCGAAAGTTTGCGGGTTTCACACCTATTCTCGACTTAATTGCTTGTCTTTATTTGAAAATTCGAGTGCAGTGATAGTGTAGTATAGATGAGTATGGTGAAGATTAGCGGTAAGTTTATACATAATCCCTAATGGACATGCACGAGTCGGTCTATTGGGTCTTAACTATAGACTAGATCTCTAAGACATCGACCTAGACTAGGTCGAGTCTTGCCTAATTCCCTATAGTTATGGCTCTGATACCAATCTGTCACACCCCAACCGATGGCGGAATCATCGGGGCATGGCACTTAGCGAAACAGATTGTCCAGAAGTTTCCATAACAATTATCATTACTATTTAATTTAAAATAACATGTCTCATACCATGTCTCAAACAGTAAACAAATTATTACAGACCAAAATCTAGGCAATTAATTCTATTCCGACAACTCAGATTTAAATATAGCAATTGTTTATCTGCTTCTAGAGATCCTTGATTTAGTTTGTACAGACAACTATTTGTTGGATTCTAGAGCCTTATTCTAGCCTCACTTTCCTAGCAGATAAGCATCCTAAACACCTGTCACATACATTAAAATAAAGTCAATACACATAGTGTAAAGGCGAGTATACAAGTTTGATAACAGCATATAAAGTTCGAAATAGTTTACGCATAACCAGCACGTACACAGCGGAAAACGAAGCATGTTAGTTATCGATATGAACCTATCGATACCAATGACTGCGGGTTGACTGCCCGAGGCAGTTCGTAATACATGATCACCACTGTAATCCATGCAAATAATTGTCCTTAACAACCCCCGCATGAGTGGGTGCTGAGTCCAAACTATAGTACCATCGTTGTTAAGGCAGGTAGACAGCATTCCATGTGTAAACATAACAAACAAGCATTCATTAAGTCACGTATAACATGCGGTAACGGTAAGCGTTTAAAAGTATTGCGTAGTGTGTTCGATTGTGATTAGAATAAGTAACGTATGTAACACCCAAAAGTGCGAAAGCAAAAAGGGTTCGAGTATACTTACAGCGGTTGATGGATTGAAGGGAGCGCTTAAGAGTAGGGTTAGCCTGAATGGTTCGATAGCATAATGATAAGTATGCGTAAAACGGAAACAAGTGTGATGGATCGGACAGCTGGTCGATCGGACGGTAGTCCGATCGGGCGACTGGCCATGCGGTTGACAGTCTGTTCGGACAGCTTTCCGGTCGGACGGTAGTCCGATCGGATGGTTGTTCGAGTGGATTGTTTCTTCCTTTGAGTAAGATGTGTTTGTGTATGATGGTTTGACTTTTGAAGTTTTTCTTGCAGTATTTGAAAACATTGAAGTATCTTTACCTTTCAGGTCGGTCGATCGGACGGTCGTTCGTTCGGCCGGCAACCCGATCGGTTAGTACTTCAGCGAAGAGTCATGTTCCCAGCAAGATGACACTCGATCGGACAGTAGTTCGATCGGGTGGCATTCCTAGTGCATTGAACATGTCGAAAAATCGATGAAGTTTTGAAGTCAAGTATCTCATGATCCGAAGAGTAATCCAATCGGGTGGTAGTCCGATCGGATAGCAGTTCGCTCAATACTCAAAATCCAAATAAGTTGATTAAGTGTAGGACCCATGTGCTAGCCGTTCGGCTGGCTGTCCGTTCGGCTGGCTGTCCGTTCGGACAACAGTCCGATCGGACAGCACCTTGTCCTGGTCGGCCTGTTCGCTTCGCACTTGGTTGTTTTGATTGTTTATCGTTTTATCGAGGTATTTTGACAACGAGTCAAACACAAAAACCTCTTCTTTACTTGGTTCTCCTGATCGGAGAGGAATCACCCAAATCCGGTTGGTGAACGGTTCGGGACGATGTTTAGTGTTTAACCCGAAATCGGTGAACCTCGTGGATAGAATCCGGATCTTGGGCCACTCGACCACCGGAATGATTAGTAAGTCGGCACAAGCTCCGTTTCTATCTGTTTTGAAGGCATTGAGTGTAAAAGAGTTGAAAGAAAGCTGGAAAACCATCTTTCAATCCCTTTCACCGTGAATATGTTCAGATCTGTGAAGGATCTTTGTTTGTTTATGTGGAAATCGGTTAGATCCAAGTTATTCTTGATAGATTGAGGCCAAAACATGAAGTTCTTCAAGAACACATGATGACGTCATCCTAGAATACCTTGAATCTTGATGATTTCACGGTTAAAAGTTAAGATTTAAAATATAGAAAGGTGTAGGAGTGCGTGTAGATCATGAAAGTACAAGATTTAGGACGAGATCTTACAAGAATCGAGAGAAATCTGAGAAAAGGTGAGGAGCACGAGCTGGTCGAGCGTCACTTGCCAAAAGTAGTAAGTTGGAGAGTGACAAGGGGTATTTATAGGATGCTAAAAGAGGAAATGGCTGGCCGATCGGCCAGGCAGCTCGATCGACTGGCAGCCTGATCGATCAGTTACCTGATTCGAGTGTTTGGTGCGACGATTTTTGATATTTCGTTTTCGATTGCGATTGCGCATTGCTCGCAATAGAGTTTCCTATTCAAATTACTTTTTAATCCCAACTATTCATATTGCGCGCTGTCTCTTCTCCACTAATTATCATATTTCGATTTCGATTGAGTTCGTTTGCGTTTCAATTGCGATTCGATTGATTCCCACCCATAACATAAATAAACATGCACAAGTAACACACAAGGCACACACACACGTATAACAATAACCAAAAATGCGAATTTCGAGTTGCGAGCGCGATAACGATAGGCGATAAATAGCGATTAACATCGAATAATAGCGAATAAACTTCGATTATTTGCAGATACTCCACATAATACAACTAACGTATAACATAAAATAGACTAACTATAGTCAAGGAAGTCAAAACGGGACTAGAGCAAGGAGCGACAGATCGCAATTAGCGATCTTTTCTTCCTTTAACTTCAATCTTGACTTTGACTTTCAAAACACACAGGGTGTTACAGAAATGTCCATGACACATTTCACTTTAAATTTTCGGTAAAACGGCTTTTATTTTATTTATTTTACTCGGGTCCTTTTTTGAAACCTAACCAAACGAAATTATTCTACATCGCTTATTCGATTCGTTTATTGATCATTTGTTAAAACAGTCTGTTTTGACCCGTACCCAAATCTGCCAAACCCCATTTTGACTAGAACCAAAGCGACCATCTTTTAAAACAACCCGACACGTCCTGACCTGTTATCCTTTACATAGATTTTTGAGCTCTACAATTAATAGGTATAATCTTGAAGTTTCTCAAGGATAATACATAAAAATGTATATATATATATATATATATATATGCATTTTAGATATTTGATATTATAGAGGTTACACAATACTTCAAACAATAGCACTTAATTGAGTAAAAAGGCAAATTTATCTACATCATAAATGTGGAGAGATCCCACCAAAATTTGTAAAAAAAGGAAATTTATCCATACCATAGTTTAGTTTACTGACATTTATAACATCCCAACAATATTTCTTAAAGCCAATGTCTTCAGCAAGTAACAAACATATCCTCAAAACAAAGCCACCATACATGCATTAAGTCAAGTTCATTCAAGTTAAGTAACCCTAGACTGTCAATTAAAAGGAATGTGCTAAGAAAAACTCACCTGAACAACAAATTAAAGGTCCTGGTAGCAGTGGCGGACCTAGAAGAAAATTTTAGGGGTATCCTAAATTTTTTATTTATTTTTACTTAGGCCCGTCCCTGAGAATTCGAGGGCCCTAAGGGGCCCTGTGCGCCTTAAAAGGTTACTTTTACCTAAGGTCATCTATGAAAATTCGAGACCCTTAGGGGCCTTGTGCGGCTAGTATATATATATATATATACACACACACACACCCACTAGGTTATAGACCTGTGTATTACACGTGTTTAATAAAAAAAAATACGAAACAGTTAGTAATAAGATTTAGAAGTTATAATATGATATGATATAGTAGAAATTACGTATTAATTAAGCAACGTACATATTTGATGAACCAATTTAAAAAAAAAAGTTGAAAAATATTTTCCATGTAGATCCGCCCCTGCCTGGTAGCCTACAACTTGAAAGCCCTTTAGACGATTTGAAATCCTAGAGCCAAAATCGTGAAACCCATTGCTGCGAAATCTGATGATTTGCTGATTTCCTTTGCGTTCTAATCTTCTGAATGTTGCACTAAAGACTTCCAAATGTTCTCATCTGAGAAAAAAAGTGAAAGAAGCAATGTGAAGATGTTGGTAGACAGTGGAAGCTGAGAGGGAAAAAGAGGGATCACTTAGTAATGACGTATGAGTGATGTAATGGCACCGACTTTGTGCTTTAGGTTTATAAGGTAATATATTTACTCGTGCAATTGGTCCTTAAAGTTTAAACATCTTCCTTGTTTACTTAATTTGTTCCTTCTTATAAATATTTGTCTCTCTCTTGGCTGACTCCATATAATGAGATATACTTGAAGAGTAGTAGTATCGCATGTATTAGCTTATTATCTTTAGTTTGTCTTTTTAGTAGACTACTAACATTTTTGTTTACACAAAATATTATTAAATAAGATCTTATCAAAAAGTAGTATACTAACAGACATCCTACAGTTGCGTAAAAGCGTTAAAAAAATTATTAGTAAAAGATCTTATCAAAAAGTAGCATACTAACAGACACCCTACAAAAGCTGCCAAATTTCTAATTTCCGCAACGCAAACAAACGCCAAAAACATATACTAAACGTAATAAAATTACAAACAACGTTTAAGTTCTACATTCATCCTAGAGTTGCGTAAAAACGTTAAAAATAACAAGTCATCCGTCGAAATCATCCTCATCTTCGTTATCGAATATGTTATCAGAATCATCGTCGTTTGCTGTTTGATTTCCTTTTGAACCAAGATAGTTGTCAAGTTGATTCAGAAAGGTCGGGGTTTGGAACAAACTGTTAACAAATTCCTACAATAAAAAATATGAAAACGTATATTAGCATATTAATTAACGCTACCAACATATATTTAACAAGGAAACATGTGTTCGTTTATCATTTTATAAATTGCGTAGTTTACCTCAGAAAAGGGTTCTTGCGTCTGAGGTTGCGAAGCCGACAAGTTCGAGGGCGTGTTTGAAGAAGGTTTATGCCCCATCCCCCGGTACCATCCTCGCCGCTCTCCCAACGCTTCCTTATACAAGCCAATTGGAGGACCATCACCGCTTCATTCGTTTGTGGCCTGCTGTAAATTCCGTTGTATTTTACGAAGATGATTAAATATATATATACATATATATATATATACATATATGTATATGTTATAGAAAATTATACTTAAGAGAAATACTTATGTAATTCTGTTCAGCAACTAGGTCAACTCAATTCCCCTGATTATCCGTGTGGGTTTTAACGTACGCAGGTACCCAATGTATATCCTGTTTAACATTAAACTTAGATTAGACATTAAATAAACAAAAGCTTACACACACGCACACATATATAAAACATTACATTTTTATAGGCGGTCTCTGAGTACAGTAGCTACCTGGACGAGTGTCACACATTAGAGCATACCTCATAACAGTTACCGAGTAGCCCTTTTCACAACTAAACCATCTCTGTTAATAAAAAGTAGATATCAGATTTTGAAACCTTTTACAAATTCAAAAAACAATTATTATTATTATTATTATTATTATTATTATTATTATTATTATTATAAAAGGTAGATGTCAAATTTTGAAACCTTTTAGAAAGTCAAAAAACAATTACTATTATGATTACCATTACCATTACAAGTTTAAAAATTCGACAAAATTCATCACTTAAAAATGGCTCTCTAAACAAGATCAATTGGATTATTCGTTACAGTACATAAGAAACTTGAAATGCTTTTCTTGGAGATGATGTGGTTCGTAATTTCATAAAGCAAAATTTGGAAAGCAAATTCACGTTAACCATCAATCACACCAAGCATAATGAGCAGGTAATTTCATGCAGCCATAGCTTTATGAATTGTTTGGGGGCAACTTTGTGCAACATACGCAGTGGCGAATACATAAAATTATGTTACGGGCGGCACAAAATGGGATACGTAAATAATGAGTCAGGTTAAATAAAACAAACAAATATATTAATCATTTTTAAGTTGGTTAATATATATAAAAGATAAAAACATGAATAATAATATTAATATTTGTAAAGATTTTTCTAAAATCTAAATCATCATTTTTTCCTTCTTCTTCTTTTCACCATTGTTAAAACTTCATCCACCGAAGAACAAAAAAATATATATGACGGAAAAAACGCATATGACACCATGTATCTTTAATGTTCTCTGGTCAATTACAAGGTCATCCTCTAAAGAATAATGAGAATCCCTGGGTAAACTTTTCTCTACCTAAGACTATTTAAAAACAACGGGTAATGATGATATGTGCTACTCTTCAGAAAATGGTATGACAAAGCAATAACAAAGAATATAAGGAAACTATGATTAGGATAAAGGGAATGAGATTTTACCTAAAATTTCCGAGATCACCGATTCCAACAATGAATGGAAGATAGAACAGCCATGGAATCTTGTAACAAAAGAAGCTTCCACGCGTACACACTTTCGTGGCATAGGTTTGTAGGTTGCGAGGCCGGTCCAAACGCTAAAATCGTATGTGGTTACGAAGATCAGAAAACAATCAGTGCGATAGATGTTGGAGGAAGAAGAAAGACAGTCAATTCAGTAGTGTGCTGTTCAAACAAGCTTGAACAATGAGGGATGATATTGGGGATGGCAAGTGTGGTGGGGAGGAATTTAAAGTGTGATATAGTAGGTTAAACAATGTATATGTACGTATTATGCATTATGTATCCATGTAAAACTTATGTCCATAGCATATATAAAACTAAATAAAATAGTTCATTATATGATTTATATCTTATTTGTTTTGTCACGTGATTAGCAAAGTAAAAGAGCCCGTGCTGTACTGGAACAGGAGCATTTCGTTTGGAGTGAAGTAAAATGGTTATATATGATTTGTCTATTTTATGGAATATTAATGGAAATATCAAAATGGCAGCAGTTTTTATTAAATTAGTGGGATGTCTCGCGCTATGCGGTGGGAATTTGGTCTGTATCAGTTCCGTTCTTTACGTTACCAACAGTCGTTATAGAGCAACTATATTAGAAATTCGCAAAAACTAAAATCTTGATATATCCAAAAAGATTTTGACACGTATTTTATATCGATCGAAAACCATAATAACATATATCAATACCGGTTGTAGTAATACAAATACCGGTACTGATGTTACGCGGTTGGAATTGGTTCGCAGTGGTAGCGGCACTCGAATAAATTAAGATACTAAAAGTAAACCGGCACAACACCATCCACATACCATCGCACCTGCAAAAAAAGAAACAAAAATTCACCTAAGTTAACTAAATTTTTTGAAGAGTAAAATGCGCATATAGTCCCTGTGGTTTTGTAAAATAACACCTATAGTCCCCAACTTTTGGAAATTACACCGGTGCTCCCTGTGGTTTTACAGTTTGTTACTCGTATAGTCTCTAGAGTGGATGTCCGTTAGTTTTCTCCATTAAGTCTATCTAAAATTACTTATCTACCCCTCCTTTAGAAAAATAAACCCTCACCTATATCATCACTCCATCAACACCTACAACAATTAATCATCCACCACCACCTGCACACATCTCACCACCTACAACATTTCTTCAATTTAACACAAACATGCAAATCAAGGGAAGAAAACGTTGTCATTGAACTGAAACCAGGAGTGTAGGGTATTGGTGGAGGTAATCCTCAAACCAAAACCAAAACTACAACCACTGTCTCATCTCGAGGCCGACGCTACTAGGTCTAGTTGTACCTCAGTCGACATCTACTACCATCTCCTCTTGAGATCGGCGCTACTAGGTCCAGCTCCACCTCAATCGACTTCTACCACCATCTCCAACCATCAAGAACTATCAGACATCGCCGGTGTTATGCTAGGTCACCGGAGACCAGTCGAAGAGCTGGTCAGATTCCCTTCACTCTCTCTCTCTCTCTATGAAGAATCTGTGTCTGTGAAAAGAATGTATGATATGAAGGCTAGCTTATAATGGGATATTTAAATCCCTTAATTTGGATATGGATTTTGGTGGGTTTTTGTGGGATTGGGTATTGGTGGGGTTTTATGGGATTTTGAGGGGAAAATGAATAATATTTAGTTGATTTTGGAGTGGTGATGATTGATGAAACAGAGGTGGTGGTTGATTTTGGGGTGGTGATGAAACAGGGGTGGCACAGAATGGGTGATGGTGGTGAGTGATGGTGGTGGTGGTCGGTGGTGGTTTTAGGAGGTTAGGTGTGGTGGTTTAAGACGAAGAAGAAGTGGAAAGTGGTCCTTTTTTCTATTTTTTTTAAGTTTTAATTTTAAGTAAGGGTAGGTTAGTAATTTCACATAGACTTAACTGAGAAAACTAACCCTCATCCACACTAGGGACTACTCGAATAACAAACTGTCAAACCACAGGGAGCACCGGTGTAATTTTCAAAACTTAGGGACTATAGGTGTTATTTTACAAAACCACAGGGACTATCCGGGCATTTTACTCATTTTTTGAATGAAGATAGTGAGTTGGATGAAAATGACAAAAGTTATGGATTAAAATGACAGAAAATAAAACTATTTGGACTAAAATGGCAATAATTTTTTTTTTAACTAAAATGACAATTTTGGTTAAAACTCAGGGACTAAAATGGCAATTTACTCTTTGATTAATTTTGAGTTTGTTGTTCATGAAATTGATTACTTTAGTTGATTAATTTCACTCGTTGTTCATAAAATCAATTAGTTTTTTAGATTGTTTCAGTTGTTCGGAAAATACCATCACAACCATAAGCAAAAAACTCCAATAAAAATCTTAACAATCCTTCTTCCACAATTTAAACTTTTAATCCGGAATCAACTGTTTATGAGTTAACTTGTGGGTTCGAATGCAGTCACGGGTGAATAGTTATTAGTAGATACCTTGGCAGCTTTCATTTGAATGCACGGTCAGTATGCACTTGAAAATTCAACACATGCATGCATTGATAAAAGCAATTTATTTATGCATGAGGTAGTGGAGTAGGAATATAAAATTGCACTAGTGGTAATTGGCGTGTAGTTGGGAAACAAACAAATGAAAGTTGAAGTTTAATATTGTGAAGAATGTAAATAAATAAATATTTACATGTGAACCTCACTTCAAATATGTTCATTAAAATCCTTCTAAGAGAATCTCACTTCAAATTTATTTACTTATTTTGTGTTTCCGCTTTGTCAACAACATATACTTCCTAATTATTTTGTTTTTCCGTTTTGTCAACAACATATACTTTCTAATCAAGTTTGTTACTTTATAAAAGAGTTAATTATACAGATAATTCTTATAGTTTATTGAAAGTAACACATTTAACTACTAGCTTATTTTTTTAACAGATTTAGGTTCTATGGTTTTGATTTTGTAACACCATTGAGTATTAAGGATAACTGCCATTAATTTTTTTTTTTTATCTTTTATCATATTTCGACCTACAAAATATAAAACTCATTCATATTAAAGTGCTTGTTATTTGTTACATAACGTGAGTTTAATCAAAATCCACGAGATTTTTGACATTGTGGTCAGACACATTTAGGAACTGCTTAAATAATCAAACATTTCCTGTAAAATGTAATAACCTACGTATGCGTTACTAGTTTTGGTTGTGTTTGGTGTTACGGACTTGTGGTTAGTGGAAAGATGACCGTTCTTTGATATCCACACGAAGGCTAAGGGAGTTGGTTAGTGGAAGGGGTGAGGATCCGGCTCTTGAAGATGTACAAATTTTATACAATTTTTCAATAAGAGACGAGGTAATTTTTGGGGAAAAATTGAACGACAAATGTTAGTTCTACTCGACTTTACACCTATAATCCTAATCCCCCCAAACTCTAAATTATCAAAACATTAACTGCCAATTACATGTGAACAAATGTTGCGTTTAAGTCCAAAGATCATGATTTAAAGGGAGCTTGAATAAAGTTAACTTGTGATATAGATGGACTACACCCAATGCATTCAACGAGAAAGATTGTATATACTATACTAGATTACACTAATCATAATTTTTTATGTAATGCTTATGAGTTAAATGACTTGTTACATTAAATATTGAAACAAAATGAAAAGTTACATTTCAAGCTATCCAAATACATTTTTTCAAGTTTTCACCTCTTTATTGAGTCAGTATTATACATTGTTGTCACATAACATGCACCGAATGTCCCATACACACTCGTAAGGATTGCCGCCAAAGCCACCTTTGGATAATCGTGCACCCGTCGCTTTCGACCAAAAGGTTAGTACTTCTTCCTAGAGCTCCGCCACTTCTGACTCTACTCCACAATCTAAACCACCCCTTTTCGACTATGCTACATATATCAATTTACAAGCATAAATACATGTAAATAATAATCAATTTTTGTAATATACGAGAAGCATAAGCAAAATTGTCATCATTGTCATCAGATGCTTCTTCCACGTTTCCGTCGACACGAGAAGCATAAGCAAAATTGCCTTTGTTCTCGGATCGAGTACCTGGTGGTTGATTTGATGGACCTTCTGCCATTGAAAACAGAAAGAAATCGAATGAGAAGATGAGAATAAAAGTAGAAATCGGTGGGGGCCAATGAAGAAACACCAGATCTAAATGACCAGAATCAATGAGATCTGGGGGTAGGGTTTCTGCATAAAAAGGTTAATCCTCTCGTCGATAACTACTGATGGGAACTACTTCACCGGAAATCACTACAAAACAGAAACGCCGTTAGCCTCGCCACGGGGAGAATGGGGGTTCTCTCCGTGACTACCCTCCGGCATGAGAATAAGTATGGTGATCTCAAAGAAGATGAAGTAGTAAGAGTGAAAGTAAGTGAAAGTAAATTCTAGAGATTGTAGCTGAATTCTCATATTTATAACCGAAGTTCGGCGCCAAAAATGTAACGGAGGTTATAACGGAATTCTCTTTTTCGTTTGTTAGTTACCTCCCTATTGTAACATTCCCATTTTTATCATATAAGAATTATAGGGTTGTTTAAATTTATTAACCACTAGTAACTAGTTTTATTTTTAATATAATTATTCGACCCAAATAGTTTTAAAAACTATTTTATATATAGTTGGTTGGAATGTTATACTAATTAATCGGCTTGTATATGGGTGACCTTTCTATTAAAATAAAAGTGTACAAAAACTTATATTATTAGACATGTAGATTACAGGTAAGTTGATTGTTAGAAATATAAAGTACCTAGACGGGACTAGGAACCGTTTAATAATTAAATTATAAAAATACATTGTATTTGGACTTACTCCATTTTTAATGAAACTTGGTTCAAAATGTAGATAAGATTATTGTCGTTCTAATGACATATTTATTGTTTTATAAAACTTCGTATTTTATAAGTTATAAGTGCTAAATAAGTGAAGCTGTTGAATTAATTATAATAATAAAATAATATTTAAAAATTTGAGTAAATTACAAGTTTTGTCCTTTATGTTTACAACAAATTACAGGCGCTGTCCTTTAGTGCAAAAGTTGACGAGTTTTGTACTTTATGTTTCAAAATCTTGCATGGTTTGTCCTTTGAACCTAACTCAGTCAAATTTTTTGGTTAATTGTGGTCATGTGCCTTGCATATGAGGGCATACTTGTCATTTCCCCTTTCTAGGGGTTATTTTGTAAATACTTATTATCAAGGGACTGTACTAAAACCTTGTATCTAAAACCTGAAAAAAAAATCTTTAACTCTCTCTCTCTCTCTCTCTGATCTGAATCTGAACCCATTGACACAACCCAACTCTCAACCCACCACCACCACCCCACAACGTTCACCGGTAAAAACCAGCAGGCCAAGTTAACGTCGGTAAACCAGGCGGCCTGCAGAGTCGAATCAATAAATAATCTCTCTTTTTTCTCTCTCTTCGCAATTTAAAAAAGAGAAAGTGATTTTCATAATTATGTAAAGAATGTGGTGGGTTTTGAGCTATGATTAGTTGTCTTCATACTTTCTCTCTCTGTAAATACTGCAAACCCTCATTCACTCCAACATTTTCAAATTCTTCTCACAATATTAATAACAATTAACAACAGTACAATCTTATTAAAACCACCATTTGTTATGTTTCACTTCTCCTTCAGCTGAAGACCATTTGTATAAGTTTAATCTCCTTTCTTCTTCTTTCTCTGCTTGCATTTTCACCTATTAGGTTTTTATCATTGTTCGGTGACTCCCTCGATGAGAACGGCGACAGAGGTGAAACGTGATGGTGGATCCGTACCTGGTGTTCGAAAACCCTAGGTTGAGAAACGCTTATATTGTTTTACAAGCATGGAAGCAAGCAAATACTATCAGATCCACAAAATCTGAACGTTGATTGGGTCGGATCTGGTGTGTGCGACTACACCGGAGTGTTCTGTGCACCCGCACAGGATAGTCATTTAGGGGTGGTGGCGATGGTGGGTACGGTGGTGATGGTTGCTGCAGTAGGATTGGGGTGGTCGGTAGGTGGGGGTGGAGGCGGTGAAGGCTGAGGTGGGGTGGCGTGGGGTGGGGTGGGTGACGGCGGTGAAGGTTGTGGGGTGGTGGTGGTGGTGGTGGGTTGAGAGAGATTAGAGAGAGATTGGGTTTTGATGGTGGGTTCAATTACAGAGAAAGAGAATGAGTTAGGCACAAAGAGATTAGAAATATTTTTTTAGTTTTATAAATACAATCCCTCAAGAATAAGTATTTATAAAACAACCCCTGGGAACGTAAAATGACAAGTATGCCCTCATGTGCATGGCACATGATTATACTTAACCAAAAAATCTGACTAAGTTAGGCTCAAAGGACAAACCGTGCAAGATTTTGAAACATAAGGTACAAAACTCGTCAACTTTTACGCTAAATGACAACGCCTGCAATTCGGTGTAAACATAAAGGACAAAACTTGTAATTTACTCTAAAAATTTAGTACGTGTACACTTTAATAAAATCAAAATATTACTTTACATTAAATATATATACGTGGCTCATATGCATTTGAAAGCTTCATTTTGAAAGACTAGTATACATCAAATTAATGTTCAACTGCTACGTGGAACTTGGATGGAGTACATCGAAATTCTATGGCAACTATAAAAGGCACAAGCTCTTTAGAAAACAATTTGTCCTTCTTTCATCTCTCGCCCCTCTCTTCTATACATATATATATTTTAATTCACCCAAAAATAATAATAAAGGCCATGCCCCGTTTTAAGTGTTTTAACTCCCGATCACCGCTACCCTTTCCGATTGATCTGGAGCCCCATAACGCATGTCAAGACTCTGCCCGACTAAGTTCGTTAGGGTTCTATCTCGTGACATAAGGACAAGGTTGAATTAGGGTTATTATACTTAACACGAGTGTAAATATATATATACTACTTTAATAAGCATATAGGAAGGACAGAAATGGTCATTTGCCACTTTACAAGCATTTGAAGCCCATTGTACAACCTTTAAAGCATGAAGGTGTTGAAAAATCCTTCTACACGAGGACCAGCTTTAAAGTTTGTTGAACCCAATTTTGGGCGGCCAACTTTTGTTCAAAATTCGAATTCCCGCTCATCCCCACTTCCCCATACATCCAGTCTTTTCATTTCACATCAGTCTCTTCCTTTCCTTCTCTCCTCCTCTTAAAACCATCTCCAATTCTCAATTTTCTGTACGCATGATCCAATTTCTCCATGGCTATTCTTGCAAAATCCCTAGATTCCAAAATATTGAGCCACGATCTGAACAAAACCAGCTTCAGATCTAAACAAAACCACCCACGAAAAGGTTTGCAACGGTGAACAGAATCCCCTCTACTCCATGGTTTCAGCCGTCACTGATGACACTCCAGGTTCTTCCCTTCTCTGGTTCCAGAGATGACTATGGTGGTGTCACGGAAGAGGTTTGCAACGGAACAACTGTGCTGGAACCTTTGAAGATCGACGATGACGGCGGCGGTTAGGGTTCCGGTTCTTCCCTTATCTGGTTCCAAAGTGACACCGTTCTTTTGAATCACTGGATTTCATTTACATTTGTTTGTGTTTTTAAGATGGATCTTTGTTTTTTCTGTAGGTCATGGTTTAAAGAACAGGTAACGGTTTGAGAAGAGTTCAAATCTCAGATTCTTAGTTTTTGAGTTTCTTGAAGAACCCTAATTGATTTGGTTTTGTTTTCATGGAGATTTGATTTGCTGAAAGATCAAGACCACGACCAGTTACGCCCCTGGTATAGTTTTTTATTTATTTTCAAGTTCATGTATGATGCTTTCGAGTTCATGTTGTTGTCGTTGTTGCTTCCAAGGTTTTAATCTTACTATCCAGTTTCGTTTTTTGGTATTTTAGATGATGAAGAAGACGAAGATGACGTTGATGGTGAGTTATGTATCAGAGATTCAGAGCAAGCCCTAACCCTAGATTTCAATAACGTCATCCAAGCAAGGTTCTGCACAATTGTTCTTCTCCATGGTTTTTGTTTACATGAATTTTGAAATTTTACTAAAGTTAGTATGTTAGTCTCTATTATAATTTGATTTATCAAAAAAAAAAAAATCTTGCTGCAAATGGAGTTCTTCAAATTCAATTGAATCTGATGGTTTTTATGTTTTGGAGTATCTCTTGAAGATTTTGTGGAGATGTATTCATAAATTTATTGATTAAAAACTTAAAATCAAACATGGGTTTCAATAAAACAATCAGTTTATGTATGCGAATCATCATGGGTTTCTTCGAATTAAAATGGGTTGAAAGTCGCATGAAGTCTTTACTTAATACATACAATGTTCTAAGCCGTTTTTGGTTAAGGAGTTAGAATGCTACTGTCATAACAACGTTTATAATCATACATGTAGGTGAACTCAAAGATTGTTTCAACATGACAACAAGAAACTTTGATCTTGTAAGATACCTAGAAAGGTGGTAGGAAGTTGCTTCATTTAAACATGGATTTGTTGGTCAAGGTCAAGAGGATTTCCCTCTGCACCCAGGTATATAGGTATATTCTAAAGGTAATTTTTGAAATTAAAGAGTTTTTATAGAGGTAACAAACTGAGCCGGCTGGGCTGGCCGACTAGGTAATGGGTAAAAAGGTTTTTTTTTTTTTTTTTTTTTTTTCCAAATCACCTAATGAGTGTGGTTGACATTAAACACTTTCGTTCTAAAGTTTTGACATTAAACACCTAAAGTTTGTACTCAAATCAGTCCTAATCAACACATTATTGTTTCTAAGTTTTTAATTTTACTAGCAATACTGATAAAAATAGGATGACGTAACTTGTTTTTTAGTGTTGATTAAATTTATTTAATTGTTTGTGCAAGGAGCCAAAGGGGTTTTGGTTTTGTGTAGTTACAGATCTCGCTAATGCTGCAAAAGAAAAATACCAGATGGAAGGTCAGCTATTTCAAGAGAGAGAACTCATAGGTGTCGGCATCAGAGATGAACTCTAGACGCGAGATCACAGGGTTGCTTATGGTGAGAGGTCCAATTATTCTTCATTTCTTTGTATTTTATAATTAACATTTGTTCCCTTTCGTTAAGACATTTATCCTCTTAACCAGTTAGCTAAGTGACACCAAACTATAAAAAGTTTTATGGTCATATTCAATGTTCATTATGTGTTTTTTATTAATTTGGTGATAGTTAAGAAAAGCAAATTTCAACTATGTACAGATTTATTTAGTTGGGTTTACTTGCTTGCATTTTTTAGATTTTTATCCACACACTAACTCAGGTTTGATTTTGTTTAGGTCAGCTTTCTGGTTGGAATCACAAATATTGCACCAGGTATCGTATCTTAGGATGACCTTAATGCAATTTTAAACCGTACATAACCAAGTCTTTATACGAGAACCTGGTTTTTTTTATCACATGTTATTTGTGCCAATTTTGACCCGTTTACTACTTTTGAAAGGGTAGATATCTCTTACGTGTCAAATTAAAAACTCTTAGCTCATAATGAAAGAGAATACATGTTAATGGTTCCGACTTAGTTATGTGAATGCTCGGTTTTGTTTATGTTTTCCGTTTACATAGCCGAACCAGACATGTTGTACGTAGATGGTTCGGTTATGGTTTTAATGCAACTTTAATAATGAAGCATGGCTTGATGAATGAGTTTTTTAATCTGAACCAAGCAAACCTATTCTGGGGATTAAGTTTTGTTTTCGGTTCCCAATACCAACAAAAGTTTCGGTTCTTCGAACCATTAAACCCTTTTACATAACTGAACCAGGCCTGGATTAAAGGGTTCAATCACGGTTCTTGAAAGGTCTCGGTTTTAGGTTAGTTCGACCTGGTTCCAGTGGTTCAAGAAGTGGTGGCGTTACCACCCTAAGCTCGACGCTGCATTAAACTTGTATTTTTAAAAGCTTTAATGTATAGAGGTCAAAGTTTGACTTTTTTTAGATTTCTCTTTCTAAACACCGAAATTTTTGATGATATAAAGGTTTGGGAAGGTGGCTGCTGATGTTAGTCTCTGTTATAATTTGATTTATCAAAAATAAAAAGGAATTCTTGCTGCAAATGGAGTTCTTCAAATTCAATTGAATCTGATGGTTTTTATGTTTTGGAGTATCTCTTTAAGATTTTGCCGAGATGTATTCATAACTTTATTGATTAAAAAGTTAAAAACAAACATGGGTTTCAATAAAAGAATCAATTTATGTATGCGAATCATCATGGGTCTCTTTGAATTAAAATGGGTTGAAAGTCGCATGAAGTCTTTGCTTAATACATACAATGTTCTAAGCCGTTTTTGGTTAAAGAGTTAGAATGTTACTGTAATAACAACGTTTATAATCATACATGTAGGTGGACTCAAAGATTGTTTCAACATGACAACAAGAAACTTTGATCTTGTAAGATACTTAGGAAGCTGGTATGAAGTTGCTTCATTTAAACATGGATTTGTTGGTCAAGGAAAGAGGATTTCCTCTGCACCCAGGTATATAGGTATATTCTAAAGGTAATTTTTGAAATTAACTAGTTTTTATAAAGGTGACAAACTGAGCAGGCTAGGCTGGCCAACTAGGTAATGGGTAAAAAGGTACTTTTTTTTTGTTTTCCGAATCACCTAATGAGTAGGGTTGACATTAGACACTTTCGTTCTAAAGTTCTGACATTAAACACCTAAAGTTTGTACTCAAATCAGTCCTAATCAACACATTATTGGTTCTAAGTTTTTAATTTTACTAGCAATACTGATAAAAACAGGTTAACGTAACTTGTTTTTTTAGTGCTGATTAAATTTATTTAATTGTTTGTGCAGGGAGCCAAAGGGGTTTGGTTCAACCTGATCCATTTCCAGTTATATATACATATATACGCACAATTTATTTCAGTTTCATTTTTCATATAACCAATCTTACCCGACCCGACCATTCGTGTGTTGTGGCGAGCGCTGTTGGGTTGCAGGTTTGTGTTTGGCTTCAAATCTCGATTATGGTCTGGTTCGAGAGTATCAAAGACTTGTTGGAATATGTAGCGAAGCAGAGAATTACCAAAGCAAAGAGAAGACTAAGCGAGGCAGTGTTTTTTTTTTTGGGTAAAGGGAGGCAGTGTTTATGTTAACATGGTGGAGAATATGAATGAGCCGCAATGAAAAGGTCTTTAAAGGAATTACTACTTGACTTGTCAAAAGATGGTGGATGCCATTAAGAAGACATCGTTTTGGTGGATTCTAAATAGATCCAAATGGAAAAGTATTTAATGGGATGCTTGGAACCGACACTTGGGAGGAGTCTTTTTTGAATAATTTTGTTGCTAGCTCTGTATGTAGGTTTTGTTCTGCTGGGTGTTTTTGGTTGTATGTTACAGGTTTCCTTGTATTGTTGTTTGTAGTTTTGGGGCTCTCTTACCAGGGTAGGTGTGTTTTAATGAAATTTTGCCTCGCTTGCCTTTCAAAAAATAAAATATAAGAACAAGTTTTACTATATAGACAAAAATCCATGGCTTATGAACACGATGGTTTTTAAAAAATTAAATTTAAGCATATTTTGTTTCTGTTATTAATTTTAAGATATGATATTTTACAAGATCGCATGTATGTTGTGGTGCACTTATTTTTATTTGATATTCTTACTTATTCTTTTTTTACCAAATGGGTCAACAACCGGGCTAATTTTATTCTCTAATGGGTTGGTCTTTAAAAGTTAAGCTAAATCGGAAATAAGGCCTTTCATGTATGAGTTGAATGTAGCCAAAAAACTATTTCGGAATGCATAGAAGAAATGTGAATATGGAGTCCTTAAGGTGCAGTTTTTGTGGTCATGAAGATGAAGGCCTTTTGTATTTATTTATAGTTATGGATGAATGGTTTCAACATCATTTTTCGATTGACAATCACCTCTATGCATATTTGAGTCAAATATTTGCATTTATATATAGTTATTGATGATGTGTAAATGTGAATGTGATTAATAGGTGGGTGCACAAACGTCATTAAATCCCCATGACCGGTTTTGAAATACTTTAACCGAAAATTTAGATTTTAGTTATGACCTAACTGAACCTTTTCATGCACACTCTTAGAATTATTAACAAGTGTTATGTTTTCCGTTGCATCGCGAATTTGGTTTTGGTTATGGCTCAAAACCGAACCGCCCCGTACATAGCCCTAAACTGACCAACCTAAGTGATATGTTTCCCGCCGCATCGCGCGGGTAAACGACTAGTGTATATATATATATATTTAAAATAGCTCAGAAGTTATACCCAAGATTCTACCAAGAGGCTTTCTAGTTGAACCCTAAAGTTACAAAGTGAGTCCATTATCTTTTCTCACAATTTTATCACCTTTTTGTGATACAATTATATTTAAAAATGCTTTTCAAAATCCTAAATGTTTACCAATTATACTTACAGTGATTAAATTTTTATATTCTGTAATAACTGCCGGTATGGAAGGTTTTATACATTACTTGACCCTCGTTACTATTGGCCAAAAATTTAGCCAATAGTAACATGACCACAATCACAGGGGGAATTGTGCCCCAGTAGCCATAGCCTATAACTAATATTATTTTAACATTAAATCAATAATAAATTTAATGTATGATTGAAATAAATCTAAATGGTGTGCATATAAAATAGAGCTTTATTAAACATTATTAAAATATATATTAAAGAAAATATATTTAATAAACCTAAATTACTATTTACATTATAAAATGATGTTTAGTCCATAAATGTATACCATAATAAAATAGTCAAAAATAATATATTCTACTATATTAAGATTATATTTTTAGTCTTAGTCAGGTTAATATGTTAAATAATAATATTACAATTATTTAAATAATATATTATATTTGATAAGTTATAGCTATTAGTTTGACAGAAAATGATATATTTCATTTTCTGGGCTAAGTGGTTTTGTGTCATAGAAAATATAATTGACCAAGTAATGTCACGGGACACTACTAAGTCCAGAGTCACTAGTTGAGAGAATCATCAACAGTGATATGACCACAAATATGACCAGAGTTACTAGTTGAGAGAATGATCAACAATGACATGACCAAAGGCACTAGTTGAGAGAATGATACCAGAGTCACTAGTTGAAAGAATGATCAACAGTGACATGACCAAAGGCACTAGTTAAGAGAATGATCAAGAGTGTTATGACCAGAGTCACTAGTTGAAAGAATAATCAACAGTGATATGACCAGAATCACTAGTCGAAAGAATGATCAACAGTGATTTGACCACCGTCACGGGAATCGTCTAGTGACCGATACCATTGAATCGTAATAAGATATATTTTATATTTATTACTTGATAAACTTCACTATTGGACGAAAATGAGCCAATGAGTGATATGACCACTGTCACATCGGAACTGCCACCATTTGACAAATACTGATTGAGTTGGGTAAATATAAACAAATATAAAAATCCTTAATGCTGTAAAGTATAACAATATATTTCTATAAAAATGGAATGAACTTGCCAGTATTTATTACTGATAAAATGTTTTCAAAACACGTTTCAGGTAACTTGCTATAAAGATAATAGAAGCCAGCTATGGAGCACTGAAGGCTTAAATAAAGTGGCTATAAATACCTGAATAAAAGAAGAAATTTATGTTTTATTTAATTGGATTTATCCCTATGAAAACATTTGAATTGAATATGGGTTTTAGCCCATTTGTTTAATATTAAAAGTTTGGTGTTTTAAACTCTGAAATTATTTCCTAACTGCGATCCTGATGAAAAATTTTCCGCTGCCAAATTAATAAACACCGATACCATCTGACTGGTTCACGGCTCCCACTCCCAGGGTGGGGTCGGGGGCTGTGACAGAAGGTGGTATTAGAGCCACTTGTTTAAGCTATTTAGGTGTTCTTTTAATACCTAATCTGAAATAATAAAGTTAGGAAATTAAAACAAAGTAACATATGTGTTATTTTTGTTGATTTAAATATATATATGATTCCTGGAAGTATTGTTTTGTTTTAATTATTCTGTGATATTAATAATTGAAAATGTTTACAATTCAGATGTCGAATAAAGTATTACATAATCCAGAAGTTCATACTAATAATGAAAATCCTTTGGATAAAAATGCTATAGAAAATATGATAGCACAAGGAATAGCTAATGCTATACCTTTAATAATTAAAGCAGTTAAAAACCCCGTAGAACCCACCAAAGTTGTTAGTCGTAAGCATAATCGCGACGACAGTTTTAGCCATAGTGTCAATGGAGACAATGATGATATTATCAAAACCCCATATCCCAAGAAAATGAAGGCGATGACTCTCGGGTGTACCTACAAAGAATTTCTAGCTTGTAAACCAACTGAGTTCGCCGGCAGTGAAGGAGCCACGGCTGCTCTGCGATGGTTGGAAAAGACGAAAGTTGTTCTTAAAATCAGCAAATGTGCCGAAGAAGATAAGGTGGTGTATGCGTCCAACCTCTTTAAGGAAGAAGCTTTAGAATGGTGGAATACAATTCTTCAGGCAAAAGGAAGTGACATGGCTTATGCCATGAACTGGGAAAAATTCAAGTAAATGACCGAAAGGTAATTTTGTCCCCCTTATGAAAAGGAATGAATGGCTAACAAGTTCCTAAATCATAAAATGATAGATGTAAATTGTCGTGAATATACGACAACGTTCTTCGAATACGCAAGAATGGTACCAACTCTGCCTTCGCCAGAACCCGTACTAATTTCTCGTTATATTTCGGGATTAGTGAGAGAAATCCGAGACATGGTCAAGGCCGTTAGACCACAGACGATTGAAGAAGCAGTTGAACTAGCTAACATCCTGACAGATGGACTAATCCGCACAAGAGAAGAAAACAAGAAGAAAAAGTTAGCCCAGAAAATTTCCCAGGAATTCAAAAAGAAAGGAACTGAACCGTCATTGGAGCAATCTACCTGCAGAAGCTGTAACAAAAAGCATTCAGGAATATGCCATTTTAGGAGAACACCTTACTGTGACTTCTGCAAGATGACCGGACATGTAGAGGAAGAGTGTAGAAGGAAGACAAATGTTTGTTACAATTGCGGAGAGACGGGACACATCAAACCATATTGCCCGAAACTGACTAAAGCACCCGACAACAAGGCAAAAACAACAGACGGAGCTAAGAAGAATGCGCGAGCATTTGTACTTACTACGCAGGAAGCAGAAATGATTCCAGACGTAATCGCTGATATTTAACATCTAAGTTAAGTTATTATTTGACTCTAGTATATATAAAAGTTTATAAATAAATGCATTCTGTCAAATACTTCATCTATTCAGAACCATAATATTGTTTGGTCTTCACTTTCATTAAATCATTTATTTGGTTACGACACCTTGCGTGGCATTTTCATTAACTTGAAGTTTGAGCTAATCTCGTTTTCACACCTGATGTACGAATTTATTTTCTGTTGGTTCATTATCTTAATTGGTCTTAATACAATTAAGTTTTAAGATAAGAGTACACAAATTCATATCATATTCCGGTGTACCTCTAAAGATTTTTTCATCGTTGATCGAAAATTCTATGATATTCATTTGGTCTTTCATCATCAATTGAAAATCCTATGATACTTATTTGAAATAAATATCCAAATTTACTTCATTAAAGCTTTCAGTTGATTACGAACACGGGGAATTTGTTCAGTCACCGCAATTATCAAACTATTTCAATCATTACGACACCTTGCGGCGTCGATATAAACTTGTAGTTTGGGCTAATCATAATCATACAAATCATTCAAAACCACGTATGTCTTTCGTTTGACTCATCATTTTAAAATAGTCTTAATGCAATTATGTATTAAGACAATGATACACTAAACTCTATTATATTTCGGTGTATCCTTACAATTCAATAAATGTCAACACACTGATTTTTCTCATGTCATGATTCGATAGTTGACAAATCATTTTCGTGCTTCTATGTCATTTGATCTTGTTGATTCTAAGTCTTCCTCAGTTGACAATCAAAGTAAATTTTCTTTCGACAGTGAACTCTATTGTTTCTAAAAGTCATTTACAACCTATAAACAGTCAAATTAGACATCTATTGATCATAAATCTCTTTTGACTTGAACCTAGTCACCTTGAAAACTATATCATTTAATCTCATTCATTTGACATCGATTTCTTGAATTAATTCAGTTGAACCATTGAGTCCTATTTATTGTACAACTTGTATTCACAAAATTTGATGTTTTGATTCTGTGTCATTTACCTTAATACTGTTTTTAGAGTTAAATGCTTGGTTGGTCCCTGTGGTTTGCAAAAATTTCATACTTGGTCCTAGTGGTTTACTAATTACACGCGTGGTCCCAAAAGTTGTCAAAAATGAACTCGGTTGGTCCCCTGACCTAACCTCTGTTAAATTTCTTAGTTAACTATGTGTTAAATGACTATATTACCCTTAAACAATTAAAAAAAAGACATACCCATCTTCATCTTCAACCTTTCTTCTCAAATCAACCTGCAACACCCCTACCCAAACCCTCATTTCTATTTCCCACACATTATATGACAATCACCACCTCCTTACCTCCGGCTCAAACCTAGCCACGGCCACCTCGACCTGACTCAACATACTAACCCCAAATCCCATACCCATCTTCTGCAATCAACGATCTCCAGGATGAATTGCGTTATGATCTGAATGTTTCTGGGAATTTGACGTATGGTCAGATCGGTGGGTTGTCTGGAATATCCGCGCAGGATTTGTTTTTGTGGTTTCCGGTTAAGGAAATGCAGGTCGATATACCCAGTTCTGGATTGATTTATTTCGATGTTGGTGTTATTTCCAAGCAGTTTTCCTTGTCTTCCTTTAAATCACCCAGGGAATGTTTGGCTAATTCCAATCGGGTTGTTGTTCAATCTATCTTTATGGTGATTTTTTAACCTTTCACTTTTTTTTGGTTATTGTTATTATTGTTATTGGATTGTGAGTTTTGCTGCTTTTGGTTTGACTTTGTATGGATAATAGATTTGGTTATTATGGGGTGAATTGTATTTTTTGAATTTGTTAGCTTGCAGTTTCTTGTTTATGGCATGATCAATTTAGTTTGAAGAAGATGGGTATGGGACTTGGGGTTAGCAGGTTGAGTCGGGTCGAGGTGGCCGTGGCTAGGTTTGAGCCAGAGGTGAGGAGGTGGTGATTGTCATATGGTGTGCGGGAAATAGAAATGGGGGATTGGTGGGGGGTGTTGCAGGTTGATTTGAGAAGAAAGGGTGGAGAAGAAGATGATGGGTATGTCTTTTTTTAATTGTTCAAGGGTAATATAGTCATTTCATACATAGTTAACTGAGAAATTTAACAGAGGCTAGGTCAGGGGACCAACCGAGTTCATTTTTGACAACTTTTGGGACCAAGCGTGTAATTAGTAAACCACTAGGACCAAGTATGAAATTTTTACAAACCACAGGGACCAACCAAGCATTTAACTCCTGTTTTTATTGACTAAAACATAACATAACATAACATAACTCTAGAGGAGACATCGTAGCCCAAATCTCGAGGACGAGATTTAAAACAAGGTGAGGAGGATGTAACATTCCCATTTTTATCATATAAGAATTATAGGGTTGTTTAAATTTATTAACCACTAGTAACTAGTTTTATTTTTAATATAATTATTCGACCCAAATAGTTTTGAAAACTATTTTATATATAGTTGGTTGGAATGTTATACTAATTAATTGGCTTGTATATCCTTTCTATTAAAATAAAAGTGTACAAAAACTTATATTATTAGACAGGTAGATTACGGGTAAGTTGACTGTTAGAAATATAAAGTACCTAGACGGGACTAGGAACCGTTTAATAATAAAATTATAAAAATACATTGTATTTGGACTTACTCCATTTTTAATGAAACTTGGTTCAAAATGTAGATAATATTATTCTCGTTCTAATGACATATTGTTTTATAAAACCTCGTATTTTATAAGTTATAAGCGCCAAATAAGTGAAGCTGTTGAATTAATTATAATAATAAAATAATATTTAAAAATTTAGTACGTGTACACTTTAATAAAATCAAAATATTACTTTACATTAAATATATATACGTGGCTTATATGCATCTGAAAGCTTCATTTTGAAAGACTAGTATACATCAAATTAATTTTCAACTGGTACGTGGAACTTGGATGGAGTACAAAATTCTATGGCAACTATAAAAAGCACAAGCTCTTTAGAAAACAATTTGTCCTTTCTTTCATCTCTCGCCCCTCTCTTCTATGCATATATATATATTTTAATTCACCCAATAATAATAATAAAGCACTGCCCCGTTTTAAGTGTTTTAACTCCCGATCACCGCTACCCTTTCCGATTCATCTGGAGCCCCATCGCATGTCAAGGCTCTGCCCGACTAAGTTCGTTGGGGTTCTGTCTCGTGACATAGGGACAAGGTTGAATTAGGGTTATTATACTTAACACGAGTGCAAATATATATATATATATATATATATATATATATATATATATTTAAAATAGCTCAGAAGTTATCACCTTTTTGTGATACAATTATATTTAAAAATGCTTTCCAAAATCCTAAATGTTTACCAGTTATACTTACAGTGAATAATTTTTATATTCTGTAATAACTGCCGGTATGGAAGGTTTTAAACATTACTTGACACTCGTTACTATTGGCCAAAAAGTTAGCCAATAGTAACATGACCACAATCATAGGGGGAATTGTGCCCCAGTAGCCATTGCCTATAACTAATATTATTTTAACATTACATCATTAATAAATTTATTGTATGATTGAAATAAATCTAAATGGTGTGTATATAAAATAGAGCTGTATTAATCATTATTAAAATATATATTAAAGAAAATATATTTAATAAACCTAAATTACTATTTACATTATAAAATAATGTTTAGTCCATAAATGTATACCATAATAAAATAGTCAAAAATAATATATTCTATTATACTAAGATTATATTTTTAGTCTTAGTCACGTTAATATGTTAAATAATAATATTACAATTATTTAAGTAATATATTATATTTGATAAGTAATAGTTATTAGTTTGACAAAAAATGATATATTTCATTTTCTGGGCTAAGTGGTTTTGTGTTATAGACCATATATTTGACAAAGTAATGTCACGGAACACTACTAAGTCCAGATCACTAGTTGAGAGAATGATCAACAGTGATATGACCACAAATATGACCAGAGTCACTAGTTCAGAGAATGATCAACAGTGACATGACCAAAGGCACTAGTTGAGAGAATGATCAACAGTGTTATGACCAGAGTCACTAGTTGAAAGAATAATCAACAGTGACATGACCAAAGGCACTAGTTGAGAGAATGATCAAGAGTGTTATGACCAGAGTCACTAGTTGAAAGAATGATCAATAGTGATATGACCAGAATCACTAGTTGAATGAATGATCAACAGTGATTTGACCACCGTCACGGGAATCGCCTAGTGACCGATACCATTGAATCATAATAAGATATATTTTATATTTATTACTTGATAAACTTCACTATTGGACGAAAATGAGCTAATGAGTGATATGACCACTGTCACATCGTAATTGCCACCATGTGACAAATACTGATTGAGTTGGGTAAATATAAACAAATATAAAACCCTTAATGCTGTAAAGTATAACAATATATTTCTATAAAAATGGAATGAACTCGCCAGGATTTATTACTGATAAAATGTTTTCAAAACACGTTTCAGGTAACTTGCTATAAAGATAATAGAAGCCAGCTATGGAGCACTGAAGGCTTAAATAAAGTGGCTATAAATACCTGAATAAAAGAAGAAATTTATGTTTTATTTAATTGGATTTATCCCTATGAAAACATTTGAATTGAATATGGGTTTTAGCCCATTTGTTTTATATTAAAAGTTTGGTGTTTTAAACTCTGAAATTATTTCCTAACTACGATCCTGATGAAAAATTTTCCGCTGCCAAATTAATAAACACCGATACCATCTGGCTGGTTCACGGCTCCCGCTCCCAGGGTGGGGTCGGGGGCTGTGACACTTATCCATGCACATGGATCGTGATCTTGATCAACGGTTGGGGAGATGCCACGTGGAAAGTGGTTTAATCTAGATTTGTATGTAAATTGTTGCCATCATCTTGACTTCAAGGAAGGTCTCAGGTTTTGCCACGTTTCATTCGGTTATGACCGAATGAGGCTGTGCACAATGGTAATTTAATGCCTTCTAGAAGATCTACAGCTGTATACCAGTAATCCCTTGCCGCATGTCCATTCTGTTATAACATAAAAGATTCCTTTTGTTTAAGTCTTTATTTCATGCACGCGGAAGTGTTTAGGACTTTATCTTTTAAAACTTCAAGCCTAACTGTACCCTTGCGCGAGCCCGCACTTGGGTGTTGGTTGAACAATTGTCTTTCCTTTCTCCGGCGCACGGTTACTGAGGATTGATCTTTCCTTAATTTTTACTATGACACGTTGCGCGGCCGCGCAAGGTCTGTTCGAGATGAATTTGGAGTGTAATTATGGTATGGTCCTCTACGCTTGCGCATGATTTTTGGGACCATACCCCTTCAGTCTCCAAACTCTGGTAAGATGACTTATTTACCTGAGGTAGATGACTCGCTTAAGCCGAAGGATAAGATGAGGTTTGATACGGTGAATAATGCATTCCTCTTTTATCAGAGATATGCAATGGCTTCAGGCTTCACTACCAGGAAGTATTCTCAATACACGTCTCATGGTGTTATAAAATCTTAATGGTTCGTTTGCTCAAAGGAGGGAACTAAACCTTTTAAGGCGATCGATACATCTATCGAAATTGAAACCAGAAATAATGGGTCAAAGAGGAAATCTATTCGACGTGTTCCTTCTATAAGGACGGGTTGCGAAGCACGTATGTGTGTAAAGTTAAACGCTTCGAATCTATACGAGGTATATTCTTTCAAGGAGGCCCATAATCACTATTTTGTTGCTGAGGACGATAGGCATTTACTTCCCGCTAACCAAGGTATGAACTATATGCAAGAACAAGTCGTTAACGCATTGAGTGCCTTGAATAT
This sequence comes from Helianthus annuus, assembly GCF_002127325.2. NCBI lineage: Eukaryota > Viridiplantae > Streptophyta > Magnoliopsida > Asterales > Asteraceae > Helianthus > Helianthus annuus. The sequence goes on from NC_035446.2 coordinate 18,957,874, forward strand.
TGGACCGATCAAAGCGTTTAATATCATGAGGACACTATATGGTGGGTTTGACAAGGTTGGGGCAACCAAAAACGATTTTAAAAATTTTAAGCGAGACCTGAACATGTATATATCTGAGTTTGACGCTGATATGATGATTAAACGGCTATTGAGGAAGAAAGAGTACATGCCAAACTTTTCAATGGAGTATATAACCACAGAAGATGGTGTCTTAAGGGCGTTGTTTTGGGCCGATGAAGATGCCAAAAGGAATTTTTCGGTGTTTGGTGACGTTGTTTCATTCGATGCGACCTATCGTCGTAACAAGTAAGTTTGTCAATTATCATCCTTATTTCGATTTGTACAACTCCTTTATTTAGTATAAATCATTTAGTTGTATGGTGTTTTTAATCCGTATTTGTTGTTTAGGTACATGATGATGTTTGTTCCATTTACGGGTATCGACAACCACAATCGTAAAGTTACTCTTAGTGCCGCATTAATAGGCAATGAAACGGCAGAAACTTATAGTTGGTTGCTTAAGGTGTTTCGTGAAGCATTTGGCCATGCCCTTCCGGTGATTATCAGCGACCAAGACCCAGCCATGAAGAAGGCTATTGAAGATACATGGACTGAGAGTAGACATAGGTTGTGCATGTGGCACATCATGGACAAGCTTACTGCTAAGGTGTTTACTTATTCGTCCTTTTAAGCTTTTTTTTATATTTTTACATACTTTTTTGGTGATTATTGTGTTATATGTTGTTCAATGGTGTTTTAGGTTGGTGCTACAATCTTCAATAGTATAGATTTTAAAAAGAGGTTGTGTGCCATTGTGTGGACCAATTCAATTCTACCTGTGAAGTTTGAAAGTGATTGGGCTACCATAATGAATGATTTTAACTTGGTTGATCATGAGTGGCTGCAGTCAGTTTATCAAATCAGGGATACTTGGATACCGACATATTATCTCGAGGAGTTCATGTCCGGGCTTATGTAACAACCCGCACGTTCGTGCGTTGTTACTACTCATAACACTCGTTACGCCTAGCACCAGAGATTCGGATCATAATGTAACTATATCGCTTACAACGCTATTTCGCAATCTTTTTGCATATTACGCATACTTTAACACAGCGCATACACTAACGCTTACAATGACGTCGAGTGAGGACTTAGACTACTCTCCTCGATATCCGTGATGCGACGCAACGCAACGCAAGACTCGAACGGGGGCGCACCCGCGATCAAGCGTAAATCGATTATCGCAATGCAGCCTTAAAAATGTGGATACTTATTGTTTTTGTCAAAAATTACCTAAGCAATTTAGTGATCAAATTAGTTAAGTGAGGTAGTATGCTTGAAAGGTGTGTCAAGAATGTTCAAGTAAAGTTATTTGAAAAAAAAAAAACAGTTTCAGGATACAGCTCAGGATATAAAGTTGTATCCAAGATCAAACAATGAACAAAAAAGGAAAGGGTGACACGAGATGTACGAGGAAAGCCCTTGATCAATCTAGATCGTCGGCATAAAACCTCGGGAGCTGACAATCGCAGCTGCCTTGTTCTTCTATTACTTCAAATGTCAGGATACAGTGCAGGATATGATGCGGATCAACTAGGTGTTACAATGTGATTTGATTACAAGTGTTGCTGTGTAGTGATTGCTAGTAACTAGAGAGTAAAGTGTGCGAATGAAAAGTGAGTGCCTTAATCTGATCCGATCATGCTATTTATAGTTAAACAAAATCAACTAACTTTCCTATTAAACCGGGATGCTTCGAATATTCCTCAAATTAACGTTGCAGTCCTGGTCTTTCGGGATCAACGTCTCTATTCCAACTGATCTGCCCGAGTCTTGGGGGAAGAAGTCTTCTCGAACATTGGAGACTTGTACCTTCTAATCTGCACATGATTAATTCAGTCAATACCAGGATATCGTACCAGGATGTTACCAATATCCTGATCCGGTATCCTGATCACAAGTAAACAACCAAAAGTAGAATATTAGTCAGGATATATGTTCAGAAAATGACCCATAACAATTGTCCCCAAAATATATCTGTTGGTATACCAGTGCAACGGATATATTTTAAAACTTTTTCTCGCAAACCGAGGTTATTAAATTGAAATGACGGTCAAGATAGCACCATGTAACTTCCAACGCGCTTTTCACTCGATGGACATCCATTACGCCCCTATATGTTCTCTCTTCTTGTTTGATAACCAGATACCAACAACAGAATCTCCAGGTAATCACTTTCCCCTTCCTCATTTCCTGTTAATATTATTTTTTCTGCAATGGCCACTAGAGTCCATTCCCAAACCGGTGAATCGTCGGACTCCTTCGTTCTGCAAAATCTTCTCAAAAATCCCGGGAAGGAGATCTGCGCTTTTGATAATGCTGACATTGCGGCGTTGAGAGCCTCCGGCGCGTTCCCTGATGGTACGATTTTTAGACCATTTGATCGATTAATTCGATCAGATGTTTCTTCTGTCGATTGGGTCTGTTTTCCGGCATACCCTTTTTCGCTAGGTCTTCGGTATCCCTTTCCTGAGTTCATAATGCAATTCTTTCGAACTACTGGTATTTCCTTTGCCCAAACCATGCCCATGGTTTGGAGAGTATTGATTGTGCTTAACCAAATCAAAAACCTTCATTATCCTGACCTCTGCATCGAAGATATGCCAATTGCTTATCGCCTCCGATCACATGGTTCCAGTCGGTTCCTACTCTTTTCGACTTCCAGCAAACCCCTTATACTCAAGGCCACCAAAAACGAGGATGGATGGCAACGCAAGTTTTTCTTCGTCAAACGGGACTCCATCCATGAGGGTGCTAATCTTCCGGTGGAGTTGTTAACCACCGGTAGGACCATGAATATCCCCATATACATTGAGACTTTTATCCTCTGCTAATTTCGTTTTATTCGATTTTTTGCAGTGAACTTTAAGGAAGCCGCTCCCCCTACTGCAGAATCAGAAAAAAGAATCGAAGCGGTTTACCAGCTACCTGCAGGTGACAGGAGTTTTACCACACACGTCCCAAGTTCCAATCAATACTCTCGTCCGAAATGTCTGGTAAGAATTACTTTGTAAATGACTGATTAATGTAATACAATATAATGAAGAGTAATAATGATATAGGGCTTTCCTTTTATGCAGCACCGGCCAAGATCCCTGAGGTTTTCGACCTCGAAGAGCTAGACAATTATTCCGATCACGTCCAGATCAAGAAGGAGCCTAGTCCCAAGGTCACGGCCTTCTCCAAGCCCAGCAGCTCCAAGGCCATTACCATTCCCAAACCTTCACCAGCTACTAAGCCCTGGAGCTCAAGTTCTCGTAAAAGGAAAGAACCTGATTCACCTGTCATCTCTGATACATTTCTTTATGAGAACCATGGGTTCGTTGAGGCAAGCGGATTCATGACTTCTTTTCTCACCGTTTGTATCCTTGAGCTATATCCTGCACCTTATGTTGGTTATAAGTATTTATTAAAACCAATACCTGTTCTCTCACTTGGCAGGGTCTCGAACGTTTGGTTCATCTATATCAAGAATCCTGTGAGCTCAACAAGACGCTCGAGTCCAAGTTGAAGAAAGCTGAGGTCACCATCTCCGATCAGGGTATGATTGCAGCCGCAAAATCTCGGCATTACGAGGACAAATTCAAGGCTATGACCCAAGAACACCAGACCGCCCTCAACAAAGCCACTCTTGACGTCCAAGCCGATCTTGATGCTGCCCATGCTCAACATGAAAGAGATATGATTAGCTACCGGGATAGCCTTAAAAGTTCCGTCGTTACTTCCCTTCTTCAGGCCAGGTTAAAGATGACCCACGAAGCCAAGGCATTGGGCTTCGAATGCCCCTCTTGGGATGTCAATGCTTGGGAGGCAAAGCTAAGGAGCCTCGGCAGTAGTCCTGTTAAACCCGCAGCTGAAGGATCCTCAAGGGTGGTTGAAAAACCAACTGATGCTGAGAAGGACGCCCAAACTAATCCCGAAACGGATGCTGTCGAAAATGTCATGGGCAAAGAATGCACTGCCTCCTAATATTTATTTATCTTAAATTTGAGAGTTATGTGTGTTTGAACAATTTACTTTTTTATCCTTTGAACAATTTGATAACCAGAGGTAGATGGGTCCTAGGTTTTAGGATGAAGCCTTTGGTTATCGGCTAGTATCGCTTATTTTAAACAGTACCACTTTTCTACCTATTTACTGTTCTTAGTCATTTTTTGTCATGCATTACTTAGTTTAGATTTTTGTTTTGCAAAATTAGTGTTACTATTCCTTGTGAAAATATCCTGATCAATATACTCAGTGGTATCCTATGAAGATTCTCGACAAATAGAACTTCTCATAATCCAAAGTTATTAAAGAATAAAAGATATTTTATTTTCCATTTTGATAACACTTATTTGACCAGAGTATTTATTTCCTACCCAAGTATCATTTCCCAAATATTCCAATCAAATATCCCAAAACGTATCCAAAAACACATTTTGAGAACATATCTTAAAGATACATTCTTATCAAGACATTCGAGCCTTAAACATAGTTTCAAAAGTTTAAACAACTTACAAAGGAAAGATCATACCAGGAATAGGATGTAGCCCTAGTATTAAACTTTAATCCTTTTGCAACTTCTTCAACCAAGATGTCCCCAGTCCGAAATACTTAGTGCATTGAATTTGATTTTTTGAGCTTTACACAATCGCTTTAGGAGGAATGTCCCCTGTGCATAAAGTCTTCGAATACTTAGAAAATTTTCAAGTTCTAACTGTTTGGACAGTTCTTGTGTTACTGGGGTAAAACCCGAAAACATTCTGGAGATAAATCCTTAGTATCTTGGGGAAAATCCCAAATTTTCATGCGCTACAGGCGGGAGTGTATAAACTCCAAGACTTAGAAAGGTGAAAACCTTTAAACCATAGAGAGTATGAAAATACCCTTTCGTGAGAGAGGGTGATCAATCCTCATATACCTTAAGGGTCCAGGATATAGCCAACAGTGACGAAATTGTCAGCCACTTTTACATGAACTGGTCCCGCCACCTTGAACTATCCCTGGACAACTTGCGCTCCGGGCGGGGTGTTTAAACCCAACTCGTGAGAAAGGTGAATACCTTTAAACCTTTGAAGGGATCAGGATCCCTTAAACGTGAGAGGGGGCCAATCCTCTAATCTTTCGAAGTATCCTGGGTATGCATCCTGGAGCTATATCCCGAAGCATATTCTGCAAAACAATTGTAAACTAAGGTGGGTGTTAGCCTGGCTAACACCCCTCCGATGCTTAAGTCAGTAATGGGTTCAAAATAGTAAATAATATTAAACATATTAAAAGAGATAAAATTCATACCATCCTGAGTTAGAAATTAAATTCCTAACTCACTTGAAATAGAGCTTCAAATGTATAGCATTCCAGGATCTTGGTAGCATATCCCCCTCCATATTCTTGAGTCGGTATGCTCATTTCCCTGATTCTGATTCAATCTCATAGGGTCCTTCCTATTTTGGGGCCAGCTTTCCGTCAGCAGGGTTAGTAGTATCCTGAAAAGCTTTTCTTAATACCCAATCTCCAACCTGGAACCTTCTAGTCCTTATATTCTTGTTATATGCTTTAGATATCCTTTGTTGATATGCTGCCATCCTTAGCCTTGCTGCATCTCTTGTCTCATCAATTGTATCCAATCCTGGCATAGGATTTCAGGATTCTGCTCAGGATCTCGGAGGCTGGATCTTGCTGTAGATATTACCATTTCAGTCGGGATCACCGCTTCTGCTCCAAATACCAAGGAAAATGGGGTTTGGCCAGTTGCACTTTTTATCATCGTTCTATCAGCCCACAAAACAAAGGGGTAATTCTTCTCCCCATCTTCCATTCTTAGCTCCAAGCCTTTTCTTCAAATTATTGACAATTATCTTGTTTGAGGATTCTGCTTGTCCATTTGCTTGAGGATGTACTGGTGTGGATGTGATCATTTTGATTCCCCAACTCTTGCAGAAGTCAGTAGTCCTCTTACTTATGAATTGAGATCCATTGTCACAAATTATTTCAGCTGGTATACCAAATCTAGTCAGTATATTTCTTTTTATGAAGGATACCATTTCTTGATCTCTGACTTGAACAAATGCTTCAGCTTCAACCCATTTAGAGAAATAATCCGTCATTGCCAGCATAAAGACTTTTCCTCCTGGAGCTTTTCGCAATTTTCCCACTATATCCATTCCCCATTTCATGAACAACCAAGGGGAAACAATAGGATACAGTGGTTCAGCAGGTTGATGTAGTATGTTGCTGTGTCTTTGACATGCATCACATTTTCGAGCATATTCTGCAGCATCTTTTCTCATGGTAGGCCAATAATATCATGTTCTTAGTACTTTTGAGAATAATGACCTGCCCCCAGTGTGGTTACCACAATCCCCTTCATGGATATCCTGAAGCACTTCTTTGGTCTCGGGATCCTCCAAGCACCTCAGATATGGACCTGTTTTGGTCAAAAATCACACAAGGATAATGTAACCAAACTTTATGTAAACGGGGTATGATGCTTGGTTAGCTATGAAAGTAAAGGATCACTTCTGTGATAAAGATACAAAGACACAATGATTTATACGAGGAAAAAGCCCTTGATCAATGTATGATCTCCGGCATAAAAAACCTCGGGTGATGGCAACTACCGATCACCAACTTCAATATAATAAAAATGTAGTTACAACTTCGGATGATAATGAGCTGAGTACAAGGATCACTGAGTGTCTAAGTGTTCGAGAGTTGTGTCGTATGTCGTGTGTTCTTCCGAATGAGGAAGAGTGGGATTTATACATGTGTGGGTGACCTATTTTAGGTAGATAGACCACTAATCAGCTCATTACCCCTTTAGAAATAAAGATAATCTAGCCTAAATTGCTGCCCATTAATCAAGCTAAGTTTCCATATCCGGTACAACGTCTATCTCCAATTTAGCTCTTGCCATATTCGTGAAAACGCGTCCCTGGATCATGATGTGTAGGGCATATCCTGCTAGGTGTTCCTGCAAAACAATTTTGTAACAAGTGGAAGTGACCGTTAGTGTAAGGATCACCATATCGTCCCATGATCCTGATCCTGAAGTCTGGCTGAGGATCACTATCTGCCAAAGAAACAAGGATCACTGGTCAGGATCACGTATAAGGATCATTTATAGTAAAATCCAGCCCCAACAATTGCCCCCAAAATATAAGGAGTTAATTGTAAATAGATGAGTTATATTTTGTTTTGAGCTTATCTCTAACGGGCGACTCCGGGTTACTAGCCGTTACATACGGACTAGCCGTTGTGATATTTACGTCACTGATGTGACGATCCCTGCAAATCATCATTATAAATAGGAGATAGGGTTAGGATCATTTTGTATTTAAATTCGAAGTATCTCCCTTTATAACCATCATCGAAGACTCTTGATCAGGTATCATCTTCTTCTTTCTCTTCTTTGCTCTGTTCTTTCGTGCTTTTACTCTGTTTTTTGTTCAAAATATGCTGCTCCGTAATTCTCCGCACAAGGGTCCCAAGAAGGAGAGTCCCTTAAAGAGCCAGGGAATTATCAAGGATTCTCCCGTGGAGAGATGCTGCTTTACTGATGTCCACATAGACAAGATTCGCCATTGTTTCCCAGCGAATGTTGTTTTCAAACCCTTTGATCCTACTGCTTTGAGCGATCTTGTCTCAGATGTCTGGGTGGCTTTTCCTGCTACTCCCTTCCTCATTGGGTATTCATATCCTTTTCCGATGTTTACCCAATCTTTCTTTTCTCTTACCGGCATCTCATATATCCAAGCTATGCCGATGATCTGGAGGGTTCTCTATACCTTCGAGAGGATCATCGAGCAAGAAGGGATTGATCTGGGGATGGCAGAGCTGGCCGAGCTCTATGATCTTACTACGTTTGGTTCCCACCGGTATCTGCTGAAACGGAAAGCTGGGGAGGATCACCCTATTTTCAAAGTGACCAAGAATGATACCAACTGGAAACGTCGATTTTTCTTTGTTAAGAGGGATTCTATCCCGGATGGGAAGGATCTGCCCAAGGAATGGGCCACTCATGGTAGGATAGAGGATCCTCGAAGGATCACTATCAGTTCTGTCTCATATGATGAGGATCACTGATGTCTTTTCTTTTTTGTCTTTTTATGCAGCTATCTCCGTTGCTCACTTAAAGTTGACCCCTGCTGCCAAAGAGAGAGTGTTAGCTTTCAAGAAGCTTGATCCTGAAGTTCGAAGCTTCCAGATTATTATCCAAGATTCTCAAGAGATATCCTCTGCGTCTGCCACAATGTCAAGTAAGTGTCCTCATAAAAAATGAGTTTTATGTGAAAGTATTTAATTTAACAAGGGAACTTATCTTGTTTTTGAATTGTGTAGGTGCCGGAAAATCTGCCAGGTCTGTTAAATCTGCCTCCAAGTTTGGGATCAGTGATCTTGCGAATGTCACTTCCTCAAAGAAGAAAGCTCCCGCTGCCAGCCCTTCAGTCTCAGCTCCTAAAGCGTCCATTCGGGGCAAGGGAAAAAAGAGGAAAGCCTCTGATGAGCTCCAAGGATTCCCTCTCCTTCGTCAGCAATTTCTTGACTACGTGAACGAGGTAAGGATCACTGCCCCTGTTGGTTATCTGTCTCTAGTATCTTTTTTGAGGATCATCTGATTCTGAGCTTGTCTTTATTCTTTTGTTGCAGAAACTTGCTGAGATTGAAACTTATCTTGGCCATGTTGAAAATCAGGAGAGCCAGATTGCCGACCTTCAGCAAATGGGTGTATTAAAGGATCTTACGATAGCGGATCTTGAGAAGGAACTCCAAGCTACCAAAGATGACGCTGCTCAAAGGCTGATTGACATGGATAATGAGAAGCAGGAGATCACCCAAGATGCTAAGGTCTCGGCGGCGATTGCTATGTACAAGATCCAACTTCAAATGGCTGAGGAGGCTCAGGATCCCACCTTTGACAGAAGCTCATGGGACGTTGAAGGCTGGAAGACAAGGCTGGCGGACCTGGATGATGAGGAGGATGCTGAGGATATCCCAAGGCTGGAGGGAGGTGATGCTGATAAGGATCAGGGTGGAGAAGCTGGTGATGGAGCAGCGAAGAAGTAAGCTGCATGATTGGGCGATGATGGATATTGTTGACTAGGCCGGAGCCCAATTTTTTAGGTTTGGTGGTGATTTGTGGTAGTGGTTCATGGTTTGAAACAATTATGGTCTGTAACTTAAACAATAGTTTCTTAGGGTTAAGGATCCTGGATCCTTTTTTAGACAATAGGTAGGATTACAAAAGGTGGAGGGATCCTCTGTTTGGGGGATGAAGCCTTTGTGATCCTGCCGCTTTTACTTTCCTGCACAATGCTATGACCGCATAGACAATGGACACCCTTTGCCAACCCATGTGGACGGGCCACGTTTTGCTGGTAGAAATGTGGGTTGGCAATTTTGACAACTTTTTGAAAGGGTTAATGATCCTTTTGTTTAATAATATAACTTAACTTTTCTGGCTTATCTTGCGTTGTTATCCTTCAATAATCCTCTTATTTCTTAATTGCTATATTTGTTAAAATAACAAGAGTTGACAAAGTGTTTAATAAACTTAGGATATGATCCTGGATCAAATATCCTCATATTGAAAATTCTCAAAGTGTTTTAGTTCAAGGATCATAGGTTCGGTTGTCAAAGTATCAGGGTTGGTTAGGATAATGAATAATGAAATTAAAAATAGTTAAGGATCATACCTGAGGATCCAAGTTAGGATCCTAACCTTTAATCGGAATCACCATAGGTAAAACTTTAATGGATAATAAGGATTAAGGATCCTTAATTGTTTAACTTCGAAAACCTGAAAAAATGGAATACAACTTGGGACTAAGCCAATATAAAGGATAAGTTAGTAACTGGGGACAAGCCCAAAGGATAACTGAGAATGATCCCAGAGGATCACTGGGGACAAGCCCAAAGGATAACTGGGGATGATCCCGGAGGATCACTGGGGACAAGCCCATAGAATAACTGGGGACAAGCCCAAAGGATCGTATGTAAACTGGAGTATGGCCCTTTCTGGCAACTATCCAAACTTAGTGACATGAAAATGTCAAAACCTTAGCTAACGTGAAAACGTTAGAAACCTTAGGAACGGATGTATGGTGCGTCCACCATTATACGTAGGATCCTAAGTATAGCCAGTACGATGAGGTTGTCAGCCCCGGAAATGGGTACTGGTCCCAAAGACGTGAACTATACCAGGATCATCGTGCGCTACTGGCGAAAACTGGGGATAACCCCAAGGATAACTGGGGTTGGACCCAAAGACTTGTGGTGCTTTCGAGGATCTTGACGAGATGCGGAGGATACCTGGACTATCATAACTCAAACGGTTCGTGAGAAGAGGATAAAGGATACGTGATCCTTATCCTTAGGTAAAAAATAGGAAAATATAATAGTTTCTAGGATAAGCATATTACCAGAATGAGGATCATCGATGGCACCGGGATCCTTCAAGGATACTCCAATGTGAGGATCACATGCATGAAGGATCATGTTCACATGAAATATTTCTTTAGGTGAACAGCATTCCATGCTCTTGGCAACAAGTTCCCTTCCATGGTTAGCAACCTGTATGCCCCCTTTCCTGCTTCAGCTTCAATCAAGTAGGGACCTTCCCATTTTGGTGCTAGTTTCCCGTCAGCAGGATTGATAGTATTTTGAAATGCTTTTCTCAACACCATATCTCCGACTTGGAACTTCCTTATCCTGACATTCTTGTTGTAGGCACCAGCCATCCTCTGTTGGTAACTTGCCATCCTTATCCTAGCTAGATCCCTGTTTTCCTCAATAGTATCCAAATCCTGAGCTAGGATTGTAGCATTTTCTTCAGGATCACGAACACTTGTTCTAGCAGTTGGGATCACCATCTCTGTTGGGATCACTGCTTCTGCCCCAAATACTAAAGAGAAGGGTGTCTGACCGGTGGCATTCTTGGGAGTTGTCCTATCAGCCCATAGCACATAAGGTAACTCTTCTGCCCATTTCCCTTTCTTGGATCCTAGCTTCTTCTTCAGATTGTTGATGATGATCTTGTTGGATGATTCTGCTTGACCATTGGCTTGTGGGTGAACTGGTGTTGATGTGATCATCTTGATTCCCCAACTGTCACAAAAGTTAGTGGTTCTGCTTCCAATGAATTGGGAGCCATTATCACATACAATTTCAGAGGGAATGCCAAATCTAGTTATAATGTTTCTTTTAATGAAGGATATGACTTCCTTTTCTCTGACTTGAGCGAAGGCTTCAGCTTCTATCCACTTGGAAAAATAGTCAGTCATGGCAAGCATAAATACTTTTCCACCAGGTGCTTTAGGGAGCTTGCCAACTATATCCATTCCCCATCTCATGAATGGCCAAGAGGATGGTATGGGGTGTAATAATTCAGCTGGTTGGTGAAGGATATTGCTATGTCTTTGGCAAGGATCACATTTCTTAGCATACTCTACAGCATCCCTTTTCATGGTTGGCCAGTAGTATCCTGTTCTGAGGATCCTCGAGAATAATGCCCTGCCCCCAGTGTGGTTTCCACAATCTCCTTCATGGAAGTCTCTCAACACTTCTTCAATTTCAGGATCCTCAATACATCTTAAATATGGTCCTGCAAGGGATCGTTTATACAGCATGTTATTTAAGATTGTAAATTGAGATACCTTGATCCTGAAAGCTCTAGGATTTTCTCCCATTGGGATCTCTCCATTTTGCAAGTATCTCATGATTGGTGAGATCCATGATCCTGAATAAGATTGGGCTTCTTCACTAGGGATCATTGCAGTATCCTCTTCTATTTCCATGGCCACCTGATTTTCAATAGCAGGAGCCAGGATATGGATGATAGGGATACTTATATCTTCTGGAATCTTCAAGGATGATCCTAAGTTGGCCAATGCATCGGCTTCCGTGTTCTCCTCCCTTGGTACCTGTGTTAAGCTAAAAGAAACAAAAGAGAGTGCCAATTCTTTGACTATCTCTAAATATTTGGTTAGTTTTTCACCTTTAACAGCATAGGATCCGTTAAAGTGATTAGTGATCAATAATGAATCTACATATACGTTAAGATACTTTACCCCCATATCCTTAGCGATTTGTAAGCCAGCAATTAGGGCTTCATACTCAGCCTCATTGTTAGTTGCTTGGAACTCACAGGCTATGGAGTGGGGTATTATGTCCCCCTGTGGCGATTTTAGTAGGATCCCTAGCCCTGTGCCTTTGATGTTTGAGGATCCGTCAGTGTGTAGGATCCAAGGATCCTTGGTCTCATCCAGCTGCTGGACCTCCAATTCTGCTTCCTTTTGTAGATCACTACTGAAATCAGCCACAAAGTCAGCTAGTGCTTGAGATTTAATGGCTGTTCTTGGTTCGTATCTTATATCATGGGCACTAAGCTTCACTGCCCACTTAGCCATTCTCCCTGACATATCCGGTTTCCTGAGGACATTCTTAATTGGAAAATTAGTTTTAACAACAATAGTATGGGTTTCAAAATAGTGCCTTAACTTAGTGGATGCCATGATTAATGCAAGGATGAGTTTTTCGAGGTGTGAGTACCTGGATTCGGCATCAAGTAGACTTTTACTTACATAGTAGATAGGATATTGTGTACCTTCGTGATCCTTAACAAGGACAGCACTTACAGCGGTTGAGGATACCGCCAGATATAAGGATAACACATCTCCTTTTTCCGGTTTTGCTAATGCTGGTGCTGAGGACATATACTCTTTTAGGGCTTGTAAAGCATTTTCATGCTTCTCAGTCCATTCGAACTTCTTATTCTTCCTTAGGATATCGTAGAATTCTTTGCACTTTTCTGAGGATTTCGATATGAACCTGTTCAAAGCTGCTATCCTGCCTGTTAGTCTTTGAACATCCTTGGCATTGGCAGGAGATTTGATATTTATTAATGCTTTGATTTGTTCCGGGCTTGCTTCAATGCCCCTCTGGGTTACCATGTATCCTAAGAACTTTCCTGCCTTAACACCAAAATGGCATTTTGAAGGATTTAGTTTCATGTTATAATTATCAAGGATATCGAATGCTTCTTCCAAGTCCCTTAGGTGATCCTCAGCTTTCTTTGACTTGACCACCATATCATCTATGTACACCTCCATAGTTTTTCCAATTTGATCTTTGAACATCATATTTACCAACCTTTGATATGTTGCACCTGCATTTCTTAGTCCAAAAGGCATGGCAATATAACAATATAAACCGGTTGGGGTCATAAAGGCTGTATCCTCTTGGTCAGATGGTTCCATCTGGATTTGTTGGAACCCAGATGATGCATCCATAAAGGTCAACAGTTCATGCCCCGCTGTTGCATCCACCATGGAGTCAATGTGGGGTAATGGGAAAGGATCCTTGGGACATGCCTTATTCAAATCAGTGAAATCGACACATACCCTCCACTTTCCGTTTTTCTTTTGGACAACAACCACATTGGCTAACCATTTAGGATATTTTACCTCTCTGATCATACCTGCTCGAAGTAGTCTCTCTACTTCTTCTTGGATAATGGCATTCCTTTCTGGTGCAAACTTCCTCCTTTTTTTGATGGATTGGTTTGATAGACCTGTCAATGCCAAGTTTGTGAGTAATAATATCCTTAGATATACCTGTCATATCTTCATGTTTCCAAGCAAAGGTAGATTTTCTTCTTTTGAGGAAGGATATCATGTCTTCTTTCATGTTGCCAAGGATCCCTGATCCGATATAGATTTTTGATTCTGGATCACTAGGATCCAAGAGGATTTCATCTACATCTTGTTCCCTTGCCTCCAAGACATTCCTCGGAGGATACTGTAATTGCTATTGCTCCCTTGGCTTCGAGGTTGGCTTCATGGATGAGGTATAGCAATCCTTAGCCTCTTGCTGATCACTGTCGATCTTGATTATCCCCCATGGGCTAGGGAGCTTCACACATTGATGGTAGGTAGATGGAACTGCTTTCATGTCATGTATCCAAGGCCTGCCAAGGATAACGTTGCAACAAGATAAACAGTCAATAACACAAAATTTTTGGTAATTATGTAATCCTTCCACGTAGATTGGGAGTTTGATGTCCCCCAGAGTTTTCTTCGTTTCTCCACTGAATCCTACAAGCACGGAGGATCTTGGTGTGATGTCTGATTCTGGGATTCCCATCTTCTTCAAGACATCAAGCTGGATCCTGCGGACAAAATGGTTAGAAATAAAGAGAGTAATAACTAAACTATCATGATGAGGATCCTGGATGTTAATGCGATCATCCTCATCAAAGGTTATCGTTTTCCCTTCTGAAACACTTGATGTTCTAATAGGCCTTTCTCCATTGTCCATTTTTGATTCTTTTGCATGTCTTTTGGCCGCTGAAAAGGATGTACCACAAATGTCTGATCCTCCGGATATGAAGTTGATCACTTGTGCGTTTGCCGGAGGTGCTGGAGCCTTTTCAGGGATCCTTTCAGGATCCTGGGTCCTTTGCTTTTTTCTCCCCAATAATTCTTTTAGATGCCCCTTGCTTAGCAGGTATCCAATTTCTTTTCTTAAGGCTATGCAATCTTCAGTTAGATGCCCGAAATCCTCATGGTATGCACACCATTTGGACTTGTCTTTAGTCCCGGATGGTTTATCATTCTTCCTGGGCCACCTAGCCTTTTCACCTAGATTCTGCATTGCAAGGATTAGTTCATGATTATCAACGGAAAAACAATATTCTGAGATTGGAGGATATTCTTCATCATCCTCTTCTTGGTCGACAGCATGCACATTCTTGTTCTCGTTTCTATGGTAGGATTTGAACTTGTTGTTTTTGAAGGAGGATCCTTGCTTATCTTGTTTTGAGGATCCTACTTGTCTCTCCTGGATCCTCTTGTCATCCTCTAGCCGGATAAACCTGAGTGCTCGAGTTCTTACTTCATCAAAATTCCTGCAAGGTGTCATAACAAGATCATCATAGAATAATGAATCCTTAAGAAGTCCCATTTTGAAGGCTTCAACAGCCGTAGCCATATCCAAGTTGGGAATATCCAAGGATTCTTTACTAAATTTAGTTATATAATCCCTTAATGATTCATTATTATTTTGAGTTATCCTGTACAAATCACTGGTTAATTTTTCAAATTTTCTACTACAAGAGAATTGGTTATTGAATAAATTAACTAAATTAGCAAATGAAGTAATAGAGTAAGGGGGAAGACTTAGCAGCCACTTAAGAGCTGATCCAGTAAGAGTGGATCCAAATCCTTTACATAAGCATGCTTCCTTCAATTTTTCTGGGATAGGATTGATTTCCATCCTTTCCCTATATTGTGCTACGTGTTCCTCTGGATCCGTTGTACCGTCATATAGCTTCATAGTAGGGATATGGAACCTTTTGGGTACCTCTGCATCACAAATTGGTGGTGCAAAACGAGATACCTTATGGCTCCCATCTGCAATTTCAGGTATGGGTTTAAC
This sequence comes from Helianthus annuus, assembly GCF_002127325.2. Taxonomy (NCBI): domain Eukaryota; kingdom Viridiplantae; phylum Streptophyta; class Magnoliopsida; order Asterales; family Asteraceae; genus Helianthus; species Helianthus annuus. Next base: position 18,973,354 of record NC_035446.2, read on the forward strand.
TACTCCCGGAACACTCGAGATCATGTCCTTTAGTTTTTGTAATTCCCTGGCCATAGCGTGATTGACACCTGTATCCTGCATGAATCCATGGTTAGTAGTAGGGTAATTATTCAAAGTGTTACCTCCCATTGGGTTCGAATTAGGAACAGTGGTTGTGAATCCATGTTGCTGAGATTCAGGAACAATGGAGGGACCAGTGGAGGATATGGTCTGCATCGGAATGAAGTCCCCTTGATGGTCATCTGGATTTCCTGTTTGTAAACTTCTTAAGGATCCTGGCATCGGGAAGGATCCTGGTGTCTGAGTAGATCCTGGAACAAAGGAGGATCCTTGAACCTGGGATGATCCTGGAACAAAGGAGGATCCTTGAACCTGGGATAAGCCCGGAACGAAGTAGGATCCTTGAAATTGCTGTGCACCCGGATATACTCCTGAATTCATAAAGGATCCCATATACTGAGGATAGGATCCTGCTGGCTGAAAATACGAGCCCGATGTCTGAGTCATTGCTGCTGACTTGAGATGTAATCCTCTCGTCTCCCCTGTGATCTGTACGTCTGGGATCCCTGATGGCTGAGAGGTGACCATTGGAGTCTCAAAACTCAAGGATTTTGGCATCAGTGGGGAATGATCCTCTGCCGCTTTCTCTTGTCTTTTGAGATCTCCAATCTCCCTGAGGATCCTGTCATTAGTTTCATCCTGCCGCTGCATACGATCCTTCATCTGCAAAATTAAAGCAAACACATCACTAGTACTGGGAATAGAAGAATTCATAGCAGAAGAAGATGGAGGTTTAGAGAAAGAAGGGGTTGGTCTCTTCTCAGCATTTCTCTGGGATCCTGCCGGTGGAGGAGGTAGAGTGGTTTGTGCTGAGGTGACTGCAGACATCGCCGTGGAGGTGTTCTTCAATGATGAAGCCATGTAACTCTTTGAAATGATTTCGAACAAAAGATTTTCTTTATGAATGAAGCACCAATTGCCCCACGGTGGGCGCCAAACTGTTTTGGTCAAAAATCACACAAGGATAATGTAACCAAACTTTATGTAAACGGGGTATGATGCTTGGTTAGCTATGAAAGTAAAGGATCACTTCTGTGATAAAGATACAAAGACACAATGATTTATACGAGGAAAAAGCCCTTGATCAATGTATGATCTCCGGCATAAAAAACCTCGGGTGATGGCAACTACCGATCACCAACTTCAATATAATAAAAATGTAGTTACAACTTCGGATGATAATGAGCTGAGTACAAGGATCACTGAGTGTCTAAGTGTTCGAGAGTTGTGTCGTATGTCGTGTGTTCTTCCGAATGAGGAAGAGTGGGATTTATACATGTGTGGGTGACCTATTTTAGGTAGATAGACCACTAATCAGCTCATTACCCCTTTAGAAATAAAGATAATCTAGCCTAAATTGCTGCCCATTAATCAAGCTAAGTTTCCATATCCGGTACAACGTCTATCTCCAATTTAGCTCTTGCCATATTCGTGAAAACGCGTCCCTGGATCATGATGTGTAGGGCATATCCTGCTAGGTGTTCCTGCAAAACAATTTTGTAACAAGTGGAAGTGACCGTTAGTGTAAGGATCACCATATCGTCCCATGATCCTGATCCTGAAGTCTGGCTGAGGATCACTATCTGCCAAAGAAACAAGGATCACTGGTCAGGATCACGTATAAGGATCATTTATAGTAAAATCCAGCCCCAACAGGACCTGCAAGAGATTTCTTATATAAAATATTATTTATAATAGTAAATCGTGATACCTTCATCCTAAAGGCCTTAGGATTCTCATCCTTGGGGATGTGTCCTTCCTTAAGATATCTTGTGATTGGAGCTGTCCAGGATCTAGGATCCTCTTCAGGATACTCAGCACCAGGATCCTGAACACTTACTACCTCCTTATCCTGAGGATCCGTCGCAGGATACAGGATATGTAGTATTGGTATTTGGGTCCCTTCTGGTATCCTGACTGATGATCCCAGATTTGCCAAGGCATCAGCTTCAGCATTGTCCTCTCTTGGTACCTGTTCAAGTGTAAAAACATCGAAATATCCTGCTAATTTTTTGACAATTTCAAGATATTCAGCCAATTTTTCACCTTTTACTGCATAAGATCCATTAAAATGATTAGTGATTAACAAAGAATCAACAAACACTTGTAGACTCTTGATATTCATGCTCTTAGCCAATTCTAACCCTGCAATTAAAGCTTCATATTCTGCTTCATTATTAGTGGCAGGAAACTCACATCTAATAGCCTGGGGTAATATGTTCCCCTGTGGCGATTTTAGTAGTATACCCAAACCTACCCCTCTTACATTGGATGCACCATCAGTATACAATATCCAGGATTCTAAGTTTTCTCCTAGCTGTTATACCTCTAGGTCTACTTCATTTTGGATATCACTACTGAAATCAGCCACAAAGTCAGCTAAAGCCTGAGACTTTATGGCATTTCTAGGTTCATATACTAGATCGAATGCACTTAATTCTACCGACCACTTAGCCATCCTACCTGACATCTCGGGTATCCTAAGCACGTTTTTAACAGGATAGTTGGTTTTAACATGAATCCTATGTGTTTCAAAATAATGTCTAAGTTTTGTTGATGCCATAACTAGGGCTAATATTAGATTTTCTAGGTGAGAATACCTAGTTTCAGCATCTAACAAGCTTTTACTGACATAATAGACAGGATACTGCTGACCTTCATGATCTTTTACAAGGACAACACTTACTGCATTCCCTGATACTGCAAGGTATAAGGATAGTGGTTCGCCATCTTCAGGTTTCATTAACAGAGGTGCGGTTGAAAGATACTGCTTCAAATCCTGCAAGGCTGTTTCATGCTTCTCACCCCACTCAAACTTCTTATTTTTCTTCAGAATATCATAAAACTCCTTGCATTTTTTGGAGGATCTTCGGATAAATCTATTCAAAGCTGCTACTCGTCCTGTTAATCGTTGAAAATCCTTCATATTTAAAGGCGACTTGATATCCAGGATGGCTTTAATCTGCTCCGGGCTTGCTTCTATCCCCCTTTTAGTCACCATGTACCCTAGAAACTTTCCTGCCCCCACTCAAAAGTGGCATTTAGCAGGATTCAATTTCAAGTTGTACTGGTCCAGGATATAAAATGCTCCCTTAATATCTTGAAGGTGATCCTGAGCCTTCTTGGATTTTACTACCATATCGTCGATGTATACTTCCATGGTGTCCCCCAGTTTGTCTTTAAACATCATGTTGACCAACCTTTGGTATGTTGCACCTGCATTTTTTAAACCAAAAGGCATAGCAGTAAAACAGTAAATACCTGTGGGTGTCATGAAAGTAGTATTCTCCTGATCAGAGGGTTCCATTTGGATTTGCTGAAATCCTGAAGAGGCATCCATGAAGGTTAGCATCTCGTGGCCAGTGGTAGCATCCACCATTGAATCCATACGAGATAGAGGAAAGGGGTCTTTGGGACAAGCTTTATTCAAGTCGATATAATCCACACATACTCTCCATTTCCCATTTTTCTTTTGCACCACAACCACATTAGTCAGCCACTTGGGAAACTTCACTTCCCTAATCATCTTGCTCTTTAGTAGCCTTTCAACTTCCTCTTGGATGATCATATTTCGTTCCGGAGCAAATTTCCTTCTCTTTTCTTGGACTGGTTTAAATGATCTGTCAATACCAAGCTTATGTGTTATAATATCCTTGGAGATGCCTATCATATCCTCATGTTTCCATGCAAATGTCGACATCCTGCATTTCAAAAAGTTAGTCAATTGATTTTCAATATCCTGAGGGATATTGGTTCCTACGAGCACTGAGATATCCGGGTTATCCTGATCCAGGATAATTTTCTTTACATCCTGCTCAGAAGCCTCCAGAATATCCTGGGCCCGAATCTTTAATTGCTATGCTGCATTAGGCTTGGTTGAGGATTTCATCAAGGATGAGTAACATTCCTTTGCTTCTTGCTGGTCGTTATCCACTTTGACAACTCCCCAAGGTGTCGGGATCTTGATACACTGATGATAAGTGGATGGCACAGTTTTCATATCATGGATCCAAGGCCTACCTAATATAATGTTATAGCAGGATAATGAATCCATCACACAAAAGCGTTGTATTGAATTGACTCCTTCAACGTATACTGGTAATTTTATCTCCCCTACGGTATTCCTGGCTTCTCCACTGAACCCAACGAGCATGGTGGACTTCGAAGTAATATCCATCGGGGATACATTCATTCTTTTTAACCTCTCCAGCTAAATTATGTTGACGGAACTGCCGTTATCTACCAGTATTGTGCGCACAAAATGGTTAGCGACATATAAAGAAATTACTACAGCATCATGGTGAGGATCCTGAACAATATCCCTGTCATCACTATCAAAAGTGATCACTTTGTCAGTTGTGAGCGTCGTCATCCTGGTCGGCTTTTCTCCTCTTTCTGCCTTAGCTTCCTTTGCATGCCTCTTGGCTGCGGAATACGAAGTCCCGCAGATATCGGATCCTCCTGAAATAAAGTTAATTATCTTGGCATCTGCTGGGGGTGATGCTGCTCGTTCGGGATCCTTCTCAGGATCCTGCACTTTATTCTTCTTTCTTCCCAGCAGATCCTTTAGATATCCCTTGCTCAGCAAGTAGCTTATTTCTTTCCTTAGAGCAATGCAATCCTCGGTGACGTGTCCGAAATCCTCGTGGAAGGCACACCATTTGGACTTATCCTTCCAATCAGCCTTTTGTTGATTCTTCCGAGGCCACCTGGCTTTGTCTCCCAAACCCTGCATAGCATACATCAATTCACGTATATTAACATAAAAACAATATTCAAACAACTCAGGATACTCTTCAGGATCCTCGTCTTCAACAACATTGACTTTTTTACCATCATTTCTGCCATATGGCTTTGAGCGATATGGTTTATATGAGGATTCTGATTTCCTGTTGGTTGACTCATAGGTTGTGGACGAATTCATTCTCTCTTGCATCTTTTTATCATCCTCCAGGCGAATGTATCTCAATGCTCTGCTACGAGCTTCATCCAGATTCCTGCAGGGATTCATTACAAGGTCCTGGTAAAATTGAGAATCTTTCTGCAACCCCATCTTGAAGGCCTGCACAGCTGTTGTAACATCAAGATGCGGGATATCTAAGGATTCCCGGCTAAACTTATTCACATAATCCCTCATGGATTCCTGAGGTCCTTGAGTTATCCTGTAAAGGTCACTGGTTAGTTTCTCAAAACTTCAGCTGCAAGAAAACTGACTATTAAATAAATTAACCAAGTGAGCGAATGAAGTAATTGAGTGAGGAGGAACGTTTAAGAGCCATTATAAGGCTGATCCTGTTAAGGTAGAACCAAAACCCTTGCACAGGCATGCTTCCTTAAGATCCGGAGGGATAGGATTGATTTCCATCCTTTCCCTATACTGGGCAATATGCTCCTTAGGATCCGTGCTCCCGTTGTAGAGCTTCATGTTGGGGGTCTGAAATCTTTTTGGGATTTCAGCATCACAGATAGGATGCGCAAACCGGGATATCCTGTGACTGTCCTGGGATACTTCTGGGATAGGCTGGACCATCCCAGGCACACTGGATATCATGTCCTTTAGCTTCTGAAGCTCCCTAGACAATGCTGATGTCACACCTGTATCCTGCAAAGATCCAACACCGTTAGTGGCAAGAGTATTATTATTATTAGACACATTACCAATCTGAGGATTTTGGCCATATCCTGAAGCATATCCTGAGCCCCTCACAGTTGACACTCTAACCGAAGGGGATATCTTAGGAGTAGGATTCCGGGGATGGCTAGGCACGATATTTCCCCAGTTATCCTCAGTGTAGACTGCAGAACTGAAGTTCAAAGCCATGGGCTGCAAGGGAGTGATAGTATCTTCAGCAGGCCTGCTTGAGCTTGATTTCAAGAGTTGTATCTATCTCATGAGCATCTGATTAGTTTCCTGCTGCTGCCTCATCTGTTCTTGTACACTACCAAACAAATTTAGAATTTCCTCATTAGAAGCTAAAACAGGACCGGATTCCTGGACATTGCGAGTGGGAATAACATCTCGAGCCACATGAATTTCAGTTCCTTGGGAAGAGGCTTGAGATCTCGGAGGAGGTGGTGGAAGCACCGAACCAATTGTTGCAGAGGTTGTAGCAGATATGGTGGAAGAGCTCATGTTTGATCTTGAGGCCATTGAAAATAGTTCTGAAAAGAATTTCGAAAACAGAAAACCAAGTAATGATTTTAACAAAGTACTGATTAAAAATAGCACCACTTGCCCTACGGTGGGCGCCAAATTGTTTTGGTCAAAAATTATCTAAGCAATTTAGTGATCAAATTAGTTAAGTGAGGTATGTGCTTGAAAGGTGCGTCAAGAATGTTCAAGTAAAGTTATTTGAAAAAAAAAAACAGTTTCAGGATACAGCTCAGGATATAAAGTTGTATCCAAGATCAAACAATGAACAAAAAAGAAAACGGTGACATGAGATATACGAGGAAAGCCCTTGATCAATCTAGATCGCCGGCATAAAACCTCAGGAGCTGACAATCGCAGCTGCCTTGTTCTTCTATTACTTCAAATGTCAGGATACAGTGCAGGATATGATGCGGATCAACTAGGTGTTACAATGTGATTTGATTACAAGTGTTGGTGTGTAGTGATTGCTAGTAACTAGAGAGTAAAGTGTGCGAATGAAAAGTGAGTGCCTTAATCTGATCTGATCATGCTATTTATAGTTAAACAAAATCAACTAACTTTCCTATTAAACCGGTATGCTTCGAATATTCCTCAAGTTAACGTTGCAGTCTTGGTCTTTCGGGATCAACGTCTCTATTCCAACTGATCTGCCCGAGTCTTGGGGGAAGAAGTCTTCTCGAACGTTGGAGACTTGTACCTTCTAATCTGCACTTGATTAATTCAGTCAATACCATGATATCGTACCAGGATGTTACCAATATCCTGATCCGGTATCCTGATCACAAGTAAACAACCAAAAGCAAAATATTAGTCAGGATATATGTTCAGAAAATGACCCATAACACTTATATACGACCTATTTATAGCTAAGTATAATAAATATATATATATGTATGGATATGTGTAAACAAACTATCGCTGCGCTTAACGAATGGAACGAAAAGTAGAAAAACTAACCCAAGCAAGCCATCCGATCAAATGACCATTCGATCGAATGGTCATCCGACCAGATGACTGTCACACCCCAATCGATGGCGGAAACGTCGAGATGAGACGAAAATGAGATTGCAAGAGACTTCATAACACTATTTGTGACAATATTTAAATAAACCCGTTTCATTCCATAACTTCAAATTGTCATACATTACATAAATTTCAAATACAACATGTTCAAAACATAAGAATAACAGAATTTGATACAATATATTAAACCTAGCACGTATATGTGTGTATCTAAGAATCATCGCTACTTCATTTCATAGCAATCCTCATCCTCAACCTGTAACATGTTTAAAATAAAGTTCAATGCAAAGCAAAGGCGAGTATACAAGTTTGATACGTACATAGCATAAAAAGATGATTAAACAATTCCTCATAGCAAGCATGTGATACAAGATAAACCTTAAATTCGGCATGTGTCTAACATAACCAATGATGAAACGCAATATGCTCATGACATAACCACAAGTCTACGGGCGGTGCGTTAATCCTATAGCGCTATATATGTCACGAATAGGCTCGTACGAAGTTAATGATAAGTCTAACACAAGATGTAATTAACCCAAGTTTAAAGTATCAAGTAATCACATATACAAGCATGTTATAGGAATGTTTGTGCATTTACCTAAAATGTTCATGTGTAAGTTGTGGTAAGTAAACATGTTACACCCCAAAAAGTGGTAAACGTAAAGAGGGGAATTCGAGTATACTCACAAAATTGCTAAGTCTTCCGATTATCCAAGTGTTGACGAGCGTAAGAGATTAGGAGGAAGGAACACCGAAGTCTTGAGTTTATGAGTGGTTGCGATTGCGACTCCTAGTGAAATAACGCACGAGTAAAGATTGGAACAATTCAAGAGAACGAACGAGAGTGTCTGACCTAGATATTTAAAATATCACGAACTCGTTATTATTTATAGGTAAAAAATAAGAAATCCTAATATTTATTGTTTATAGATTAAATATTTAAATATTTTATTTTATCATAAAAATTAACATTAGTGCTATAAAAGAATTATAATAATTTGTTAAGTAATTATGTTAATTCTATATTAAAGGTTTTATTTAAAGAAAGGAGTTAATCAATAAAACTTTTGGATTTGAATTATACTTACTAATTCTAAAAATTGGTTTAAGAAAATAAATTTTGGTCTATATAAACAGGTTTCCAAAAGAAAACAGATTGTATAACAAACTTTAGTTTATATATAAACACGTCTTGTTTACATGTTTTGTTTTGCGGATTCTTACGAAAAACGGGCAGAATTTCCACTGTTTTTGGACGATCCCGACAACTCCAAGTGTCGATTTATATGCTGAAAATTCAACAAACAATCAACGAAACAATAGGAACAACAGGGAACCGACTCAAACGAACTCCGATTGGACTCATTCCTGCGGCGTTGGAACCGGCTCGTCGAACCCTAACTAAGATCTTTTAACCCTAAACCCTAAATCCTAACTCCTAAACTCTAAACCCTAAAGCTAAAAAATAAGGCTAAAATCTAAGCTAAACCGTAAAATCAAAACTATAAACCCTAAAAGCTAAACCCTAAAGGGTAAACCTAAAGCTAAATCATAAAGCTAAACCTAAAGCTAAACCTAAACCCAAAAGCTAAACCCTAAAGCTAAACCCTAAGGCTAAACCCTAAAGCTAAACCCTAAAACCCAAACCCTAATATATTTAGGGTTTAGGAGTTATGATTTAGGGCTTAGGGTTAAGAGATCCTACTTAGGGTTCGACGAGCCGGTTCCAACGCCGCTGGAATGAGTCCAATTGGAGTTCGTTTGAGTCGGTTCCCCACTGTTCCCCACTTTTTTAGTGTTCCCCAATGAACCTTACACTATATATATATATATATATATATATATATATATATATATATATATATATATATATATATATATATATATATATATATATATATATATATATATATATATATATATATATATATATATATTGTTACAAGGTACATAGAGTTCGGTTCCGTGATTAAAACAATATTTAAATATGAAATAATAAAACTAATATATGTGTCATTTACCGAGTCTCGTGTTTACTGTTTGACCGAGTTTGACCATGCTGACCCGAACACCAAAATTGAAGTGAACCGAAACAAGCCACCTGAAACGATAAAAACCAACGGGACTCGAATCGAAATTTATACTAAACAAACACCCGAACTAGAACTGACCGTAACGTGAACTCGAGACTGCCAACGCGAACCCGAGTTGAACTAAGCTGAAAACCGACCCGAAGCTTGAACCGTCTGAGATGTTGACTAAACGTTGACCGGACCGAACAAGACCCGGACTGAACCGTTGACTGCGTTTTACTGACCTTGACCGGGTTTGACCCAAATAGAAAACTGAACCATGACACGAATCAGGACCCGAACAAGACCTGGACTCACACCGGCTCCACCCTTGCTGCCATTATAGGCCGAACCAAAATCCACCGCGCTAAAACGGAAAACAGAACCCCAAATTTGAACAAAACTTATCTCGAATCGAACCACATACCTGAACAGAGCGGGATATTACTCGAGCCAAATGAGTGAACCGAGCAGAAACTAGGCCTAAACTGACCTGAGAAGAAGAAATCACCTTTACTATCGCCGTTTCCAGCGCAGTTGTCGTTGCCGGTGACCGGTACGGCTGTCGCCGCCGCCAATTCTCTCTCTCTCCCATCTCGCTTTCTCTCTCTTCGATTCCGTTGCCGAGTGCCGCCGCCATAGAGGTGGCTGGCCGTTCATTAAGAGAAGGGAAACAGGAGAGTGTGGGTGTGTGGTTGATCGTGCTTGCCGGAAACCGACCGGAGAAGTTGAGGGTGTGGGCGGGTGTCGTGTCAGATAAGAAAGGGGGTACCGGAGCCGTTGCTGGCGTTCAATCTAAATGCCGGAGTTGAGGAAGGGAGATAGGGGTGCTGGCCTAGGGTTGTGGGTGCGGCTGTGGATGTGAACGAGGGAAAGCGAGAGATGTTGGCTGCATTCTTTTGTTCTAGGGTTTCTATAAGGCACAAAATGAGAAAAGATTAGATATATAACTTAGTTAACTTGTATAACCAAACAACTAACTAGTTTATTATTATTATTTTTTTTTATTTTTTATATAAAACAAACAAGACTATTATTATTAATTTGTTAAGTAATTATGTTAATTCTATATTAAAGGTTTTATTTAAAGAAAGGAGTTAATCAATGAAACTTTTGGATTTGAATTATACTTACTAATTCTAAAAATTGGTTTAAGAAAATAAATTTTGGTCTATATAAACATGTTTCAAAAAGAAAACAGATTTTATAACAAACTTTAGTATATATATAAACACGTTTTGTTTACATGTTTTGTTTTGCGGATTCTTACGAAAAACGGGCAGAGTTTCCTCTGTTTTTGGACGATCCCGACAACTCCAAGTGTCGATTAATATGCTGAAAATTCAACAAACAATCAAGGAAACAATAGGAACAACAGGGAACTGACTCAAACGAACTCCGATTGGACTCATTCCAGCGGCGTTGGAACCGGCTCGTCGAACCCTAACTAAGATCTTTTAACCCTAAACCCTAAATCCTAACTCCTAAACTCTAAACCCTAAAGCTAAAAAATAAGGCTAAAATCTATGCTAAACCGTAAAATCTAAACTATAAACCCTAAAAGCTAAACCCTAAAGGGTAAACCTAAAGCTAAATCATAAAGCTAAACCCTAAAGCTAAACCCTAAAGCTAAACCCTAAGGCTAAACCCTAAAGCTAAACCCTAAAACCCAAACCCTAATATATTTAGGGTTTAGGGGTTATGATTTAGGGCTTAGGGTTAAGAGATCCTAGTTAGGGTTCGACGAGCCGGTTCCAACTCCGCTGGAATGAGTCCAATCGGAGTTCGTTTGAGTCGGTTCCCCACTGTTCCCCACTTTTTTAGTGTTCCCCAATGAACCTTACACTATATATATATATATATTGTTACATGGTACATAGAGTTCGGTTCCGTGATTAAAACAATATTTAAATATGAAATAATAAAATTAATATATGTGTCATTTACCGAGTCTCGTGTTTACTGTTTGACCGAGTTTGACCATGCTGACCCGAACACCAAAACTTAAGTGAACCGAAACAAGCCACCTGAAACGATAAAAACCAATGGGACTCGAATCGAAATTTATACTAAACAAACACCCGAACTAGAACTGACCGTAACGTGAACTCGAGACTTCCAACGCGAACCCGAGTTGAACTAAGCTGAAAACCGACCCGAAGTGTGAACCGTCTGAGATGTTGACTAAACGTTGACCGGACTGAACAAGACCTGGACTGAACCGTTGACTGCGTTTTACTGTCCTTGACCGGGTTTGACCCGAATAGAAAACTGAACCGTGACACGAATCAGGACCCGAACAAGACCTGGACTCACACCGGCTCCACCCTTGCTGCCATTGTAGGCCGAACCAAAATCCACCGCGCCAAAACGGAAAACAGAACCCCAAATTTGAACAAAACCCGTCTTGAATCGAACCACATACCTGAACAGAGCGGGATATTACTCGAGCCAAATGAGTGAACCGAGCAGAAACTGGGCCTAAACTGACCTGAGAAGAAGAAATCACCTTTACCATCGCCGTTTCCAGCACAGTTGTCGTTGCCGGTGACCGGTACGGCTGTCGCCGCCGCTAATTCTCTCTCTCCTATCTCGCTTTCTCTCTCTTCGATTCCGTTGCCGAGTGCCGCCGCCATAGAGGTGGCTGGGTGTTCATTTAAAGAAGGGAAACAGGAGAGTGTGGGTGTGTGGTTGATCGTGCTTGCCGGAAACCGACCGGAGAAGTTGAGGGTGTGGGCGGGTGTCGTGTCGGAGAAGAAAGGGGGTACCGGAGCCGTTGCTGGCGTTCACTCTAAATGCCGGAGTTGAGGAAGGGAGATAGGGGTGCTGGCCTAGGGTTGTGGGTGCGGCTGTGGATGTGAACGAGGGAAAGGGAGAGATGTTGGCTGCATTCTTTTGTTGTAGGGTTTCTATAAGGCACAAAATGAGAAAAGATTAGATATATAACTTAGTTAACTTGTATAACCTAACAACTAACTAGGTTATTATTATTATCTTTTTATTTTTTATATAAAACAAACAAGACTTTTATTATTAATTAATTTAATTAAATAAACAAATAAAATAATTAACCATTTCTATAACGTATTAAATTACGGATAACGATTGTTCAACGATTTTTTGTTTCACCAAGCTTTCGAATTTCGAGGTTAGGATCCGAATCCTAAAACGGGTCGGATTTAGATATTTGTTTTTGATGGATGTTACAATGACCATCCGATCGGATGACCATCCGATCGAAAGGCCATCCGACTGACCAACCTACACCGCCTCTCCCCCCTTCACCTATAAATAGCACCTGTCACATTACTGTTCATGTGATGTGACAGCTTTCGTCCGACCAGCAAGCTTTTGGCCTATTTTCTCTCGATTCTTCGCGATTCTTGTGAGTTTTCATCTCAAATCTTGTACTTCCTTGATCTACACACACTTTCCCATCAATTTCACCAACAAATCTCAACTTTATCACCATGAAATTGGTGGATTTGGTTCCCATCAATTTCACCAACAAATCTCAACTTTTTCACCATGAAATCGGTGGATTTGGGCTGTTCTAGGATGATGTCATCATGGATTCTCATGAACGCCAAAGTGTGACCTCATTCCACCAAGAACAACTCAGATCTAAGGATTTCTACAATGTTTAAACACTGATTTCACCTAAATCTAAACATTTCAACTAGATTCAAACTTTCTTCAAACTTTCATAACTTTTTACTGAAAACCGATAGAATCGGAGATCATTCAGGCCTTCTACTCATTCCTAGTGAAGTGTTGGTCTGAGAACAGATTGCTATCAAGGAGACAACCGACTTAACGGGTTGAACATGAAATTCTGTCAAGAACAGTTACTGATCAGACGGGGTGATTCGCATCCGATCGGACGACTTAGACTTGGTGTGGTTCCTGTTGATAAACACGTTGTCATACCGTCTCGGATAAACCGCAAAACTTTCTAACTTAAAGAATTTAACAAGTTTCAAAACGATCAGGTCGCTGAACGGATTTCCGTTCGATCGGATTGCCATCCGATCGAACGACAATCCGGACGGATGACTTATGGCTTTCAACACTTAAACAATTTCGCAAAAGTTCAAACAAACAGGTCACTCAGTCGAACGACCATCCGATCGGATGACCATCCAATCGAATGACCATTCGACCATGTGATCAATTATTTACAAACTATTAAGCCTTCAATCGAATAGCCATCTGATCGAATGGCCATCCGTCCGGATGACCATCCGATCGAATGACTAAACCTATACTACAACGAAAACTTCAAAAGTTCAAACATTTTACAAAAACACCTTCCTCAGTCGAATGACCACCCGATCGAAGGGTCATCCGTCCGGATGGCCATCCGATCGGACCACCCTCTGATCGTTCATCTCACCCGACGCACTGTTAACGCTATTCAACGCTTACGCTATCAATATGTGATCAGGATAATCTCCTACGCGCTCCCTTCAACCCAAGATTGTGTTTACTTGTTAAACACGAACTGTGAGTATACTCGAACCCTTTTTACCGCACTTTTGGGTGTAACATACATTTATATCAAAATCACACTTATCAAAACAAATCAACTGCTTAAAGTATTTATCACTTGCGAATGACAGACTTACATATTGACACGTGATGCTAGTTACATATGTGCTAGGACTTTTACTTGCGACGTCCCACCTTAACTAGTATAGTACTATAGCACCCGACGGGGTCTAGTTAGGATGAATAGCAATCGCATATCGCAGCTCGAGTGATTTAGCTGGTAGTATCTGTCTTTTATATATGTTGTGTATCTCGTTTATGTATGTGGTAATTCGCAGCACTTTTTATCTACTATGCTACACTATCAAAACTTGTATACTCGCCAATACTTTTGTATTGAAGTTATTTTAACGTATGTTGCAGGTTTAGTCGCAGTCTACATAAAATCAAGCTAGGAAGTCTAGAAACATAGCTAAAATCTTGTTGGATTTGTATTGTTTGAGAGAACATGAAATTCGTGACAGCTTATGTGATTGTATTTGTTTATTAGTATGGGAGAATGAACGCATTAAATATTGTCGCAATTTAGTTATTATGGATTCTCTTGAGCAATCTGATTCGCCTAGTGCGCGCCCCGATGATTCCGCCATCAGTTGGGGTGAGACAGATTGGTATCAGAGCCATAACTATAAGTAATTAGGTGAAATCTTATGACTCGACCTAGTCCGGGATACGAGTCAGGTTGACCTAGTCTATAGTCTAAGTACCAACAGACCAGGCTTCATGTGAACCCAGTAGGGGTTAGTACAAGCCTACTTTTGTTACTCTCGATCAAACTGCTAAAACTACAACTTTGTGTGAACACTGCGTACTACAGCTTCACACAAAGAAGCCTTTCCTAAGGTTGTAACACTACTAGCCTTTCCTAAAGTTGACACAATACACACGTTTTCGAAAATACTCGCATAACACAACCGAGTGGTCAAGTCAAGATTAGGTGTGAAAACCAAGAACTCTTGATAAGATCGCTTACTCAGCGCATTATTCTAGCACGAGAACCTTTCGTTGAGCTAGGAGTGACATCCATATCTCAACGGAAATCTCCATTTCGAAATTTAGTGGAACTCCCGAATTTATTCAACGAGCACAACCACGGCTAGGAGCGAAGTTGTTGAGTCAGGGGTGAAACCTATATCTTAATAACCTGTTCCACTCCCTAAAATGGTTTTCAAAATCTCTCACCAAAGACTCGACTATATCAATGACTCGAGTCGCGTGATGACTAGGAGGACGAATGCCATGAGCTGCATCCCAGTGGAAGCATAGGTGTT
The DNA here is from genome assembly GCF_002127325.2 of Helianthus annuus. NCBI lineage: Eukaryota > Viridiplantae > Streptophyta > Magnoliopsida > Asterales > Asteraceae > Helianthus > Helianthus annuus. The sequence goes on from NC_035446.2 coordinate 18,988,488, forward strand.
GTTTGTTTTTTCAGAGGTAAAATGTCTGCAGTCTGCGGACCACATCTGCAGACATCTGTAGCAGAAGAGGTGGACCAAACCTCTGCAGTCTGCACGAAGAAGACTGTTTGTTTTTTAACTTCTGCAACCTATCGAAATAAACTGAAATTAAACTGATTTATCAAAATAGTTGGGTAACGAAAAATTACAATATAATAAAATATTCAAATGAATACCTTCTATACCACACAATCAACCATCATGAGCACAATCAATCAAACAAACAACATTTTTCAGAATATAAAGTAATGACAAATGTTCATCACCTACAGACGAAAATAGAAAAATTCACCAAAACCCTTTTCAATTCCTTCAAAACCCATATCAAAAAACTCAATTTAAAAAAAAAAGATGGTTGAATGAAAAGTCATACAGCATTGAATAGCAACATTTTCATTCATTTTTTGGCGCAAATTACTTCACCAGATCTCTGATTTCTTCAAAAAGTTACTTTATACAACCTTACCAATTGAATGAAGAATGAAACTTTGAAGCTAGAACCCCAAAAATTTCAGACAGAAATAAACGACAACAGGAAGAGGTGGCTAACAAAGAAGAGGCAAATGACAGCTATATATCTCTAATACAATTAGCCTTTCAAAAAAATATCTCTGAACCGATCATCATCCTCCGGTGACGATGGGGCTGGGGGAGGAGGGTGACGGCGGCGCTGGGGATGAGGGTGACGGAGGTGGGGCTAGGGAGGAGGGTGACGGCGGCAGTGGTGGAGGAGATGTGCTATTGTTTTGGATGAAAAATGTCCATGTTTTGTGTTTATGATACTAGGGCAAGAAGAACATGGAAGAAGAGGTTAGAAGGGGTTATCCCACATCTGTATCAAAAAGAGGAGGCGCAGATGTTTTTTAATGAAATGTCTTCGAGAAAACAAACACTCTGCAGACCCAAATGTCTGCGCGTGGTCTGCACGGCACAGACATAAGAGGACTAGAAGAGCTTTTCAGAAAAAACAAACAACACCATAGTCTACAAGATAAAACGCGTGCACGAAATTGTTGAGGATAGCTGAGTTACTTTGGGTAGTCGACGCCTAAACACCCAAGGCACTCTGTCTACTTTTTCTAGCCTACGATTCGCCGGTTTTACGCTTTACCGAACTTATTTACGCTTATGTGCTACAGATTTAAATTTTACGCTTTAACGATTTCTCGATTTATCGATTTTCGCCCCCCGATTTATAAACACACAACTCGCATAGCCATCGCAATCTAAAACAAAAACCGAATGTTCGCAACAAAACTAAAGTCTAATTTCTCGCCCTCGCTCTCTGTAACAACTGCAACTAAAATCAATAGTTAGGACAATAATTAGTCAATAAGGAAACCCTAATTAAGACACCCAAGTAATTCTGCACTAACCCTAAAATTTTCATAACAATCGGAATCAGGATCAGGGCCCCTAAAACTCAAGGGGGATAAACCCTAAATGATAATTATCTTCGAAATACGTTGTCTAAATTCTGAAATCTCAAAACAGCGACTCAGCAGGCCTATACCCACAACAAGGCTACCCTAGGCCATAGGGGTGTGCCCCGCGACACGTGACAGATGTCGCGTACTCTTCCGCGACACGCAGGAGGTGCACATTTCGGGTATATATAGAGGGCCTTGGGACTTGCAGTTTGCTGTTCATTCGACGTAAAAATTAGAAAGATACGTTGAGTTATACACTGTTTAATACAAAACACACACGAATCACGAGGTGCTGCCGCAATCAGGGTAATAACTCGATCGCTATTACGATTCAACGTCCGATCGATTATAACTATCCAACGATAGTCCAGGTGCTGCTCAATTGAGCTTGTACTTTGATTATTTGTCGTGATTTCGACTTGAATATTAGAGTGCTGTTCGAATTCGGACTATGCTCTGTTATTCGTTGTGAATCCGATTGAATTATCGAGTATTGCACTGATTAATCGTTGTGAGGGTTTAATCTCGTGAATTGACGTAACTGCTGTATTAGTTACTAACCTGCCTATGTGTGCATTGTGTTAAATTAGGTTTAATCAAGGCTAATCAGTAGGCTTATATCTTGCTCGTTAATCTGCAATGTGAGTCATTCTTCTTTTTAAACTGTTTTCTCACAGTTTGTGAGTAAGTATTACAAAACTCCAAGTTAGTTTCAAAGGTTATAATTACAGGGATTAAGTCTATGTAATCACCATATTACAGCCGGTATATGGGGTTTTGTATACATTACTTATTTCCCGTCACACTTGGACAAACGGGTGGCCAAGGGGTGATCTGACCACAGTCACAGACACCATTGGACAAATGGGCTAGCCAATGGTTGGTCGAGTGACAAATACTGTGGGTAGTTGGTTTGATATCAGAAACATTGTAATTCCCCTTAATACTGTAATTTATGTAGGATCGTTTGATGACCCGAACGAGTCGTTCAGAGGTGTTTTCGTCAAGTACAGGTGCGGAAAACAAGTAAATGACGTAGGAATAGCTTGTATATCACTTTAAACTCTTTTTCTATTAATTTGACGATGAGTACAATCTGTTTTCGATCCGGCAGCACCTCGGTACGAAAATCAGGAACCGTTACAAATGAGATCGCTCTAAGGGTATTTATAGGCTACTGGAACCGGTTATTGGACAGGCCCAATAAGCGGTCCATATACATGTCATAAAAGCGGTCCACATGTTGACACATGAGCGGTCCACATCCTTGACACATAAGCGGCCCACTATCACCATGTACCTATGAGCGGTCCAAACCCTATAAACCTATACAATCTCACTATTTCTCGTATATTGTGCCCAGATCTAACATTTAAGACTAATGACTCGATACAAGACGTAATCAGCAGATGTAGTGCACCAACAGACTCCCCCTCAGATGTTGATGGAGTCGACTATCGAGTCACACCATGCTGTATCTTCACATCTTCAGTCTTGATCAGTCTTCGAGCTTTTCTTTCTCTATCTACAGACTCCCCCTCTCGATTTGCTGGCATTCCTTTGATCTTCAGCAACATCTTCAGGATCGTTGTCTGATCTACACAGGCCTTCGGAATCAAATAACCTAGCTTTAAAAAACACTTTAATTCTCTTGATCAGATCTCTTGATTCCTGCACAATCTTAACCCAGAAATAAATTTTCTAGATTCATCACATATCAACAACCTGTGCACCAACACATGACTCTCTTTCACCAATCTATGATGAACCACTTGAAGAAGGTTAGAATTAACGAAAACTGTTAGATTTACACAAACACTCCCCCTCAAATACTGTTCATCATGTTTAGCACTCGGAATTTTGAAAATCAGTTTTCCAACATCAGTTGTCGAAAATCTTTTTGACTTTTTCAAAAATTTATGCTAAAACATACACAAAATCTTTTTGGATTTTCAATATGAGAAAATAAAATGCAGAAATAAACTATTTACACACAATATTTTTGTGAGTTCGTGCAAGAGGATCATATCAGTTTATGAAACAGATCACCAACACCGTTAAGCTTGATTTCATTCTAAGTTTTAAACAATTTACCTAGATTGTCAGTATGTTTGTCCACTTAAATTCTCAACACAAATTTCAATCGATTCGAGATACGATATTAATGTTTTAGAGACTTAAACTTAATTGTGTATCACTCCACTTGAATATACTCTCGTATCCAGATCCCAAATATTCAGTCTTACAGGTGAGTATGCCACAGCTGATATCTGTAAGGGGTTAGATGCGAAACCGTGAGAGCTCAGGTCAGAACTTCCGTTCAGCAGAGAGATGACGGCTCGACTTTAGGTGGGTCCCCTTTAGAGGATCTTTTTGTATTACAACAGCAGCGACTATCAATTTTATTGTTTCATCAGCATGCTGAGGGCGGCGCTTATGTTTCAAAGCATTTGCAGAAAGTATTATCCGGGGACTAGGTCAGTACTTCCATACAGCAGAAGTCCCGGGATAATACCCCAGATATCACTGAGTATAAAGACCTAGTATCTCAGAATACGGGACCTTTCAAACAAGATTTCGGGGGTTACCCATATATCCAAGAATAGTTACCCACAAATTAAGTAAGTTTAGATTTAGATTTATATCTCGTATCAATTTACTAAATGTGCGAAAATCTACTGACACACCCGCAGTAAGATTGTTTAACACTTTTAACTTCACAATTCTTTAGCGTGCCGTGATAGTCCACTGATGTACTATCATTTCCTCTTTTTCGCAACAAAACTCATTTTTGAATTTTATCATGTTTTTGGCTTTTTCAAATTTTCAAATGTTTTTGGATTTTCTGAAATTTCCCTACTCCCCCTAAAATGCAAACACATTTTAAAGAAAATTTGAAAACTTCTAAATATATGACCTACTAAAAACATAAAATGCAACAACAAACTGTACAGAAACTTGACAACTGACACTGAATCACATCAAATCGCCATTCACTAGGCATAAACAATCTGAACTCCCCCTATCACAAACCATTTTCTCATTTAGATTTCAAAACACTTAAGTTTGTTTTAATCAAAATGATTTTTCCGGAAAATGAATTTGTGTTGATAACAACCACTTGTAGGTTAATCAATTTTAAAAACGGGGATGTGGTTCATCATCTTGTCTATCTTTTGCCATGAATAGTAAATCAAGTACAATTTAATGTCCCTGATTTACCATTTACCTTTAAGAACCTTCTGTACCACTTGTAAATGTAAACACTTCAAAGTATACAAACATCTCAAGACTTAACCACAAATACCACTTGTGGGATTAAGATTACCACTTTTAGATACCCAAAAACTACCATGTGTAGGAATATTACGTCTACATCACCATTTTATCAATCAGAATGCCGATTCCTGCTTCGCAATTAACCACCTGGAAGCTCCGGCGTAGTCCTTTCACCTGTAAAATCATCCAAACATTAATCACAAACATTCAAACATCTCAAATACTAGAAAAATGCCGATTCATGATCCACGATATAAACTTGGGATCTCCGGCGTAGTCCTTTGACTATCATGGAAAACAAACATCCATCCAAGTCTTCTCACACTTGATGGATTTCAACTCCTGAGCAGTCGGGTTGTATGTAGCCTTTTTCGTGGCGTAAAAATCTTTGACCCCCTTTGCTCTTCCACTCAACATTTTCCCAAATATCTTTTTAACATTCCCGTTGAATGTTTTCTCGACATCAAAATCATTCTTTTCTTTGTAAAACTGATTCGAAATCTCAGTTTTTCCCACTTTCTTCTTTACTTCCTCAAACTTCAATGATGGAAACTCCTCATCATTCACTGAGATCTTTTTCTCAACCTGTGGCTCTTCTGGCTTTGTGGAACCAGATTCATCGCCAACATTCACTTCATCTTTCTTCGCAACCCACACCTGGTTGTCTTTTCCTTTCTTCTCATACTTGTTCTTTTGTGAAAATTCACCATCCTCGAATTTTGAATTCTCAAAAATTCTCAATTTTTCAGTCGGTGGTTCAACATCAACAACTTTCTCTTTCATCTTCTGAGAAACTCCCTGTTTTACTTTGGCATTCTTGTACAGTTCCATGCAATGTGACCGACTTCATTGCATCTGTAACAGGTTCGAGTCTCTCTTTGATAACAAATCTCATCTCCATTTTTCTTTTTCTCAGCAAGAAACTCTTTGTTGGACTGTTTCCAGAACGATTTCTTCTGTTCCTTGTCTGAGCTTCCACCTGACACAAATTCAGATTTCGTTTTAGAATTTTTCATATTTTTATCATTTTCTGGTGGAATAAAACCTAAACCTTTCTTTTTGTAGCTACGATTTTGGTTAGGTTTCTTTTGAACACCAGGATCAGAATGATAACTCTTTTTCTTGTTTAAACGCTGTTGAACTCTAGAAGTATATTTTTTAGGTTTTTCAAAATTGTTCAAAACTTTTAATTCAGGAATATTAATCTCTACTAGTTTAAAAATTTTGTTGATTAGTTCCGTTTTGATGTTCATTATCGGAAACTCTTTGTTGTAATATAATTTGTCAGAACCATTCAAAGTATAAACAACTTCGAATGTTTCATCATCCAAATTTGCTTTTGATAACAAAAATTCTTTACTGTAACACCGTTTGACCGACGAATTTTGACTGTTAACTGACGACTTTGACCCTCCAGACTCTGACTTTGACTATGTCTCCTCATCAGTGTCCAACACCTGATCGACCACCTTTTTGATTAATTCAGACTCATGATCAGTATCGGATGAGGTAAACGTCACATCAATGTTTTCTGGTAAGACGTCAGTTGTGTCGGTTTTAAGCTGTATATTGACTGCTTTTGCAAGTTGTTCCTCATTTGGTTTTCTAGGTGAATACCCATCCCAAATTGGAGGTGGACACTTGTTATAGCTTACAGTCGATTTCTTACCACAGTCTTTCTTCTTCTTTAGCTTCTCGTCTTGAAAGGCTTCCAAACCTGCAACAGTTGGATAAACACGATCAATGAGATAATCAGAAGTAGTGTAGCTTAACAATAACCTCCTAATTCTCTCATTCTCTATCTTTTCCGTTTCCAACTCTTGCTTCCATTTGGCACTCTCTTCAATGTAGAAATTTATAGCTTTTTGCTTCGACATTAAAGTTGCATTCATCATTGTCAGTGCCTGTTCTCTTTCTGAATTTGTTGTTTGGAGACCAGTTACTGTTTTGTTCAATATATCGTACGATTCTTTCACATAATTAAGGTTGAACAATAACTGCTCCTTTCTTCTCGTACTCAGCAATGATGTCGTTTTTGACTTCACAATCCTTGCAAGCTTCCAAGCACTTCTCGCACGGCTTGACAACTTCAACAATCTTCTCAACTTCGATTGTTTTAATAACTTCAACCACCTTTTCTACTTCAATCACCTTTTCTTCTTCTTTTACAACCTCAGTAATCTTCTCAACAACATTCTCAGTACTTTGAAAATCACCTTCAGATTTAGTTTGTTGTTCTTGAGCAGCTCGTTTTTCCTTTAGTTTCTCCATCCGTTCTGCAAAATATAAATGAAAACTATCAGGAGAAAGATGAGACTTAGCAACATTTATATGTTTTTCCTCATCATCACTGCTGCTGTGATCAGGTGACTGATCAAACTGAACAGATTTTTCAGAATCATCATCAGAAACACCAGAATCAGAAGGTGTTTTATCAAATACAACTGGTTTTTCTGAAACAATTTCATTCTGTACACTCTCATCAGAACTCGATAAACTCTCATCTGAACCGTCTGAAATTTCTCCAGATCTTTCTGAAAGTTCATCAGTACTTTCTGAATTTTCAGCAGATAATACAGACTTTTCATTCTCACTTGGCACATTCACACCAATCGATTTCATCCAAGTAGTAAACAAATCTGGCTCTCGGATAATCTTGGCAATGAAAGCTTTGTATTCACCCTTCTCATCCACAAACATATCCCAACTGAAACCTTCTGGTAGTTTCTCATCATCTTGATCGATAATGCGTGCTGCTGTGGCTTCCGATGATATGTAATCACTCCAGCTGAAATCTACCAAACATGCTCTTTTGGGATCTTCAATCTTTCTTCCATGAGCTGTCTGAGGTTCCTGGGATTGCCCGACTTGCTGATAGATAGCTTTGCGGTAGTAGTCATCTTTCCCGAATGGATTCTGTGCTCCGCTAGCTTCTCTTCCTTTGCACTCCCGCTTGAAATGGCCCTTCTCCCTGCATCGAAAACAAGTAACTTTAGATTTATCAAAACCTAAAGTAGAAACATGTGCATCAAGAAAGTCATTTCTCCCGGTAATGGTTTTGAATTTCTCAGCCCGACGAAGAACACTCGCAAGACACCATTTGATATCCATAAGTTCCATTTCCTCGGCGTCTATTTGATCGTAATCCTCTTTGGTGAGCATAGGATTTCCGATCCGACCAGCAACCAGACCTTCATAAGATAACAGAACAGAACCTAGAAGTGCCATGTGGTCTTTTGCAGTGTCTTCAGAGAAGCTTTGACCTTCTGGAAGGTTGAGAGCTATGTTGCACTGAATCACGTATCCGTTTCCAGTTTTTGTACTCTGAGACTGAAAGCTTGTGTTAGTCTCTTTTGGATTCACACTTGGAAATGATGAAAACCCGCTGCTGCTCCTGTTTGAACCCTGATCAACTTTGTCTGATGAATCTCCAGCACTGAAAGCGGTTTGAATCTTTGGACTTCTTTCAGCTTCAGAAACTGGAACACTACCTTTATAGTACATTTTAATATCCTGTTGACCACTAGAACTGTTCATTCTAGCGATCTTTTGCTGTTCAAGATTCTGAGCCTCTAATTTTTCAATAAATTGCCCAATTGTCAGTCCGTCATAAACACCCGTGTTTTTCAATATCATCAAATACGTTCCCCACTCTTTCTGAGGTAACGCGTCAGCCAATTTATCCACATACTCTTCAGGTTTTTTATCAACACCAATCATTGTTAATGATCTCACTAAGTGACAATATCTTTCAATCAGCGTCTTAGTATCCTCTCCTGGTAGACTGCTAAAAAGATCAAACTCTTTCTTAAGCAATGCCTTTTTGCTTTTAACCATACTCGTACTTCCCTCGAATTTGATTTTAAGAGCTTCCCATATTGACTTAGCAGTTTTGTCATGTTCTAACAGAATGAATATATCTTCTTTAATCGCCTGCTGTAACAAACTGATCATCATTTTTTCTGCTCTGTACATTGCACGTTCTTGATCTGTAAATTCAGATATCTGCTTGATAACATTCACCTCTGTTCTTGGTAACACATACTTCTTCAAGATACATTCCCATGATCTAAGATGATTTGCTTGAACCCAGTTTTCAAAACGATCCTTCCACCTGTAGTATTCTTCAATACTCATCAGTTTAGGGGGTTTCTGGGTGGTTCCCGTCTCATTTTCAAGATTCATGGCTTGAGCAATCGCGGCTGGAGTGCTCGGTGTAGCAAACGCGTTGAAGAATTCAGAACTCATGTTGACTTAACACAAAATTCAATGCAGCTGACGGAAAAGCGGTTCAACAACAATCACAAAAGCGATCCAATCAAAATTCAACCTAATGAGCGGTCCAAACTAATTATGTTCGAGCGGTTCAAGTGTTGTTGTTCGAGCCGTTCACAAGTGTTGTTCGAGCGGTTCACAAGTGTTGTTCGAGCGGTTCACAAGTGTTGTTCGAGCGGTTCAGATAAGCGATTCAAGTCAGAACGAACGAATGAGCGGTCCTAAACACGTACAGATAAGCGGTTCAAGCTAGATCCAAAAGGCGATCCAGAGTAGTTTCAGAAAAGCGATCCAACTTCGGACAACAGTTTGACCCACTATTTCTTTGAATTACAATCCCAAACTTTCAAGGGTTTGTCTTTATACCATCGCGCACAATCTCAGGGATTTTGAGCAAATTTCGACTGTGAAAAATATCTGAAACTGAAAAAGAATGAGTAGAAGATAGAATTTTCGACAATTTTCAGCTATTTCCTGTAGAACTCCTCTTCCTGAAGCTCTGATACCACTTGTAGGATCGTTTGATGACCCGAACGAGTCGTTCAGAGCTGTTTTCGTCAAGTACAGGTGCGGAAAACAAGTAAATGACGTAGGAATAGCTTGTATATCACTTTAAACTCTTTTTCTATTAATTTGACGATGAGTACAATCTGTTTTCGATCCGGCAGCACCTCGGTACGAAAATCAGGAACCGTTACAAATGAGATCGCTCTAAGGGTATTTATAGAGATCTGGAACCGCTTATTGGACAGGCCCAATAAGCGATCCAGGTACATGTCATAAAAGCGGTCCAACTATCTAAATGACTAATGAGCGATCCACATGCTTGACACATAAGCGGCCCAAGATCACCATGTACCTATGAGCGATCCATAACCCTAAAACTAATACAATCTCACTATTTCTCGTATGTTGTGCCCAGATCTAACATTTAAGACTAATGACTCGATACAAGACGTAATCAGCAGATGTAATGCACCAACAATTTATAACTAACGGGTCGTTTTAGAAAACAGAATGATTCACTCAGTATTTCCCCGCTGACAAAACCTTTTTCAAACATGTTTCAGGTGATCTGTGTGATCCAGGAAAAGTGCAGTAAAGCACTACAAGCTCAGAGAAGTGGCTCAATGTGAATAAATAAATAAAACATGTTTTGGAAAATAATGATTTCTGGGTGAAATCAACTTATTGTAAATTATGGGAATTTATCCCTAAAACTTTGTATAATATATTAAACGAGCATTTTTACGGTGAAAAGATCCTGTAATAAAAGACTTCCGCTGCCGCATAAATCAGATACCACGGGTACCACTGGACTGCTCGCGACTCCCGATTCCGTCCAGGGTGGGTCGCGGGTCATGACAGAAGGTGGTATCAGAGCTAATAATTAATAACTATTGAGCCACTGATCGAGCCACTGATTTAAGCCTATTACGGAATTAAGTATTTGACAAAATACTTAATCCTACTAGTTATCATTCTGTGATTATTTGTTGTACTAACTGATTATTTGTTAGTTACAGTATGGGCAAACAAAAGCTGTCTGCTATCTACCACAAATTAGATATTGCATCTTCTTCTAAAAACCCAGTAAACCTAGAAGAAGGAATCTTTGTCCGCAAGGCAAACTATGAGAATCCTCTTTCCCCAGAGAAAAGGGATTCGATACTTAAAAAGAGTCAGGAGAAAAAGAAACCCCGAACCAAGAGAGTTAGGTTTAACCCAGAAGTCCAAGAGTTGGGTAATAGTACACCTTGGGAAGATAAAATAGACAAGAAATAGGCAAATCTCTATATACTAGCTACTGTAGCAGAAAATGCCAACCTCTAAATATCCGATAAGTTGGGTCTAGTAAGAGAAATCACAATCCAGTAAATAAATAAAGTCCTAGTGTGTTTATTTCTATTGTCCTTTGTATAAATTAGTATGCAATAAAACTTCAGTGTTTGTTTGTTAAACTTTGTTCCAAAGTTTTAACATTGCATTCTTGTATTTTGCATATATACTATGCAGCATGAATGAGATATCGGAAGCATTCCAGAATCTCAACTTATATCCAGTGCCTATTAGGGATGAGCATATCGGTATCCGATACTGAACCGATACCGATACCGCTTAATACCGATCCCGAATTTCACCCAAACTAGGTACCGATACCGATACCGAAACATGTCGGTTAGGTATCGGTACGGTACGGTATCGGTATTATACCGTATTTTGAGGGTCGGTATCGGTATAATACCGATACCGTACCGTACCGATACCGAAAACGCCAAAAAGTGGATACCGATCGGGATCGGGATCGGTACGGGATCGGTACGGGATCGGTACGGGATCGGTATGGGATCGGTATTCGGTGGCATATGCTCATCCCTAGTACCTATCGAAGTCTCTTACGACTTTACTGGTTACATTGCTGACATAGAAGAATCTGTGGAATTCAAAGCTCCACCGCTGGAAAAAGCCAAACCTAAAAAGAAGAGAAGATACGTAGGGTGGAGGAAAGTACGCCGTAGGAAACCAACTACTAGGAGACTTCCTAAAATAGAAAATCCTGTGAGCATGAACAAGGGAAAGGAAATAGAAACTGGAGAAAGTTCGAAACCACCAGAAAAGGAAATAGGAATAGATCTTAAGCAAAAGGGAATAGAAATTGGCGAAAGCTCTAAACAGTCTGAGGAAATCACGTTTCCGGACGAAATAGACCGCCTACTGGATAATTGTGATGTTCTAGAGCCTATCAACGATAATCTTTTCTCTTATCCTGCTACAGCCCAATTCCCACTAAACCTAGGACCAGCTATTCCAGACCCACTAGTTCACACCAGACCATTAGGCCAAATGGAGGAATGGTGGACTAATGACTGGCAATTCCAAAATATAGTTAATAGTCCCTATAGTTTTCTCCCACAGTTTGATCCAGAACCTATCCCTAATCCGCCAATGAGCTATGAAAATTTAGGTGAGTTACGTCAGTTTGGTGAAGAACTGATAGGCACCGGGAATAGGATCCGGGAAATGGGGGAGCAGATCTCTTGGAAGTACGACGAGAGGGAGCGTCGTTACTAAAACTGCCAGTGGACCAAAAGATAGGAAGGGCTGGAAGAAGTTTGTCTGTATTATAACTAATATAGTAAAACTGATTCTGTAAAATGGGCAATAAAACCTTGTAAGATATGGTGTGTACGGAGGCATATACAATATACCATAACAAAATGAAAGTCGAGAAATCGACAATTTTGGTTATGTTTGTATGTTGTAGTAATTTATGTATTCATCTGTGCTAAATTGTTATTAATAAGTTAGACACTAATAAATTCCTACTAATTAGCACATGGAAAACGCTAATAATGAACCAATTAATGAAGTAAATCAATCTGAGCAAGAACCGGAAGATCAATATATAACCCGACAAGATATTGAGCACTTTATCGCCCAAGGGATAGCCAATGCTATTCCAGAAATTGTGGCTGCTGTTCAGAAACCTGCCGAACCACAATTAATTCCTAGTAAACGTATTCCAGAAGATAACGGCAGTAACAGCATAAATGGAGGCGGCAATCATGACGATCATGATCCGCAACAGGCCCCACTCCCTAAGAGAATAAAAGCTGCAACACCTGGTTGCACTTACAAAGAATTTCTTGCTTGCAAACCTGCAGAATTTGCAGGTAATGAAGGGGCAACTGCAACACTGCGTTGGTTAGAGAAAACCGAGGCAGTAATTGCAATAAGCAAATGTGCCGAAGAGGATCAAGTAATGTATGCATCAAATCTGTTCAAAGAAGGAGCACTAGAATGGTGGAACACGGTCCTCCAGGCAAAAGGGAGAAGGATAGCCTATGCAATGAATTGGGAAGAATTTAAGAGTCTTGTCGAAAGAAAATTCTGTCCCGAATACGAGAAGGAACAAATGGCAAACAAGTTCCTGAGTCATCGTATGTTAGGTGTAGACTGTCGAGGATATACTTCGACATTCTTTGAATACGCAAGGATGGTGCCAACCCTGGCTTCGCCAGAACCGGTACTCATTTCCCGTTACATCTGGGGGTTAATTAGTGAAATCCGAAACATCGTTAAAGCTGCGAGACCTCGTACCATTGACGATGCGGTAGAATTAGCTAACACCCTAACGGATGAATTGGTGCGCACAAGAGAAGAAGACCGGAAAAAGGAAATAGCTCAGAAGATTACCCAAGGGTTTCGTATGGGTAATATCAAGAAAAGAGGAACAGGGCAATCCTCATCACCTCCTTTCTGCAGAGATTGCAAAAAGAAGCATTATGGACAATGCAATATAGTTTGCAATTTTTGCAAGGCAAAAGGACATCGTGAAGAAGACTGCAGGAAGAAAACAAGAATTTGTTATAACTGCAGATAAAGAGGACATTTTCAATCCGAATGTCCTAAGCTAGCTAAACCAGTAGACAACAAAGCTAAACCAGCTGAAGGAGCAACCAAGAAGAATGTACGCGCATTCCAGCTGACCACTCAAGAGGCCGAACTCATTCCAGATGTGATAGCTGGTACGTTCCTAGTACATGACGTATTTGAAAAAGTATTATTTGACTCTGGTGCGAACCAAAGTTTTATTAATACTTCATTTTGTCAAGCTCTTAAGTTACCTTTAACCACTCTTAGGCAAATTTTCACAGTTGAAACCGCAGAAGGAAATTCTGTGAAAATAAATAAAGTCTGGCAAGAAGGAAAAATAGAACTATTAGGCCATAAGTTTTCTGCAAATCTGTTACCAATGAATTTAGCCGGGTTCGATGTAGTATTAGGAATGGATTGGTTAATAGCCAACCATGCACGAATCCTATGTGACAAAAATGCAGTAGAAATTCAAACCCCTTCAGGAGAGGTAATTGTAATTACTGGAAATAAACCTCGAAAGCCACTGAAATTTATCTCAGTAATGAAATTGGCAAGCTATTCGAGAAAGCAGGAAATGGTGTATATGATTTCAGTAAACATTAACACTAAAGATAAGGAACTTCAGGATATTCCAATAGTCTCAGAATACCCAGACGTTTTTCCAGAAGAATTACCTGGATTACCACCTGATAGAGAAGTAGAATTTAGAATTCATTTAATTCCAGGTACTGCACCAATAGCCAAAGCACCATATAGATTAGCACCTACCGAAATGCTAGAATTGAAAAAGCAATTAGATGAATTATTAAGCAAAGGATTCATACAACCGAGTTCATCCCCTTGGGGTGCACCAGTATTGTTTGTGAAAAAGAAAGATGGATCGATGAGAATGTGTATCGATTATAGAGAATTGAATAAGGTTACGATTAAGAATCGATACCCACTACCTAGGATTGATGATCTTTTTGATCAATTGCAAGGAGCTAGGTATTTCTCTAAGATAGATTTAAGATCTGGATATCATCAGTTGAAGGTACAAGAAGAAGACATACCTAAAACTGCCTTCAGAACTAGGTATGGTCATTATGAGTTTACAGTCATGCCCTTTGGATTAACGAATGCCCCAGCAGCATTCATGGACATGATGAATCGAATCTGTAAACCATACTTGGATAAATTTGTGATCGTTTTCATCGACGATATACTTATTTACTCCAAAAGCCAAAAAGAACATTGTGAACACTTACACGTTCTCTTAACTTTGTTAAGAAAAGAAAGGCTTTATGCCAAATTCTCGAAGTGTGAATTTTGGCTGCAAGAAGTACAATTCTTAGGTCATGTGGTAAATCATGAAGGTATCCATGTAGATCCTGCTAAGATAGAAGCAATTACAAAGTGGAAAGTCCCACAAACAGCTATGGAGATAAGAAGTTTTCTAGGCTTAGCTGGATACTATAGACGATTTATCAAAGATTTTTCTAAGATAGCCGTACCATTAACTAAGTTAACCTGTAAAGCTGCTAAGTTTGAATGGGGACCTAGACAAGAAGAAGCCTTTAAGATTTTAAAGCATAGATTGACGAATGCACCAATCTTAGCTTTACCCGAAGGAACAAAAGACTTTGAAGTATATTGTGATGCTTCAAAATTAGGCTATGGATGTGTGTTAATGCAACACAAGAAGGTAATTGCGTATGCTTCTAGACAATTGAAAAAGCACGAAGAAAATTATACGACTCATGACCTAGAACTAGGAGCCATAATTTTTGCCCTTAAGATATGGAGACATTATCTGTATGGAAGTAAGTTTACTGTTTATACAGATCATAAGAATTTAAGATATATATTTGGGCAAAAAGAGTTAAACATGAGGCAAAGAAGATGGATGGAGATGCTAAGTGATTACGACTGTGATATCCAATATCACGAAGGAAAGGCAAATGTAGTTGCAGATGCCTTAAGTCGTAAGTACCATGAGAAACAGAAACGAGTCCGTGCTCTGAGGTTAAATCTACAAGTAGATTTAATGGCACAAATCAAAGAAGTTCGGAAAACAGCAATCAAAGATGATGCTGAAGGAATGAAAGGTTACCTAAAAGAACTAGAACAAGGAAATGATGGAATTTGGAAATTCCATAAGAAACGAATTTGGGTACCTAAGCAAGGAAAGTTAAGAAATAAGATTTTAGAAGAAGCTCATAAATCTAGGTATACCATGCACCCAGGAAATAATAAGATGTACCAAGATTTAAGAAATAATTTCTGGTGGATACGAATGAAAAAGGATATAGCCAAATACGTATCCAAGTGTTTAACTTGTTCACAAGTTAAAGCTGAACACCAGAAACCTTCAGGACTACTACAACAGTTAGAAATGCCTGTATGGAAATGGGAACTCATAACAATGGATTTTGTTACAAAGTTACCCAAAACCAAAAGAGGTAATGATGCGATTTGGGTAATCGTAGACCGATTAACCAAGTCAGCTCATTTCCTACCAATGAAAGAAACCTTTAGCATGGAAAGGTTAGCACAACTGTACGTGGACGAAGTAGTATCCCTACATGGAGTCCCGCTCTCCATTGTATCGGATAGAGATAGTCGTTTTACATCTCATTTCTGGACAAGTTTTCAGAAAGCAATGGGAACTCGACTAAATCTAAGTACTGCTTATCATCCACAAACAGACGGACAGAGTGAAAGGACAATACAAACTCTAGAAGACATACTCTGAGCATGTGTAATTGACTTTGGTGGTAATTGGGATAGCCATTTGCCATTAATTGAATTCTCCTATAACAATAGTTATCATTCAAGCATCGAAGCTGCACCATTCGAAGCATTGTACGGACGTAAGTGCAGAACTCCAGTATGTTGGGCAGAAATCGGAGAAAGTCAATTATCAGGTCCTGAAATTGTACAAGAAACTACAAACAAGATAACTCAAATCAAGGAGAGATTGAAAACAGCCAGAAATCGCAAGAAAAGCTATGCAGATAATCGTCGCAAGCCACTCGAATTCCAGATAGGAGACAAAGTACTATTGAAAGTATCTCCTTGGAAAGGAGTCGTACGATTTGGTAAGAAAGGAAAACTGAGTCCAAGATATGTTGGACCATTCCCAGTGATCCAACGAATCGGACCAGTAGCTTATCGTTTACAACTACCAGAAGAGTTAGCTGGAGTACATGATGTATTTCATGTATCCAATCTCAAGAAATGTTTATCAGACGAATCCCTAGTAGTACCTCTTCAAGATATAGAGGTAAATGAAAAGCTGAAATTCATAGAGAAACCCCTACAAATAGAAGACCGGAAGATCAAGTTTCTCAAGCACAAACGACTAGTGCTAGTAAAAGTCAAACGGGAATCCAAGAGAGGACCAGAGTACACTTGGGAACTGGAATCAGAAATGAAGCGAAAGTACCCTCATCTTTCAGTAAATCTCGAGGACGAGATTTTTCTCAAGGTGGGGAGGATGTAACAACTGCCACTAAAATCAATAATTAGGACAATAATTAGTCAATAAGGAAACCCTAATTAAGACACCCAAGTAATTCTGCACTAACCCTAAAATTTTCATAACAATCGGAACCAGGATCAGGGCCCCTAAAACTCAAGGGGGATAAACCCTAAATGATAATTATCTTCGAAATACGTTGTCTAAATTCTGAAATCTCAAAACAGCGACTCAGCAGGCCTATACCCACAACAAGGCTACCCTAGGCCATAGGGGTGTGCCCCGCGACACGCGACAGATGTCGCGTACTCTTCCGCGACACGCGGGAGGTGCACATTTCGGGTATATGTAGAGGGCCTTGGGACTTGCAGTTTGCTGTTCATTCGACGTAAAAATTAGAAAGATACGTTGAGTTATACACTGTTTAATACAAAACACACACGAATCACGAGGTGCTGCCGCAATCAGGGTAATAACTCGATCGCTATTACGATTCAACGTCCGATCGATTATAACTATCCAACGATAGTCCAGGTGCTGCTCAATTGAGCTTGTACTTTGATTATTTGTCGTGATTTCGACTTGAATATGAGAGTGCTGTTCGAATTCGGACTATGCTCTGTTATTCGTTGTGAATCCGATTGAATTATCGAGTATTGCACTGATTAATCGTTGTGAGGGTTTAATCTCGTGAATTGACGTAACTGCTGTATTAGTTACTAACCTGCCTGTGTGTGCATTGTGTTAAATTAGGTTTAATCAAGGCTAATCAGTAGGCTTATATCTTGCTCGTTAATCTGCAATGTGAGTCATTCTTCTTTTTAAACTGTTTTCTCACAGTTTGTGAGTAAGTATTACAAAACTCCAAGTTAGTTTCAAAGGTTATAATTACAGGGATTAAGTCTATGTAATCACCATATTACAGCCGGTATGTGGGGTTTTGTATACATTATTTATTTCCCGTCACACTTGGACAAACGGTTGGCCAAGGGGTGATCTGACCACAGTCACAGACACCATTGGACAAATGGGCTAGCCAATGGTTGGTCGAGTGACAAATACTGTGGGTAGTTGGTTTGATATCAGAAACATTGTAATTCCCCTTAATACTGTAATTTATAACTAACGGGTCGTTTTAGAAAACAGAATGATTCACTCAGTATTTCCCCGCTGACAAAACCTTTTTCAAACATGTTTCAGGTGATCTGTGTGATCCAGGAAAAGTGCAGTAAAGCACTACAAGCTCAGAGAAGTGGCTCAGTGTGAATAAATAAATAAAACTTGTTTTGGAAAATAATGATTTCTGGGTGAAATCAACTTATTGTAAATTATGGGAATTTATCCCTAAAACTTTGTATAATATATTAAACGAGCATTTTTACGGTGAAAAGATCTTGTAATAAAAGACTTCCGCTGCCGCATAAATCAGATACCACGGGTACCACTGGACTGCTCGCGGCTCCCGATTCCGTCCAGGGTGGGTCGGGGGTCGTGACACTCTATCTCTCTTCAACGCACCCTCGCGTATTCTACACCGACATGTATGTGTATAAGTATAAACTACACCTATTTATATATATACAAACAAATCACTTGTGTGAGAACTTAGGAATCTCGTGTCTCCTATGTGAATACGTATTACTATACTACCTGCAACAAGTTTTGAACGTGCTCAATCGCATCGAAAAACTTGAAAATCATCATGATCGAATCTCACTCCAAATCTCTCTTTGTCTAGATGTCTTCAAACGATTCTACCTCGAGACGAACAGCTAGACAAAGCGCCGATAAGAGGATTGCCTCGCTTGTGGCTAAGGAAGTGGCCATGGTCATTCCTCAAATTGTCACTCAAGTTCACTCTCTCAGCAACTCTCGAACCTCGGAAGACTCTAAGACGGAAGCGCCGCAATCTGCCTTCCTCTACAAACACTTCAAAGCCTTTGACCCGATGGTCTTCACTGGTGAAGGAGGTGTATCTTAGCTACTCCAGTGGTTCGACTCTATCGAGGTTAACCTTCTTCAGAGTGGGTGCCCTGATCCTTTTCGTACTACATGCGCTACCGGAGTATTTCAATCGCGAGCACTCGACTGGTGGACAGCCGAACGTAACAAACGTGGGATCCACGCAGTTTACACCGTTTCCTGGGATGAGTTGAAGGAGCTCATGAAGAAAGAATACTGCCCTCCCCACGAAGTCCAGAAGCTAGAAGACGAGTTTTGGAAAATCACACAAGTCGAAGGTGACAATGCCGGCTACACAGCAAGGTTCAAACAGCTTAGCAGTATTTGTCCAAGTCAAGTCGACACTTCAGGAAAAACCATCAAGAAGTACATTCGCGGCTTAATTGAGTGTGTGGGTGATTTTGTCGAGGCTGTGAGACCTGCTACCATCGAAGAAACCTATCATTTGGCTGCAGAAATGAACGACAAACGAGTCATAGAAGGATTTTTCTCCAAGAATCCCACCAAGAAGGTTAGCCAAGTTATCACCGTCTCATCTGATGGCACTACCGAGTCGTCTGATGAATCCACCGATGCTACCGACTATTCTACTGACTCATCTGACAACGACATGCCACCATAAGACACCGACGAGCCCAGCCGC
Organism: Helianthus annuus; assembly: GCF_002127325.2. Taxonomy (NCBI): domain Eukaryota; kingdom Viridiplantae; phylum Streptophyta; class Magnoliopsida; order Asterales; family Asteraceae; genus Helianthus; species Helianthus annuus. The sequence goes on from NC_035446.2 coordinate 19,007,956, forward strand.
AAGCGAAAGAACCCGAGTTTTGAATATGCAGCAACAAACTCACACCAAGAAACTCCGAATCCTGAACCTCTCCGAGCAGTCCCAGTTCACTCGAAGCGCGCCTACACTGGAACACATTCCCTATGTCACATGTGTACGTATCATCACCCGGCAGAAGCTAACTGTCGCTATTGCGCAAATTGCAACTCTCTGGGTTATCTTACCCAGCACTATCGCACAAGGCCACGAACTTGAGGAACGCCAGCAACAATCGCAGTCTCCGCAAAAGTCTTCTATCGCAACATCGACTATGCTCTTAACGATGTTGTAATAATACGATTTTCGATTGTTAAATATTCATGTGTGGAACTTATGCTACTACTCGATGCAATGTTGATTCTGTTTCTCTCTTCCCCTCGCACTCGCGCACAAACTATATACTAGCACTATATACTATATGATGTGTTTTACCCCCACTATGCGTTCTTGTAATAAGGTACGATAAACGTGCAAGGATCAAAATAACCACGGGTGCACACGGGATTACTGTGGTCAGTGCACGGAGATCGTAGTAAGTTTCAATGATGCCATAACGTTAAAAGCATGGTTAAGCGTGGTGGATACGCCACTGGTACTTCCTATACATAAGCGTCTTAACCATGTCAACACAGTGTGACACCTATTCACGGGACAGAGGAGTGTGGTTGAAGCATGGTGGATACGCCGCTGGTAATTCCTATATATAAGTGCTTCGCCATGCCAACCAATTTCTTGTGAAGAAAGTGCCATGCGACGTTGAAAGATATTAGACCAAGTATACTATTGAAACTATTTTCGACACACTAAACTACATCGCAAGGCGTAACAATCTCATTGCAACTCAAGCGTGTGATCGCTAGACTTTTCGTAAGTCAACACGTTCAAAATCGCACCATCGCTGGAATCTATCTCACACTCGTTATCACTCTACGCTTAACGCTTCAACGCTTTAGACGCTTACCACTCTATCGCTTATCGCGTATTGTTTGACGTTTATCGCTTATCGCTCGTCGCTTTTCGCTTTAACGCTCATCGCCCCCGTCTTCACTTATTGTTTTCGTTTTCGTTCATCGCTCATCGCTTACTGCTTACCGATTATCGCACTCGCTCGTATCGCTGAACTGAGTTCGTAAATGGCTTCATCACTCAGTTCATCCCACCCTTCTTCTAAACTTGGTCCAACCATTCCTCGTTTGGACCGAGGGAACGAAAATCTATCAGAACAATGTTGACACATGTGACACTGCTTCACGGGACGGAGTCCATATGGCTAAAGCATGGTGGATACACCGTTGGTACTTCCTATATATAAGTGTTTTATCCATATTGTCAAACTTTCGTGGAAAGGTGCCATGTGGGGCCCAACTTTAAACTGAAATTTGTGGTATTATTAAAACCTTTTGTGTCAACAAAACTTTTTCTTACAAAACTTTTACGAAACAAAGGGAGAAATTCCTAAATTTTAATCAAAACCTTTGACAAAACAAGATTTTCTCATGACGATGGTGTAACAATCGACTCAAGTTAACGCCGCGTGATGAGAAAATGTCGTAAGACGAGTTTTGTTACCTTGAAATCTTTTAATAACTTAACAAAACTTCTCTTATAAGCACTGGTGTGAACATTGATACAGTTCAACACTGCACTGTGAGGAAATTTTCATAAAACCAATGTTTTCAAACCTTTTCGCATCAAATTAATCAAACTTTTCGAGAAATGAAAACGCTTTTGGATCGCCTATTCGTGAGTTACCATCCTTATACGAATCGCCTTACTCGCCGCTCTCGTCTAGTCTCCACAATGCTTTCACTCGTCAATTTTCGATCGATCGCTCGCCTATCTTGATGCTTCTTATCGCTTCCTCACTGGCATCAATCCTCGCAACCCTCCTTGTGGATTAATTTCGGGACGAAATTTACTAAAGTAGTGGAGACTGTAACAACCCGAACGTTCGTGCGTTGTTACTACTCGTTATACCTAGCACCAGAGATTCGGATCATAATATAACTATATCGCTTACAAAGTTATTTCACAATCTTTTCGCATATTACGCATACTTTATCAACACAGCGCATACACTAACGCTCACGATGACGTCAAGTGAGGACTTACACTACTCTCCTCGATAGCTGTGATGCGACGTAACGCAACGCAAAGCAAGACTCGAACACGCACCCGTGATCACACGCAAATCGATTGTCACACCCCTAATTTCCACGTGTCACCAGTGGGCCTGGTGGGGGATTATCGTGACGTAGTTGATATCATCATAGTCAAACAACACAAATTATAATGCACAGCAGAAGCAAAGATAGATTCATTTCAACTTAAATTATTGTAATATTCGAGTATCACAAAATGTGGAAATAGAATCCACAGGCAGAATCAAATAAAAAGGAAACTTCATTTCAACAGATTTCATGCATCCTAAGCTTGCGAGACTTCTATGGATGCTTAAGGAGTGACCAGCCTATTACGCGTAGCACCTGCACTTAGTCTTTTTGGAAAATACGTCAGTTTACACTAGTAAATACAATTTAACTGACTCATTTTGAAAATGTTTAAAATTGATTTAAATGCTCGTGGCATAAAACTTTTTATAACTTGGGATAATTATTTGCTTAATAATCTTGTAAAAGAATTACATGTTCGTTCTGCGTTCGGTAGCCCGGGTCATGCCGGGTTAAAGATTAATAGACGCACCACTTAATATAATTCCGCCGCGAGACTTCTCTCGTACCGACGATTATACATGTTGTACAACACTACGGGTGTACGCCTACACCCGAGTGCTAAGGTCGTGGCCATTCTTTGAATGATGCCAAGGATATCCGGGACATGGTCATTAAGCCCCCAAAGGCGTTAAACAAACAAAACAGCATTTTTAAACGGGTTAATTTGACTGCACATAACCAAGACCGGTTAAGGTCAATTCCCCGACCAAGCGGTATTTTATATACCGTACCCCAAGCCCGTATAGGGAAAATAAGTTAAACGTATTTACCTGAGCAAAGTATAAACCAAATATAACGAGTGCACGTAGCTTTTACTGGGCTCCTAGATCTGGAAATTAAGGTTTTAATAACCTATTAGAATCCTAACGGGTCTTAAGCTTAGACCGGTTAGTTTTATATAAAGATTACGGTTTTAAACGCACAATAAGGCGAAGACCGTTTTAGAATGTGGTTTTGTCCCAACAAGCTTGCACACTTGTTTTATATGGGTAACATAATCACATTCTGGATTTTGAGACCAAAAAGATATGGTTTGACCCGTTTCGGCTAAAATGGCCAAACTAGTCACAAAAGCCGATCCGAACGCGTATAATGCGCAACGAGTAACCATAAGAGTCAAATACAAGTTTCTGAAGTCAATATGCTAAAAATATGTTGTGATATCAGAATGATACCTTCCATTATGCCCCAAATGATTTTAAACCAAAACTATGCCTCATAAGGGCGTTTTGGTCATTTTATAAGGTGTAAAAGGTTTAAAATGATAACCTGAGTTACAGGTCTGATTAAATTAGTAACTATACTTAATTTACTAAGTTATAACAGTAGGGTATCAAATTTATGTGAAATTTATTATCTTTAACCTTACTATGCACCGTAGGGGCATTTTGGTAATTTCACATGTGCCTAAAAGGTCAATTCTGGAATTCTGAGTTCAAAACATATTCCTACTGTTTAAAGTATAAAAATTCACTAATTACATCAGTAGGTTCAAACCCTTAAGCTTAATAAGGTTCTAGTGCACACTTATACGTTAAAAATGCCTAAAAAGGCGATTTGGAGCCATTTCCGGGTTTTCTGTAAAAAGTTGATATTTTTAATATTCCAGAAGGCTCAAAATAATTTATTTATCATAACAAATCAGTAGAAATTGGTTTGAGGTCAAAAGGATTTGTAAAACTCATTTTATGGCTAAAAAGGGCAAAACCGGCATAAACCGAATTAATCTTAGAACACTATGTTATGCTCAGCTTAAAAATAAATAAAAATCTCCAAAAATCCCAAAATATTATTTTATAACAGTGGGTAAAGAGTTTGGTATAAAAATTTGGGTTTTGATAGGCTATACATAATTTACGCCATTTAATTAGTAAAGAAGCTCTTAATTACGCTATTGAGCATAACTCTTAATCTAGACCTCAAACTGACTTCAAATTTTGGGTGCAAGTTTATAAATCAGTAGCTAAGTTGCCTACCCTTTTACATTTTCAAAAATCACGTTTTAGGGTCAAATGGGCATATTGGTCAACATATAAGCGATTAACGGAAACATGCATGTGAATAGGATATCTAATGAACCAAGTTGTATAATATCAGAGGGTTATACTAACATGTAAATAGGTTCAAAAGAAGCTCTAAGGCAATCCTAATCTTGGCTTAAACGAGTCAGAACTGAAAGTCAAAGCAGAAGTCAAACTTTGCGACTTTCGGTTCCAAACCGAGCCTAAACTGAAAATTGTCGAGTTGAACATGTTGGAACATGTTCTTACATTAATTACCAAGTTATTTTAATGATCAAACAGGTTGCATGCAACCTACATTGCTAATTATGTATTAATTCGCAGATAACCTTTCTGTTGACTTTTTATAACAAGCTTTGACTCGACAATTAACATAGTTAGAGTGGGAATCTGGAAATACCCTTTTAAGGGTTTGTTACCCACATAATTACCTACTTAAAGGTACTTTTAATTCGTGATTTGACAGAGCACATTTTAATTAATCACGAAGTCAAACCTTAATTACGATGGTTTGACTTTTAGCTAATTAACTAAGCTAAAACGAATTAGGAAGGGTTAAGGACACTTACAAGAGTCCTAATTGAGATTAGAGAGCCTAAGGAAGAGTGCTTGCTGTCCAGAGAGCTCCAGGAGTGAACTTGTGCAAAGTTATAAATGAATGCAAGTGATGTTCACAACTTCAAGCTTCTTATATAACAATTTTGATCTCATAGGATGGTGCCAAACAAGTCTACACATGATACAAGATCATTACAGGTGCCCCCTATGCATGAAATACCATTGGGGCAGCCCCTGGTATATAAAACAAGCTCTCAAAGTCGGTTAACAGGCCTGAAATGGCAGCTGTCCACGTTTTCTGTAACTGGCTGTCTGATGCGGCCCGCCTGAGGTTTCAGGGGGTTCTAATGCGGGCTGCCTGACCTGTCTGATCAGTCAACAAGTTTCCAAACTTTGCAATTTCAGTCCCTGGTCCTTTGTAACGTGGTTTTAAATCCTTAAATTGCATTTCCAGCCTTCTAACTTGATTTTTAAGGGCCTTGGGACTTTTACTAACTTGGTTAAGTCCTTGACTAACCTTGTAACCACTCATAAGGCCATAGAATTCAATGTTGATGCTTTTAACCCCTCGAACACGAATTTGATCATAACTTTCTCATACGATAACGAAACTTTATGAAATTTTAACCACATATTCTAGTGAGTATATTTTATCATTACAAAGCTTCAGGTCTGCCAAAAGGTCACTCAGAGGTATACTTTGCACATGTTGACACTTTTAGCCCCTGTAGTTTGTAATTCCTCACTTTCCTTTATGTTTCGCTTCGTATGATCCATGATTTATTCGTTGGAAGGTATAAACATTATGTAGGGCTATTTTAGAATATATTTATCCATTGTTGACACTTTGGACCCTTATATTCACATAGTTTCCCCGTTTGTCAACTTTAGTCCCTCCAAAGTATTCTTTCTCACGTTCAGGGCTTATGACACGTGTTTATACTTTATTGGACACAAATTTTCTAGGTGTTACATCCTCACCCCCTTAAAAGAAATCTCTTCCTCGAGATTTAAGGGAACAGATGAGGGTATTTCTCTTTCATTGAGGATTCTAGCTCCCACGTGTATTCAGGACCTCTGCGGGCGTCCCACTTCACCTTGACAATAGGCACAAGCTTTCTCCGAAGATTCTTTACCTGTCGATCCTCAATCGACACAGGTTTTTCCACAAATTTTAAGCTCTCGTCTATATGCACATCTGTGTGTGGTATGACTAGCGACTCATCGGCCAGACATTTCTTCAGATTGCAGACGTGAAATACATTATGAATACCATCGAGCTCCTCAGGTAAGTTTAACTTGTAAGCCACTGATCCTACACATTCGATGATTTCAAATGGTCCTATATACCTTGGGCTTAACTTACCTTTCTTGCCAAATCGCATCACCCCTTTCCAAGGTGATACTTTGAGCAAAACTTTATCGCCAACCTCAAACTTGAGAGGTTTTCTCCTTTCATCCGCATAGCTTTTCTGCCTGTCCCGAGCAGCTTTCAGGCGGTCGCGAATTTGGACAATCTTGTCCGTTGTCTCGAAGACTAAGTCAGGACCTGATAATTACGTATCTCCTACTTCTGCCCAGCAAATGGGCGTTCTGCATTTTCTACCATATAGTGCCTCAAAAGGCGCAGCCTTAATGCTAGTATGGTAGCTATTATTGTAGGAGAACTCGAGCAACGGTAAATGCTTGTCCCAACTACCTCCCAGATCAATTACACATGCACGCAGCATGTCTTCCAATGTTTGAATAGTACGCTCACTTTGCCCATCCGTCTGAGGATGGTAAGCCGTACTGAAATTCAATTGAGTGCCCAGAGACTGTTAGAATTCCAGAAATGAGATGTGTATCTAGTATCCCGATCTGAGATAATAGATACTGGTACGCCATGCAAGGCCACAATCTTATCCACGTACAGTTGGGCTAGCATGTCAGAGCTGAAGGTCTCTCTAATGGGCAGGAAATGTGCTGACTTAGTCAGTCTATCAACTATGACCCATATAGTATCATTTCCCTTCGGCGTCTTAGGCAATTTGGTGATGAAGTCCATCGTTACCATTTCCCATTTCCAATTGGGAATTTCAGGCTGTTGCAGCAAACCTGACGGCTTCTGATGTTCAGCTTTGACTTTAGCACACGTCAAGCATTTAGCTACATAAGCAGCTATAGACTTTTTCAAGCCTATCCACCAATAATTTGCCTTTAAATCCTGGTACATCTTATCAGCTCCAGGATGGACGAAATACTTGGAACTGTGGGCTTCCTTGAGAATAACATCCCGAAGTCCTCCATATACAGGAACCCATATTCGTCCATTTAATCTCAACATTCCGTCTTTATCGTAGGACAACTGTTCTTCAGTTACTCCTAATTTCTCCTCAGGATAGTTAGCTTCCAACACAGCTTCCTTTTGTGCAGCTAACAACCTTTCATTCAAACTGATCTTAATTTCAATGCTCTTGGCATTGATCCTTATCGGCTTCACTCTTTCCTTCCTGCTCAAAGCATCTGCGACTACATTGGCCTTGCCTGGATGGTATCTTATTTCACAATCATAATCGTTCAAGGTTTCCATCCATCGTCGCTGCCTCATGTTCAAATCCTTCTGATTGAACAGGTGTTGAAGGCTCTTGTGGTCGGAATAGATCACACACTTCGTCCCATACAGATAATGCCTCCAAAGCTTAAGTGCAAATACAACGGCACCCAACTCTAAGTCATGGGTGGTGTAATTCTTTTCGTGCACCTTTAATTGACGCGAAGCATAGGCTATGACCTTGCCCTTTTGCATTAACACACAACCCATTCCGGTGTGTGATGCATCACAATACACCACAAATTCTTCAATGCCTTCAGGTAGAGTCAACACTGGTGCGTTACTCAACTTCTACTTCAAGATATCAAAAGATTCTTGCTGCTTAGGCCCCCAATTAAACTTAATGTTCTTACGCGTTAACGAAGTTAAGGGTGCAGCAATCCTTGAGAAGTTTTCAATAAAACGCCTATAGTATCCAGCCAAACCTAGGAAGCTACGAATCTCTGAAGGTGTCTTTGGCTCTTGCCAGTTCATAATAGCTTCTATCTTTGCGGGATCCACTTGAATTTCACGTTCGCTCACAACATGTCCAAGGAACTGGACTTCGCGAAGCCAAAATTCACATTTTGAAAACTTGGCATAGAGCTTTTCTTGATGGAGCAGCTTAAGAATGCACCGAAGATGCTTCTCATGGTCAGCTTGGTTCTTTTAATAGATGGGGATGTCATCGATGAAGACGATGACAAATTTATCCAGATAAGGCTTGCATACGTGATTCATGAGATCCATGAATGCGGCAGGTGCGTTAGTGAGCCCAAAAGGCATCACTAGGAACTCGTAATGACCATAACGAGTCCTAAACGCGGTCTTATATACGTCCTCCTCCTTGACTTTCAATTGATGATAGCCTGACCTGAGATCTATCTTGGAAAAGTAACTTGCTCACTGCAGCGGTCGAATAGATCATCGATTCTAGGCAAAGGATATCTGTTCTTGATAGTAACCTTGTTTAGTTCACGGTAATCAATGCATAGACGCATTGATCCATCCTTCTTTTTAATAAACAGAATTGGCGCTCCCCATGGAGATGAACTAGGTCTAATAAAACCTTTAGCTAGTAAATCATCTAGCTGTGTCCTTAATTCCTTCATCTCCGTTGGCGCTAATCTATATGGTGCTCTGGCTACTGGTGCAGCTCCGGGGATGATGTCAATCTTGAATTCCACCTGCCTATCTGGTGGCAAACCAGGTAGTTCCTCCGGAAAAACCTCGGGATAATCAGAAATGACTGGTATGTCTTCGATCCTGGGCTTCTTCTCGTCAATGGTTACTTGTGCCATATAAATGACACAACCCTTACTCATGCATCCGGATGCCTTAAGCATGGCCACTTGCTCTGGCAATCCATGTTGAGTATCTCCCTGAATAGTGAGTGGCTCACCAGATGGGGTCTTGATCACTACCTGCTTTTTATTGCACACTATCTTGGCTTGGTTACGCGATAACCAATCCATTCCTATTACTACATCAAAGCCTGCTAGCTTAAAGGGTAACAAGGACAAAGGAAAAGAGTGGTTCCTAATGGATAGGACACATCCATCTAATACAGTCGAAACTGTTTCTATTGTTCCGTCAGCTAATTCCACTTCATATTTCATACTTAAAATTTTAACAGGTAATTTCAACAGTTCACAGAACTTATTATCTACAAAGGATCTATCTGCCCCAGAGTCAAACAATACTCTTGCGTAGACATCATTAATGAGAAAAGTACCTGTTATGACATTATCATCCTGAATAGCTTCCTTCGCATCCATGCGGAAGACCCTTGCATTAGTCTTCTTTCCCTCTTCTGCTTTCTTGGCAAGTTTCGGGCAGTTGGGTCTAATATGTCCCTTCTCATTACAATTGTAGCAGGTGGCATCCTTAAGTTTCTTGCAATCTAATGCTTTATGATCCGGGGACTTGCAAATCCCACATAGTTTCTGCTGAGATTGGGATCTAGACTCCTGCCTGCATTTCCCGAAATGGTGCTTCTTGCAAACTTTGCACCTGGGTTTCTCACCCGACTGTTGATCTCCCTTCTTGGATCCCGACCCTTTCTTGTGGTCGTCATTGCCCTTACGCTTCTTATCTGAGCGTCGCGAACCATCATCTTCGCGTTTTCGTGTCTCAGCATCTGCAACTCTCAGGGATCTCTGTCTAACTGCGTCTAGTGTAAGGGACAGAGATATGTCATCTACTGATCGAAACGTAGTGGGCCGAGAGGCCTTGACGCTTGCTTTAATTTCTGGTGCCAGACCCCCAATGAAACGGGCTACCCTCTTCGGTTCAGGTGTTACAAGATAGGGAACTAGCCTTGACAAGGTATAGAAGGTTGTGAGGTACGCCTGGCAGTCCAGGTTCTTCATGACTAAGGACAGAAAATCAGATTCTATCCTTTCAACCTCGTGTTGGGGACAGTAATTCTCCTTGATCAAGGCAACAAATTGTTCCTAAGACATGTTGTATAGAGGTATCTTCCCGGTGGCTTGAATCAGCGACTTCCACCATGATAGGGCATCACCCTTGAAGGATTGTGACACAAACTTCACAATATCTCTTTCAGCACAGCCACTTATATCCCCTACTGTCTCCATCTCATCAAGCCAAGTCATACAGTCCACTGCCCCCTTCTCCCCAGTAAAATCCTGGGGTTTACAAGACACAAAGTATTTATACGTGCAACCCTTGGCACGTGGGGCATCATAAAGCACGATCTTCTTGGAATGATTATCATTTTCATTCGAAGAATGTCTATCATCATCCTTCTTAGATTCTTCCTTTTTAGACTTGGGTTGGACAGATGGTGGCTTGCTGTGAGACTCCGAATGAGTCTTGGATCTGATATGCGGTGTAGACAAGGTCCTACTATGGGTCCCACTGTACTCACTGTACTGTCTTTCTAATGCCTTAGTAACCGCATCATCCACAAGCGCTTTTAGCTCTGCGCCAGTTAACTGTATTTTTGCATTATCGCGATTCTCTACCGGACGACTGTTCACTTCGTCCGAACCTGCCATGTAGCTTCAATTGCTACATATAGACAATAATAGGCAAGGTTTTATTCAGAGGCTAATACAACATTTTATATTTTATTAACCATGGCTTTAAAATAGTCATTACTGGTTAATTTGTTAATTAATTATTTATGCAGGACCTGTATTATGATCCTATACTATAACTTTAATGTTGGCACCTAAAGGCCTAGTTATGCAAACAAGTTTTAAATTTATAACCAGGATTTTTACATAATCGAGGTATTAGGGTTTGAAGCACAGTTCATTACCCCTTTAGACAGTGAGTTGCAGACTCTAACTGTCTCTTAGTCCCTAGGACATTAATTATTACCCGTAGGCACTTCATTCCCAAGGAATGGATATTTACTTACAGGGAATTTTAAATTAACCTAATTTTCAATAATGGCTTATGTGACTTTTACAGTGTCACAATTTGCCCAGTATGTTAACATATTTACAGACGTTAACAGAATTTGGAATCTTCTAGACAGGTCCTACCATCTTGGCCATGTCTGCGACGACATGTGGCTAGGTGTTACCCCTTAGATTCTCTTTATAACGCAGATCAATCCTAAGTTGAGACATTATTTACGGACCTGAATCTAATTATGGAGATACCATCTTGGCCTTGTCTTAAAATGACATGTGGCTAGGTCTTGTCTTAAAATGACATGTGGCTAGGTCTTGTCCCTTTTTAGATTTTGCCATTTTATATTAATGGTAGGTCTTCTTTAATTTAGGAAATGTTATTTTCATTTTTACCTTTTTATTTTAAGTTTATTCATATACTTATTTATAACAATAATCATGAAAATTTAAATGCAACATTTCATTAATAAAGATTCAACAGTACAATACTTGCCCTAAACGGAACTTCTACAAACAACATGCCCACGCAGGGGCAAAATACAACAAACAATTAAACAACAAACAAACAACAAACCCACGCAGGGGTCAACTGAAAGACATACCCATGCAGGGGCAGAATACAAAAAGACAAGCTCGCGCAGGAGCTGAATACAGAAACAACAAGTCCACGCAGGGACTGATTACAACTAAAATACCAAGATCTTCAATGGTCCCTCCTTTTGGACTTTCCTTTGATCAAATCTGATAGTCCTTTGAAGAAACCTCTGTTGTGTCTGCGCTCAGTCTGGATTTCCCGTTCACAACGGTCCAGTCTCTCAAGGACCTCCTGCTGGCGCTCTGGCGGGATAAGCTGCTGCTGCGGCGGTTGGTACAATGGTTGAGGAGGTGGTGGCTGCTGGTACACATATGGAGGGTACCCGGTAGTCCAAGGACCACCATAGGGCCCTTCAGGGTGTCGAGCGTTGTAATCCCAAGCCTCCTGATATGGGTCCACGTTGGCATAGTTAAAGCTGTTGTGGCCCGGCATTTCAAATGGGTTGTATGCCGCAGAACCGGCATAAGCAGGGATTGGGTTTTCAAAACCCAACGGAGGCGCCACAGGCACTGAGTTGACCTATGGTATGGGGTTTGATGGACCCCCCATTTGTGGTTCTTCCTCTTCCTCCTGAAGTGGCGGATAATGGTTGCCACTTGATGGTTGGAGTGTGCTGATGCGGACACCCCCTCGCACGGACATCCGTGCGTTTGACCTCCTCCACCTCGGTGGCTCCGGAGGCGGCTACTGTTCCACTGGTGGTGGTGGTGGCGGTGTAACTGCCACAAATCGTTGATCCTTAGAAGGATCTTGCTGCTGCTGTTGCTGATATGGGGACGAGTGCTCAAAGGGCGTGAAGTACCAGTCCCACTGCTTGAACCTCTCCTGGTAACTGTCCGGACCGCGGTATGGTGATCCGTGGAAAGACGACCCATCCGAGATTTCGATGGGGTGGTTCGGCGTTCCTGTAGCAGGCTCCATGGGATTAGTATCCTCGTCCATGTCATTTTCCCCAGAGAAGTGGTCTTCCGGTCCGAGTGGGTTAAAACCCATAGGTTCTTGAAGAATGTTGGCCGGGTTGAACCGGCTTTGGAAGACTGGGGTTGGGTCACCAAAGGAGTGGTGAGAGTTGGATCTCTGCAAAGGTATGAAAGAGGGTGGTTGCTCGTTGGGCTCATTTCCGATTGGGGCCCAAAGGAGTGCTGGTAAGAAGGTGAAGAGCTGAGGGAGACTGACCGCCTCCCGGGTTCGACATAGAGCCTCCACGGCTCTTGTGGACTAGTGCTCATGGTAATGGATGGGGTACGCCGGTGCGAAGGCCCGACTTCGTGATCGTGACCCGTGACTGGTCCTTTGCCTCGACCGCGAAGAAATCTTGGTGGCATGTTGACATGCATACAAGTTTTAGATAACAACAACAACATATAATAATAAGACCCAAAAAATAAAACAAAACAGAGTTTGTCCTATGTTCTTTGTCTAGACTCGGAACTCGAAGAATGTGCAATTCGTGCACTGAGACTAAACACAAAAGGCTAGTGTTTAATTCACTCAGTGTTGGCTCTGATACCAACCTGTCACACCCCTAATTTCCACGTGTCACCAGTGGGCCCGGTGGGGGATTATCGTGACGTAGTTGATATCATCATAGTCAAACAACACAAATTATAATGCACAGCGGAAGCAAAGATAGATTCATTTCAACTTAAATTATTGTAATATTCGAGTATCACAAAATGTCGAAATAGAATCCACAGGCAGAATCAAATAAAAAGGAAACTTCATTTCAACAGACTTCATGCATCCTAAGCTTGCGAGACTTCTATGGATGCTTAAGGAGTGACCAGCCTATTACGCGTAGTACCTGCACTTAGTCTTTTTGGAAAATACGTCAGTTTACACTGGTAAATACAATTTAACTGACTCATTTTGAAAATGTTTAAAATTGATTTAAATGCTCGTGGCATAAAACTTTTTATAACTTGGGATAATTATTTGCTTAATAATCTTGTAAAAGAATTACATGTTCGTTCTGCGATCGGTAGCCCGGGTCATGCCGGGTTAAAGATTAATAGACACACCACTTAATATAATTCCGCCGCGAGACTTCTCTCGTACCGACGATTATACATGTTGTACAACACTACGGGTGTACGCCTACACCCGAGTGCTAAGGTTGTGGCCATTCTTTGAATGATGCCAAGGATATCCGGGACATGGTCATTAAGCCCCCAAAGGCGTTAAACAAACAAAACAGCATTTTTAAACGGGTTAATTTGACTGCAGATAACCAAGACCGGTTAAGGTCAATTCCCCGACCAAGCGGTATTTTATATACCGTACCCCAAGCCCGTATAGGGAAAATAAGTTAAACGTATTTACCTGAGCAAAATATAAACCAAATATAACGAGTGCACGTAGCTTTTACTGGGCTCCTAGATCTGGAAATTAAGGTTTTAATAACCTATTAGAATCCTAATGGGTCTTAAGCATAGACCGGTTAGTTTTATATAAAGATTACGGTTTTAAACGCACAATAAGGCGAAGACCGTTTTAGAATGTGGTTTTGTCCCAACAAGCTTGCACACTTGTTTTATATGGGTAACATAATCACATTCTGGATTTTGAGACCAAAAAGATATGCTTTGACCCGTTTCGGCTAAAATGGCCAAACTAGTCACGTAAGCCGATCCGAACGCGTATAATGCGCAACGAGTAACCATAAGAGTCAAATACAAGTTTCTGAAGTCAATATGCTAAAAATATGTTGTGATATCAGAATGATACCTTCCATTATGCCCCAAATGATTTTAAACCAAAACTATGCCTCATAAGGGCGTTTTGGTCATTTTATAAGGTGTAAAAGGTTTAAAATGATAACCTGAGTTACAGGTCTGATTAAATTAGTAACTATACTTAATTTACTAAGTTATAACAGTAGGGTATCAAATTTATGTGAAATTTATTATCTTTAACCTTACTATGCACCGTAGGGGCATTTTGGTAATTTCACATGTGCCTAAAAGGTCAATTCTGGAATTCTGAGTTCAAAACATTTGCCTACTGTTTAAAATATAAAAATTCACTAATTACATCAGTAGGTTCAAACCCTTAAGCTTAATAAGGTTCTAGTGCACACTTATGCGTTAAAAATGCCTAAAAAGAGCCATTTCCGGGTTTTCTGTAAAAAGCTGATATTTTTAATATTCCAGAAGGCTCAAAATAATTTATTTATCATAACAAATCAGTAGAAATTGGTTTGAGGTCAAAAGGATTTGTAAAACTCATTTTATGGCTAAAAAGGGCAAAACCGGCATAAACCGAATTAATCTTAGAACACTATGTTATGCTCAGCCTAAAAATAAATAAAAATCTCCAAAAATCCCAAAATATTATTTTATAACAGTGGGTAAAAAGTTTGGTATAAAAATTTGGGTTTTGATAGGCTATACATAATTTACGCCATTTAATTAGTAAAGAAGCTCTTAATTACGCTATTGAGCATAACTCTTAATCTAGACCTCAAACTGACTTCAAATTTTGGGTGCAAGTTTATAAATCAGTAGCTAAGTTGCCTACCCTTTTACATTTTCAAAAATCACGTTTTAGGGTCAAATGGGCATATTGGTCAACATATAAGCGATTAACGGAAACATGCATGTGAATAGGATATCTAATGAACCAAGTTGTATAATCTCAGAGGGTTATACTAACATGTAAATAGGTTCAAAAGAAGCTCTAAGGCAATCCTAATCTTGGCTTAAACGGGTCAGAACTGAAAGTCAAAGCAGAAGTCAAACTTTGCGACTTTCGGTTCCAAACCGAGCCTAAACTGAAAATTGTCGAGTTGAACATGTTGGAACATGTTCTTACATTAATTACGAAGTTATTTTAATGATCAAACAGGTTGCATGCAACCTACATTGATAATTATGTATTAATTCGCAAATAACCTTTCTGTTGACTTTTTATAACAAGCTTTGACTTGACAATTAACATAGTTAGAGTGGGAATCTGGAAATACCCCTTTTAAGGGTTTGTTACCCACATAATTACCTACTTAAAGGTACTTTTAATTCGTGATTTGACAGAGCACATTTTAATTAATCACGAAGTCAAACCTTAATTACGATGGTTTGACTTTTAGCTAATTAACTAAGCTAAAACGAATTAGGAAGGGTTAAGGACACTTACAAGAGTCCTAATTGAGATTAGAGAGCCTAAGGAAGAGTGCTTGCTGTCCAGAGAGCTCCAGGAGTGAACTTGTGCAAAGTTGTAAATGAATACAAGTGATGTTCAAAACTTCAAGCTTCTTATATAACAATTTTGATCTCATAGGATGGTGCCAAACAAGTCTACACATGATACAAGATCATTACAGGTGCCCCCTATGCATGAAATACCATTGGGGCAGCCCCTGGTATATAAAACAAGCTCTCAAAGTCGGTTAACAGGCCTGAAATGGCAGCTGTCCACGTTTTCTGTAACTGGCAGTCTGATGCGGCCCGCCTGAGGTTTCAGGGGGTTCTAATGCGGGCCGCCTGACCTGTCTGATCAGTCAACAAGTTTCCAAACTTTGCAATTTCAGTCCCTGGTCCTTTGTAACGTGGTTTTATGTCATTAAATTGCATTTCCAGCCTTGTAACTTGATTTTTAAGGGCCTTGGGACTTTTACTAACTTGGTTAAGTCCTTGACTAACCTTGTAACCACTCATAAGGCCATAGAATTCAATGTTGACGCTTTTAACCCCTCGAACACGAATTTGATCATAACTTTCTCATACGATAACGAAACTTTATGAAATTTTAACCACATATTCTAGTGAGTATATTTTATCATTACAAAGCTTCGGGTCTGCCAAAAGGTCACTCAGAGGTATACTTTGCACATGTTGACACTTTTAGCCCCTGTAGTTTGTAATTCCTCACTTTCCTTTATGTTTCGCTTCGTATGATCCATGATTTATTCGTTGGTAGGTATAAACATTATGTAGGGCTATTTTAGAATATATTTATCCATTGTTGACACTTTAGACCCTTATATTCACATAGTTTCCCCGTTTGTCAACTTTAGTCCCTCCAAAGTATTCTTTCTCACGTTCAGGGCTTATGACACGTGTTTATACTTTATTGGACACAAATTTTCAAGGTGTTACATCGATTATCGCAATGCAACCTTGAAAATGTGGATACTTATATACGAACTATTTATGGTTAAGTATAATAAATATATATATGTATGGATATGTGTAAACAAACTGTCGCAACACTTAATGAACGGAACGAAAACTCGGAAAACTAACCCAAGCAAGCCATCCGATCGAATGACCATTCGATCGAATGGTCATCCAACCGGATGACCATCTGATCGAAAGGCCATCTGACCCACCAACCTACACCACCTCTCCCCCCTTCACCTATAAATAGCACCTGTCACATCACTGGTCATGTGATGTGACAGCTCTCGTTCGACCAGCAAGCTTTTGGCCTTTTTTCTCTCGATTCTTGTGAGTTTTCATCTCAAATCTTGTACTTCCTTGATCTACACACACTTTCCCATCAATTTCACCAACAAATCTCAACTTTTCACCATAAAATCGGTGGATTTGGGCTGTTCTAGGATGATGTCATCATGGGTTCTCATGAACGCCAAAGTGTGACCTCATTCCACCAAGAACAACTCAGATCTAAAGGATTTCTACAATGTTTAAACACTGATTTCACCTAAATCTAAACATTTTCAACTAGATTCGAACTTTCTTCAAACTTTCTTAACTCTTTACTCAAAACCGATAGAATCGGAGCTCATTCAGGCCTTCTACTCATTCCTTAGTGAAGTGCCGGTATGAGAACATATTGTTATCGAGGAGACAACTGACTTAACGGGTTGAACATGAAATTCCGTCAAAAACAATTACTGATCAGACGGGGTGATTCCCATCCGACCGGACGACTTAGACTTGGTGTGGTTCCTTTTGATCAACACGTTTTCATACCGTCTCGGATAAACCGCAAAACTTTCTAACTTAAAGAATTTTACAAGTTTCAAAATGATCAGGTCGCTGAACGGATTGTCGTCCGATCGGATTGGACGGATGACTTATGTCACTCAGTCAAACTGCCATCCAATCAGATGACCATCCGATCGAATAACCATTCGACCATGTGGCCAATTATTTACAAACTATTAAGCCTTCAATCGAATAGCCATCCGATCGAATGACTAAACCTATACTACAACGAAAACTTCAAAAGTTCAAACATTTTACAAACACACCCTCCTTAGTCGAATGACCACCCGATCGAAGGGTCATCCGTCCGGATGGCCATGTTTGTAAGGGAGTTTCCACAATGCTATATCTTACGACATTGGACTAGTCAATTTACGGTTACATATGGTGTTATGGTATAGTTTTTGGTGTGTGTATGTTGTCATGTATGTAACAAAATTCTGATTTTTTAATGGTGTTTTATAGGTTATGATGCGGGAGGACAACATAACTGTGTACTGTACATGCAAAAGATTCGAACAGTTTGGGTTGTTGTGCTCACACATCTTTTATGTGCTTTGGATGCTTGATGTTAGGGAGTTTACACAACACTATATCTTACGACGTTGGACTCAAGAGGTTATTCCCAATAGTGCCCCTGGTGCTATTCTAGGTATCAACGAGAGTGAAGACCGTTATAATGAAGTTAACCACTTTGTACGTGAGATCACTGATACGTGGTCGAAAACGGGTGATCGTTTGTTCTTAAGTTGATATTTTTACGTAGCTTTTAATCTTGAACAACCTACTTTTAATGGGATTTGTGTTTTACAGGTCTAAAAGAGTTTAAGGAGCGAATAGGGAGCTAAACGGAGCACCGGGACGCGAATCGGGTCAACCAGGATCAAGAAATGGAAAAATAGAAAATAAGTTAGTGTTAACCATGAAGATTGGATGTGTTGTAGGGGATGTTAATGGATTAAAAATGAAGATATTGGAAGATGGCATGATAGAGGGCTGAATTACGAAGACGTGGGCGAAAACAGTGAATAAAACGGAGCTAAAACGAAGAAGTTATGAAGAAAACAAAAAACGGGATTTAGAGGCACTGTCAGCGATGACCAAAAGGGTCGTCGGCGACGCCCTCTGGTTTGTTCCGTCGGCCAGAAACCTTCGTAAATAGCAGATTAAGCCGTCGGTGAAACTAAGACTTCCAGGGGCCGTCGGGGATGCCCTAAATGGCCGTCGGCGACACCCCCCTGTATATGTGTGTCGTGAATTTTGTTGTTTAATGAGTTGGGGATGGTTTTTAGGTGAGGTTTTGACTAGTTTTCGGGGGTTACGAGTTGGGGACGATAAAACACACATCTTGGACCATTCCCTATCATATTTTTCATATCTCTTAACATCTAATCCATCTCTAATCATCCCTAACACCCACCTTCACCTTTAACCTAAAACTCGAACCAATTCTCAATCACCCCTAACCCTAATCGATTCCACCATCATCTTCATCCTTCCACCTTCACCTTCAAACCCTAACCTCCACCACTCCTCAAAGACTCAAAGGTTATGGCTAGGTGTTCGCGCTCGTCGCCCGGTGATCGCGTCCATTAAACCATGAGCGGCTAGTCTGTTTGGTTTCACCCCAGTGTAGATTGTTGTAAGATTTTCTAGGGTTTATGCATTGTATTTCGATTTGATTTTATGATAATTTGTTTAGTATTTGAAACCTTTGATAATTGTCTTGCATTTGTTTCGAATTCGTAAATTGTCGAGTGATGATAAAATTTGACTTTGTGAAATGGTTATGTGCAATCAAGCCTTATCTTAGGTTAGGATTTACATATCCGAAGTAATAAAGTGCATTACGATCCGTTGTCTATGAGGTTGATAGCAATTGGCACCTAAGCTTCATGATAGAAATTTGTTAATCACTATATACAATTGAATCAAGTTAAAACATGTAGGAACCCTAGGTCATACAATTATCAAACCGGGTGTGATCCGTTTTCCCAATTCTCGTTTTCAATTTAGTAGTTTAGTCTTGCAATCTTAGTTAATAAACCGTGGTTTTAGATAACATCAAATTATTGGTTCACGCCGACTTCTTTTCAAATCAAACAACCAAACAAAATTAGCAAGCTTCATAATCACTTTGTACATTTTTATAAATAGTCTAACTAATCGAACATGTCGTGCGATACTGACCACATGCTCTTTGTGGATACGATACCCAACTTACCCTAGGTTTAATTGGGTTTTTGACTGATCGGGACGTGACGGTCACGTCAAACTGGTGCCGTTGCCGAGGAGCTAGTGCGCTTAGTATTTCATTGCTTGTTCGATATTAGTGTTAGTTTTCTTTCTTGTATTTTTGTGATTTTACTTTGGGTGGTCGAGCTTGTTTGTGCAGGTACATGTTTTGCAGGCACCATCTTTCAATATGAATTAGGTAGATGATGATCCATGTAAGGGTTGCGGAAGCGGAGAACATCTATTAGAGGATGCTCTGTTTTCTACGAGAAGGTTCAAGCATACAAGGATCGGGAAGACTACCTCAGCGGATTGTACGGATATGGGAGGGCGGATTATGAAGATTTCAATGGTCCATCCTCATATTATCCATACGGTAATCCACCACCACCACCACCACATAATCAAGAATACTACTACGAACCCGACTTGCCACATTTCTCAAGTTATCGGGAGGAGTATGATGATTATTATAATGAATACCCTCAGCCGGCATCTGAGGAACCTCAAGATTCAGTGCATTCCAAGCTTGATGCTCTCATAAACATGGTGAAAGGATATCACGAGGATATCAAAGATATGAAGAAAGGGAATGAAGTGAGAGATAAAGCCCATGAAGTATTGGTGATGCAAGTGGGTCAATTAGCGGAGGAAATAGCCCAAATAAAACACGAGCGAGATGTTTTGGCTAATGGTACCATGGTTGATTGTGATGTGGTGGAAGAGGTCATAGATCTTTCGGAGTAAGAAGTTGAATGTCTGAACCGAGCGGAAGACATGACTCCGCAAGACGAGTCATATCCGAAAGAAGCCCACATTCATATCCATCCTTCTCCCGTACTTATCACTCCAACCAACAAAGATGGGGATGCGGGTTCAGGTATAAGGCTTCGAAGGGTGGCGTTGCAAGAGATTGGCCAGTGTGGTAAGAAGCGACCCCGAAGTTGTACAGTACGCATGCCGAATAGAAGAAAAAGAGAGTGGATTCGGCATGCCAACTACCGAGCGTATGTTGGAAACTCGGTAGGCAAACGTGCACTTCGACCACCATGAGAGTCAAATAAGGTATGATTGTTGTAGAGTTTCTACGATTATTCGTTTTATTTTGTTTTCTTAGTTAAATGAACGTTGTGGGTGTGTTCCCTATATAACCCTCACGAGACCTACTCGTCCTCCCGAGCTATCGGGAGGTTTAAAAGGGCTTGTTGCATACGCTAAATGCAACCATGATTCCTACAAAAGTGAGTTAGGTTTGCTGTTATTGTACATTATTTTCCACATAAATCGAAGTGAAATAACGTATAGTTTGGTAATATTTTCATAAAAGCGGTAGAACTAGGTCACTAACAAATTTTGATGGTTGTGAGAAGCATACTGCTACATAAGGTTGAGATTTGTAGGTACATCATGTTCGTGAGACGACCACTTTGTTGAAAGATGAAGAGCACACAAGGAACGAGCGAAAAATCAGGTGCATACGTTTCTTTTTATCTTTGATTTTTAGTTAGCAAATAAGTGGATTGTAAATTGTATTTTATTTTCCGAGGTGAAATTTTGGGGAAGGTTAGCCGTTTTACATCCCTTGTGCGTTTTAAAAGCTCTATTCTTACACATTGAGGACAACGTTTTCCTCAAGTGTTGGGATGGTGGAGTAAAAGTTTTTTGATTTTTGACATGTTCATTTAAACACTACACATTGAGGACAATGTTGACCTCAAGTGTGGGGATGGGGGAAAAATTCGAAAATTGTTCAAAATGTCCTTGTTTGAAGCAATCTAAAAAGCACAAGTAACTAAGTTAACGAGGGATGACACGACCTATTTGGTCTTTTGTCATGGTCTAGTTCGAGTTAATAGCATGACGGGTATTTAGCAGGTGGTTATTTGGGAATAATTCTCCTAAGAAACTTGCAAATTATGTATACCATATTCCATACCCTTATATGTGAGATCTTGAGCCACTTTTATACATCATATATACACATATGTCTTTGTTTGAGTGGACCATTAGTCACGTATTATAGAACTTGCGACTTTTGATACGTTTGAGACCATAGTTCAAATACAAGAACGAGAATGATTAAGGCATTAGGTGAACCTTTTCCTTTAAAACTATTTATCTATCCTTACCCAAACAAATCCCCTAATCGCCCACTTTGAGCCTAAACCTTTCTTTGGACAACCCATTTAGCCCATAGCCATAAACCTTTTCTTTTTAAACCCGAGTGATGAAAACTCGATTATAGGATTATATGTTTGTATAGTTGTGATTTATATTCGTAAAAAAAAGCAAAAATTCACAAAATGTTGCGAAAAAGAATAGAAAATCATTGAGAAAAGAACAAAAATATATCATTCTAGTTTGTGGAATAAAAGGAGAAAATTGTTGCCTTCTAATTTGATGTTGGTAGTTAGTCGTGTTTACAATAGTCATTTTGCAATAAAAACTGAATTTTCATCACCTTAACCACTTTAAAAACATCTTATTCCATACCCTTAACCTAGCCTCGTTACAACCCTTTAAAGACCTTTTGACTTGTGCTTAGTATTCGTGTTCGGTGGTGGAGAATGATTGAGTTGTAAGCCTATGCGGGTACGTGTTCTAATCGGTTTGAGTGATTATTTCAAATGCGCTAATGCATTAACTATTAGCCAATTTTAAACCGAGTGGAGAGAACATTGTGAGGTATGTGCATGATTTATTGGTTTCAAGGGCGGGTTAATCTTGGATAACCATTTTATATGTGATTATTCACTTTACAGTTAGATATTTTCTTAATTGCAAAAAGTTTGAACCGGGTATGACTTTAGACCTTAACCTTAGTCTCAGGAATGGGACGTGTGTTTTTCGTTCGACCCACGTGAAAGTGAAAAACAGATTTGCTTGAGGGCAAGCAAACGACAAGTGTGGGGATGTGATATGTGGTCGAAAACCGATGATCGTTTGTGCTTAAGTTGATGTTTTTACGTAGCTTTTAATCTTGAATAGCCTACTTTTAATGGGATTTGTGTTTTACAGGTCTAAAAGACTTTAAGGAGCTAATCGGGAGCTAAACGGAGCACCGGGACGCGAATCTGGTCAACCGGGATCAAGAAATGGAAAAACAGAAAACAAGTTGGTGTTAACCATGAAGATTGGATGTGTTGTAGGGGATGTTAATGGATTAAAAATGAAGATATTGGAAGATGGCATGATAGAAGGCTGAATTACAAAGACGTGGGTGAAAACGGTGAATAAAACGGAGCTAAAACGAAGAAGTTATGAAGAAAACAAAAACGGGATTTAGAGGCACCGTCGGCGACGCCCAATCGGTGACGCCCTCTGCTTTGTTCCATCAGCCAGAAACCTTCGTAAACAGCAGATTAAGCCGTCAGGTGAAACTAAGACTTCAAGGGGCCGTTGGGGACGCCCTAAATGGCCGTCGGCGACGCCCTCCCTGTATGGGTGTCGCAAATTTTGTTGTTAAATGAGTTGGGGATGGTTTTTAGGTGAGGTTTGACCAATTTTCGGGGGTTACGAGTTGGGGATGATAAAACACAGATCTTGGACCATTCCATATCATCTTTTTCATATCTCTTAACATCTAATCCATCTCTAATCATCCCTAACACCCACCTTCACCTCTAACCTAAAACCCGAACCAATTCTCCGTCACCCCTAACCCTAATCGATTCCACCATCATCTTCATCCTTCCACCTTCACCTTCAAACCCTAACCTCCACCGCTCCTCAAAGATGCAAAGGTCATGGCTCGGTGTTCGCGCTCGTCGTCCGGTGATCGCGTCCATTTTACCATGAGCGGCTAGTCTCTTCGGTTTCACCCCGGTGAAGATTGTTGTAAGATTTTTTAGGGTTTATGCATTTGTATTTTGATTTGATTTTGTGATAAATTGTTTAGTATTTGAAACCTTTGATAATTGTCTTGGATTTGTTTCGAATTCGTAAATTGTCGAGTGATGATAAAATTTGACTTTGCGAAATGGTTATGTGAAATCATGCCTTATCTTAGGTTAGGATTTACATGTCCGAAGTAATAAAGTGCATTATGGTCCGTTGTCTATGACGTTGATAGCAATTGGCACCTAAGCTTCGTGATAGAAATTCGTTAATCACTATATACAATTGAATCAAGTTAAAACATGTAGGAACCCTGGGTCTTACAATTATCGAACCGGGGGTGATCCATTTTCCCAATTCTCATTTTCAATTTAGTAGTTTAGTCTTACAATCTTAGTTAATAAACCGCGGTTTTAGATAACATCAAATTGTTGGTTCACGCCGACTTCTTTTCAAATCAAACAACCAAATAAAATTAGCAAGCTTCATAATCACTTTGTACATTTTTGTAAATAATCTAACTAATACATGTTGTGCGATACTGACCACTTGCTCTTCGTGGATACGATACCCGACCTACCCTAGCTACCTAGGTTTAATTGGGTTTTTGACTGATCGGGACGACACGGTCACGTCAATGACATACTCTAAGGAGTCGGTTATTAACAAGCTTGTCGCCAACTTTGATGCATTCTGCTCATTTAGGGATCATGTTCTTAACTATTTCAAAATAGCTGATGAGGCGGTGGTTAATGCCCCACGTAAGAGCCGTCGTGAAAGGTTTGCTGAAATTACCGGTAATGCACAACCATCAAATGTAACCGTTCGTGTTCCCTTTGGAATTAGATACAAAGGTATGGGTAGCCTAAACATATGAAGTCCAAACGTGAAATTGCTATAAGTCAGTTGGGCAAAAAGAGGCGTCAGTGCCAAAACTGTTTTAGATACGGGCACAACATACGTACTTGCAAAAACCCTACCCGGACTAAAGAACAAGCTAGTGTCGAGGAGGACGATGAAGAAGCTGATGAAGGTGATGAGGAGGAAGATGTCTGGGAAGAAGTTGAAGAAGCTCTGGATGAACAAGATGAGGACGAATCATACAAGGAGGATGGAGAAGAGGACTAGGAAGTTATTTAGAGATAACTAAACATTTGGTTATTTTTAACATATTTTCTTTTTGTTTCATACATTGTTAGGTTTTCAATGGTTTTTCGGATTCGTAGAAACTCGTGGTTTTATTTGTTTGGTTCTGGTCGAATTTTATATTACCGTGACAATGTTTTATATTTTGTGTTTTTGTTTCACTTAAATCTATTTTTTTTGTTAATTAATGGTGTTATATTTGTTCAGGGTGTTTTATTATGTATGTTGGAAGTTTAATGGTGTTATTTATTTGCACACAACGTTATTTCTTTACTCATAGTGTTTTATATGTGTTCGATCTGTTCATGGTATGTTATTATGCATGTTGAAGCTTAATGGTGTTATTTCTTTACTCATAGTGTTTTTATTGTGTATATAAGTTGGTATTTTACTTCATTACATCAGTAACATGTTAACACTTATTACGTACAATCCCTCTGGTCGTGGATGGATCACAAAGGTCATTACAGATTCTTTGAGACGAAAACGGTGTCTAACTAAATGAAAACACCAAAATAAAACATATAAAAGACAAACAGTTTACAAAACAAAATCAGGCTTTACATAGACAATGTATACCAAGATCATAACGAGCGACCAAATGTTGTTACCATTGTTTAAAACCCATAACAAGAGTGCTAACATGCTAACACATCATATAATCTAAAATTGCCAAAATTGTTTTGTTTTCTAACAGAAAAGTTGATGTTGTTTTGCCGTCCAACTACACGGCACTGCCCAACCTTTCACCAATCTGACCGATTGCATTCACTTCCATACTCACCCTGATCCTGGTCTAAACGTACGTATTCTTTTACTTCTCGCTCTACATCGCCTCGTGCCGTGTTCACGTCGCTTAGAAGCATTTTTGACAAGTACTTCTTACGCAGATCCTCGATTTCTTTCGCTTGATCAGGCAAGATTTCTCCTTTGATGTCTCTCTCATGCGAGAAACCACACATCCAATGTCCCACGTTTGTTCCTATTCAATACCAAATCATTAGCATTGTTCATATTTCGTGTATAGTTTAAGTACATGTATTTTAGTTATTTTATTAAGAAACAAAAATGACACAAGCTTACCATTGTAAGTTTCCATATGCCGCATCAGGAAAATACCACAGTCGATGCCATTGTAACGTGTTTGCCATGGGAACACCAGTCGAACTGGTTCTGTATTCCTCAGTCTTGAAGCGATTTTTGGATGTATTTGACTTAGATACCGACAAAATGTACTTATCTGCAATTACACATTTTTAATGTTAAGAATTATATTTTTTACACCATATGGTTACGACAGTCACACATATATCAATCTACACCAAACTTACCATCTTATCCACATTTTCATGGTATCTTTCTAAGCTTGCATCACCT
This sequence comes from Helianthus annuus, assembly GCF_002127325.2. Lineage (NCBI taxonomy): Eukaryota > Viridiplantae > Streptophyta > Magnoliopsida > Asterales > Asteraceae > Helianthus > Helianthus annuus. Next base: position 19,033,889 of record NC_035446.2, read on the forward strand.
TCTTTGTTGTCAATAATAAAGATCTCTTTTGATTTCAAGTTGAAAAACGGGGGATAGTAGTGTTCCCCGGTCAAGATAGGTATAAACACCATCTGGAAACCTTTAAACATTTTTGCTTCTGTCCCAGCCAGGACAACGTTCATGTTTGTTGTAAACTCTGTTACGCGGTCATCATCAGACTTAGTGAAATCTTTTTCAAGCTGTGGTGTTATTCAAGTAAACAAAAATAAGGTATGGTGTTATTCAGCAACCAAACAGTCTACTGTCAAACAACCCAAAAATTTGTAATCATACAATAAGCTATGGTGTTATTTAAGAACACACAAATAAGCTATGGTGTTATTCAGTAAACACAAACATGTGTAAACATACAATAAGATATGGTGTTATACAACTAAACCCAAATAAGCTATGGTGTTATTCACTATGTTCACATATTATGGTGTTTTTACAGTTACTTAATTCCAGAATTTGGTAACTTAGAATAAACCATGGTGTTATCTAGTGAGTTCACATAATATTGGGTGGTGTTATTCAAGTAAATAAAAAAAATAATATACGGTGTTATTCAGTTACTTATCTCCAAATTTTGGTAAACACAACATATGTAAACATACAATATGCTATGGTGTTATTCAAGAAAACCCAAATAAGCTATGGTGTTATTCACTATGTTCACATAATATGGTATTTTTACAGTTACTAATCTCCAGAACTTAGAATAAACCATGGTGTTATATAGTGAGTTCATATAATACTGGGTGGTGTTATATTAAGTAAAAGAATAACTTACCAACATTCCTGCGTTGCAGAATAATTTTGGGGTTGTCCCCGTCCTCCTCTTTTTTTTTCTTCATAGTTCAAGACTGCGGCCCAGGCACTGATGACATTCACGTGTACAGTTACACTAGGAATCATGGATTCAAAAGGCCCCCTCATCGCCAACACGTTACCACTGTTGCTGAACAAAATATCACTACAAACCGAAACACCATCGTCACGAATGTATAATTCAATATAGATTCAAAATAATTGTAACGTATAATACACTACATAAACACAATATAAAGGCCCAGTTCAGATTCATGCTATACGTTTCCTACGGCACGAAATATACATCGAGCCAGTGTGTCTTCAGACTCATCACGTTCGTTTCTCAACGAGACAACGCGCTCGACGTACGGTGACCGCAGTGCATCCGAAAAAATGATTGTTCGTTTCAGCCTTGGTGTTTTACCTCGCTGATCAGGCTGCGTTACGTCGTTACGTTCTTCATCCGTTACAACGTCGGACAACCTTGTTGACAAGTTCACCGCTTCAATTCCTGAAACGTTGAATCTTGTCTCTAGTGTCTTTTCACTTCATACCTCTTCAACAACTCTATCCACCTCTGTGACAAACGACGACGTCATTGGTGAAAAGGGAGAAGTGTACTGTGTTATACCATCTTTATTTTGCACGTTCGCGAGAGTGTTATCTCCGACTAACGATACACTACCTTTTTGCAGATCAATGGGTTCAGCTGCTTCAGCCACATCATCTTCTTCAGCTTAAGCGTTTTTATTTCCCTTATCATCACCCTCCTTTTCTTTCTCATCTTCAACTATAAGGTGTTTTTTTATTATCTCTGTTAGGATATGAGTTTGTTTGATTGTATTGTTTAATTAAGTGAATAATGTAAAAGTAAAACAGAGATGAATTGCAGCGGAATATTGAAGATAAACCTTATAACACAATCTAAGAAGAATAGCTTTCAGCAAACCTGATTTTATTAGTCAAATGATCATATGAATTACAATGATTCAACTATGCATGCATGCACTACTAAACTCCCCCTCAGCCTGAGCTCACAATTAGTTTGTACAAGATGAATGGTGAAAGAGAGCTAATAAACAGTAGACGTACTGTTCTATTTATAGTACAATCCTAACCACTGAGTATCTAATGCTGACATCACCTAGACAGTGACATCTAACAGACTAACAACCTCTAAACATTGATCTAATTAAAACACTGTTACAAAAAACAACTGATAAGTAAAACACCGATATTGCTATCCGCCGTTGATGCCCAAGCACTGATGTTGCTGATTAGTACTTTCTTCAATGGTTGATCAGGCCTTTAAATCAGCAGTGCTTAGTCTTCATCAGTTCTTTGACAACCAACAGTTTGTTAGGTCTTCTCAGTCTTTATACCCAGCAGTGCTTTGATGAGCAGGTGTTAAGGAGAACAGTCTTTAAGATGATCAGCTGATAGAAGCACTACCATTGGAGGGAACTTAGAACATGCAAGCTTATTGTGGATCAACTGTTGAGAACTAGTTTTAGCTTTCAGTATCATCTGTTCTTCTAGGTTTGAGTACATGGGCCAACAATCTCCCCTTAGAACAGATGATTCCAAAACACTTCCTTTTTCTTGATCTTTATTCTCTCATTAGTTTTTCTCTGATTTCACCTTTGAATTATAATTCAAAGTTCAGGGAGTCTTCATCCTCATCCCTGTGAAGTTGAAGTTCCAAAAGATCTAGGAGATCAGTCGCATCCAGACCTAATGCATCCTCCCTTGAAATGTGTTCAACTCTACCATTGGACTTGAGCAGAGTCAATACATGGGTCTTTTTATCAGACTGCCACTTTAGTATTTTTGAGTCTAATGGGTTTCTTGGGAGAGGTTTTATTTGTGATGAGTTTGGAGATGGAGGTCTGCTTGTCAGCCTTTGAACTGTTTCAGCAAGTTGAGCTTGAAGCTTTACTGAGGCATTATCCAAGCCATACAGGACCTGATTCTTGATAGTCTGTTTCATGATTTCAGCTTCTCTCTTTTCATCTTCCTCATCCATCTGCTTCTGTATTTTTCTTTTATTTAAGACATGGGTGGATAAGTCAGAGGATGTGAATAGTGTTTTAAGAGAGAGGGCTTGCTGCTGTGGCTTATCAGTGGTTTAGTCTTTATACACTGGCTTCTTTGGAGCTGTTGGATCAGTTTCTCTTAGTTTTTCCAGCTTATACACTTGATCAATGTACTGCCTGGACCATCTTGCAATGGTCCCTGCAGACCCATACTTTGCAGCTACTAGCTCAGCTCTTTTTCTCTTGTATTCTAAAGTAAGTTCTGCACTGGATTTCTTGAACTTGTTCCAGTCTGGTGCAGTCTTCTTTATCTGAGGATCATTCTTCATCCTTTCAATTCTGTTTGTTTCTACTTTTAGAGGTGTGAGAAGCTAATCTTTGAACTGATGTTCTATGGCTGGGTATGGTTTGTCACTCATGATAAGCTCTAAGAGATTTTTTCTCAGCTTCTTTGAAGATCAGCATTTGGTGGCGGATTAGACATCTCCTTGCTCAAGTCTCTTGCAAAGTCTTCCAGTTTCCTGACTTTACATAACCCATGTTGCATTCGACTTGACAAGTTGGTGTCACCTTTCCCTTTACTCTCTTGCTTAGCAATATATTCAGCTTGCTTGGCTTTATGTTTCAGATATTCATCCATTTTTCTTGGAGTTCTGAAGCCATGAAGAGATGGGAAGGTCCTTTTGAATAGATCCTCCTCTGTATAGAATTTCCTCATTTCATCTTTCAATGCATGCAATTCCAGAGGATAACTTACTTCCAATGGTATGTCTCTTGAAGGGTCTTGACCCGTGAGTGGTTGTGGTTGAACAAGTGGATTTGATGTTTGTGATGGTGGAGGACTAAATGTCTCAATGTTTGTTTGGATAAATGGTGAAGATGATAAAGGAGTAGGTGCAGGTATATCATCATCATTCACTTGGAACTTTCTTTTCCACGTATAAATAGATTTAGGAGAAGGAGTTTTTGTTGGCGAGTTGGAAATGGGAATGAAAATTGCTTGAGAAGGAAATTGGAAAGTGGTGGAAGTGGTTGGTTGACTAACAACTGTTGAAACAACTGGTGTCTCAACCGCTGCTGTCTTAACAACTGTTGAAGTGTTAACATTTGTTGCAGTGGAGGATGGTAGTGGTGAAGATGGTTTTGTTTTCTTCTTTTTGGTAGGTTATTTTTGTGGTGGTGGTGTTGGTTTGGGTGTAGCAGTGGATAGCTTTTTGATACCAGCAGTGGTTTACTCTTCAGGCTTGTCAGATGTTTGTTTTGGTGGTGAAGGTGATCTTGGATATGTGGCAAGAGGTGGTTTGTTGTGTTTATGGGATTTGCTTCTATCAGAAGTGCCAAGATCCTTTGTTTTTATCTCCCAATTTTTCAATTCCTTTTGTTCCTTTTTCCAAATCCTTTCCTTTGTTGCATTCTGATATTGAATAGTCTTTTTGTTTGCTATCTCTTCATCTGCTTGAATGTTCAGGGTTTCATCAATTCCCTTTTCCTTTTCTTTGACAGATGTTTCAGCAGAGGTTGCAGAAGACTTCTTTTCAGGCTCTGCTGGCTTTTGTCTTGGTGTAGCTTTACCAAAGTTCTTCATGTTGTGTTTCTCCCCCCTTTTGGCATCATCTTCTTCGTTTTCAAAGACAGGTGCAGGGGTAGTGCTAATCAATTTTATCTGGGCTTCTTTGATGCCCCTGATATCAGCCTGAGTATCCTTGTATCTTGCCTCAACCATGATTCTTACAAATTCCATTTCGACTTTGTGTTGAGCAGCAAACATTTTCCTTTGATGAGATGGAATTGGTTGAACAACATTCTAGAGCTCTTGGGAGTATTGTTGTGGAGTGGGTTGACTTTTGGAAGCTTCTACTAAAAACTTGAGTGAATCATTCGTTGTAGCAACAGTGTTTTCAATATTTGTGAGCCTCTCCGTCAAATCTTGATATTTTAAACCATCTCCCAAATGAATGGGATCACCTGATTTCCCACCAGTGGTGGTTGTATTAACTGTTGAAACAGGAGGATTCTCCAAATTTTCATCAACTGATGCCCCTTTTTCTTGGTACTGGGGACTTCCCTCTGCAGTGGTTACCTTGGAAATCTCACCAGTGGTTAGCTTGAACACACCAATGGATACCTTGATAGCATCATCAATGGTTGCCTTCAAGGGAGTCTTAAGTATGTAACTACTGCCTAGATGTAGATCAGTGGATCCAACACCTGTAGTAGCTGCTCCACTTGAACTACCAAAAGGAATTTCATGAAATTCTTGTGGTGTAGCCTCCTCAGCTGTTTGTGGGATAACCAATTGAGGTGGTTCAGATACAGCCATTGTAGAAGTTGTACTCTCAGAAATGGGTTGGTGAGAGGGGCTGTTTTGTATCTGAATCTTAATGGCATCAAACAGAGGTTTAATTGATGGTGGTATTTGAGATGTGGAGAGTGGTGTAGAAAGAGAATTTGCCACGGGAGAAGGACTGTTAAGCATACTCTCAAATGAGGGTAATGCTTCATATTGAGGTGTCCCTGTGTATACAACATGATCCTTTTGTGAGGAAGCATGAGGAGTTGAGGCTTTGGGTGGAGATCTTTACAACTGTTGTGAGGAAGTAGCAACAGTGGTTTTTGGTGACATTTGTGTTGTCACTGGATTAACTTCTAGGATCTCATCTTCTAGAAGATCCTTTTTGGTGGGTTTGGTGGGCTTTTTTTGGTCTTTTTAATGGTTTTTAGTGGGGGTTGCACAGCAGTGGTTGTGCTGCTGTAGTCACCATGAGCAGTGGGCTCAGCAGCTGAAGTCTGAGGAGCAGATGTGGACTCATCCAAAATTTTCTCACACTCCCCTGCTTGTGTTTTTAAACTTTTTGACTCTTTGGCCATTAGGCGAGTAAAAGTTTAACAGAGAAGCTGTTTATTTGAAAAGGTGTTCCCTGTTCCAAAACTTTAACATTTTCTTTTGGAATTTTTTGTTGTAACTAATAGCTAAGGAATCTAGGGAACAACAAGAAGGACTGTGGCTTCTTTTCTTTAATATTTTTCACATTATTAACCATATCATTAAAAATTGCTTGGGAGTAATTGAAATCAGTTTTAGACATGATAGCATACCCCAAGTATTGGATTTTCAGAGGAATTTCATTAAAAGCAGTTGTGTTATATGAAACACATGTGAACAGGATATGAAACAGGAATTTCATAGGAGGTGGAAATTCTCCTTTTTATTTAGTAGCTTTAGACAATTGTCCTACATACCCTCTTTCGATCAAATAAATTTGATACTCATCCTTAGGGAAATAGGTTTTACCTGCTAGGTTGTTCATCTGAAAAACTTCTAATATGGTTTGTGGTGTTATTGGGACCAAGATTCCTCCTACTTTTGATGAGATTGCCCAAGCCTTTTTTATCTTGAATTTCAAGTTTTGCATTTGCCCAGAAATCTCGTAGGGTATCCTGATAGATGGGAGCATTGCAAGTTAACAAAGTTTTGTACTTTGATGATGATAGGGCGTCAATGATGGAATGGAAATCTGTATTTTTGCTTGATTTTTCAAGAGTACAGAGATAGTTGTGTGGGTGTTTGATTATGAGAGCCATGATCAGAGTGTAAAATCGCGAATGGCAAGAATAAGATGAATGTAAGATGGAAACCGCTTTTGAATTTTTTTTTGAATTCGATACGGCAGTGAAAACTCTGTTTGGTATTAAGGGGAAAAAGTGAATGCTGACATGGCAGCGGTTTCAAAGATCGGACGGTTAACATCTGCCCATGTGACAACCTCTGATGGAATAGTGGAAGACAATTGTTTAGAAACCACCGATGGACAATAGCAGTGGTTGAGAACAGTGAACGATTAGAATAGTGGTTGATTTTAACTATCAATGGATAGACAGCAGTGGTTGAAACACTGATGTTTGGTCAACAGTGGACAACAGTGATTTGGAGAAACAGATGTTGTCTTTCAACAGTGGGTGAATTTTCAACAATCAGATGTTTGAAACAGACAATGGATATGGACAGACTTTTATGGATTTATGGAAAATTTTCATTTTAACTATTTTTAAGGATGGATTTTTGATTTTCTAGAAAACATTTTAATGCTCATGTACAAACAAGATTTTGCTTGTTAGTCCATGTTAAGCATGCCAATTCTAGAGCTCAAGCTTTCAAAGGTGGATGTGTCTAATGCTTTTGTTAGCACATCTGCCAGCTGATCATTTGTTGGAACATGATGCAGAGAAATCAAACGTTTTTCATAGCAATCCCTCACAAAGTGATGTTTGATGTCAATGTGCTTGGTGGTTGAATGAGATACTGGATTTTTGATGATATTTTCAGCTGCTTGACTATCCAACATGAGAGGTATCTTTAAAGTAGTTATACCAAAATCCAGCAGTTGATTTTGAAGCCACAACAGTTGGGCTGTACAGCTTGCATTAGCAATGTATTCTGCTTCAGCAGTGGATGTGGAAATCGCTGCTTGCTTTTTGCTTTGCCAAGACACTAAGCAATTGCCTAGGAATTGACACCCACTTGATGTAGACTTCCTGGTTATGTTGCATCCAACAAAATCACTATCTGAGAAACCTGAAAGCTTAACATTCCCATTAGCAGGGTACCAGATACCAAGTGTGGGAGCACCCTTTATGTATCTGAATATCCTTTTCACAGCAATTAGGTTAGACTTCCTAGGTGCTGATTGGGATCTTGCACAAACACATGTTGCAAACATGATGTCTGAGCTAGATGCAGTTAGGTACATTAAAGACCCAATCATGCTTCTATATAACGTTTGATCAACCAAATCATCTTTTTCATCAGACATGACCAGCTTTGTGTTGCCATGGGTGTACTACATGATTTACAATCATTCATCTCAAATTTGTTTAAAAGATCTTTTACATATTTGCTTTGATGAATGAAAGTGCCATTTTGCAATTGCTTGACTTGGGGACCAAGAAAGCATTGTAGTTCACCCATTGCACTCGTCTCAAACTCAGCTGTCATGAGTTGTCTGAACTCTTAACACATTGCATTGCAAGTGCTTCCAAAAATGATGTCATCCACATAAAATTGGACAATCATCAAATCTTTTCCTCTCCATTTTAAAAACAAGGTTTTATCAATTTTACCTCTTGTGAAACCAATAGAGATGATAAAAGTGGAAAGAGTTTCATACCAGGCTCTAGGTGCTTATTTCAAGCCATACAAAGCTTTGTTTAGCTTGTAGACATGATTTGGATAAAATGGATCCTTAAAACTAAGAGGTTGACAAACATATACCTCTTCTTGAATCTTACCATAGAGGAATGCACATTTGATATCCATTTGATACACCTTGATGTTGTGGTTGACAGCAAAGGCTAAGAACAGTCCGATAGCTTCAAGTCTTGCTATAGGGGCAAAAGTTTCATCATAATCAATGCCCTCTTCTTGTTTAAAGCCTTGAACCACAAGCCTAGCTTTGTTCTTGATAGCAATGCCCCTTTCATCAGTTTTGTTTTTGAAGACCCACTTTGTGCCAATTGGACTTACATCCTTTGGCAGTGGTACAAGTTCCCATACTTCTTGTTTTTTAAACTGTTGGAGCTCTTCTTGCATAGCTTCTACCCAACTGTTGTCTTTCAATGCCTCTTGGTACTTGACTAGTTGATGGAGTGACAGAAAGCCAGCAAAAAGACAAATGTTTTAGGATTGACTTCTTGTGAGAACCCCTTCATTAATATTGCCAATCACTTGGTCTGGTGGATGAGATTTAAGAAAGATCAGATCTCCCTTGTATGGAACAATGGCATTTAAAGGTGAAGGCTGCAGATATGAATCATCTGAGCTAACATCTGTTGGTGACTTTGATGATACAACATCTGTTTGAAATGGAGGAATGGGTGTGGCACAAAGTTGGTTTTTATCCACTGTTGATGGATTTTTATCAATAGTGGTTGGGGATGATGTGGTGATAGAGGTTGAAGGGCTACTTTGGTCAACAACTGTTGATGCAGCAGTGGATGAGCTTTGACATCTATTTTGAACATCTGCCGCTCTGGTGGTGGATGTGATTTTATATTATGGGATCACAACATCATATCCATAATCTTGTGGATGATGTTGTTGAATGCCTGCAGGGTTAGTCTTGACAGACACATTTTCAAATGTAAATTTATCAAGATCAAACAATTAAGCAGGGTTTGCAGGGATTTTCAGTGAAGAAAGTTCATTGAACTTTACATTCAAAGTCTCTTCCACACACCTAGTCCTTGTGTTAAACACTTTATAGGCCTTGGCAGTGGTTGAGTATCCCAAATGATAACCACAATCTACTTTGGCTGCAAATTTTGAAATTGAGTCTTTTAGATTTAAAATGAAACATGGGCAGCCAAAGATTTTGAAATATGAGATCAGTGGTTTGATTTTGAACTTTGTTAACAATCATCTTTGATTAATGGTTTAGACTTGAGTTTCTGAATGGATTGACTCTAACCCTAATGTAACAACCCTCACTAAAAATTAATATTTAGTATGATAATTATGCAATAAGGAAACCCTAAGTAAGTTTAGTATGATTAATTAATCAGTTAATCAATATTAACTAAGCTAACAAGATTAATTAAGCTAAGTAAGGTCTATTAAAAATAGATATATATGAGGTCGTATAAGAACATTTAATATTAATAATAAAATATATTATTTTTTTTCCTTACTCCGTTTTTAATGAAACTTAGGTTAAAACGTAGATAAAAATATGCTCGTTCTAAAGACATATTCGTCGTTTTATAAAACGTTATATTTTAAAAGTTATACAAGAAAAACGAGTTAAGCAGCTGAAATAAAATAACTAAGCTAGCTAGCTAGCACGTCAAGCTAGCTAGCAAGCACGTCACTTGAATCCCACATCGAACAGAAAAGGAATTGAGCTGCCTGCTTGCTTGCTATAAATAAGAAGCTTAGGATTCATTTTTCTTTGCTCATTTCTCTTCTTCTTCTCTCTATACGTTGGTGTTCTAACCAATAATCACTCAATCGCTATTACGATTCATTTTCCGAGTGATCAATATATCCAAGGAATGCCTAAGTGCCGCCCACATTGGGTTATGCTTTGTCGTTTGTCGGTAATCCGATAAATGAGTTGAAGCATTGTACTTTGTCGTTGTCGATAATTCGATAATGAGTTGAAGTACTATACTTTGTCGTTTGTCATTTTGATAAATGAGTTGAAGTATTGCACTTGGTCATTCATTGTGAGAATTTGATCTCGGGAAATTATCGTAACTGCTGTATTGATCATTAACCCGGTTTTTGTGAAATTCGTTAAGGTTCGAATCTCATGACTACCGTTAAGGTTTGATTTGGGTTTTACACCAATACGTATTCTATTCTGTTAAACCACCAAAAACACTCCCAACTACACCCTTACAATCAAACAAACTATTAAATCATCAGAAGATCCAGAATAATAAAGTACATACTTAATTATCGGGAAAAGTAGAATCAAGAAGTTTGTTAACTCAATCCTGCATGATGATTAGTGAGTTATTCTTCTTTTATAAACTCTTTTCTCACAGTTTGTGAGTTGTTAACTGTTTTACAATACTCCCAAATTATTTTCAGAATTATAACTTACAGTGATTAAGTTTATGTGAATCACCAAATTACAGCCGGTATGTGGGGTATTGTGCACATTACTTGATAATCTTCACCATTGGGGCAGCCATTGGGTGATATGACCATAATCACAGATACCATTGGACGTATGGGCCAATGGATCGAGTGGTAAAGTACTGTGGGTAGTTGGTTGATATCAGAGACATTGTAAAAGATCTTACCACTGTGAATTATAATAAATGCGTCATTTTCCAGTAACTAGAATAATTCACTCAGTATTTCCCGCTGACAAAATCTTTTTAAAACGCGTTTCAGGTAATTACAATAGATTGGAGTAAGGATTGGATCCGACACTGAAGGACTTCAAGAAGTGGCTTATTTTCAAATTAAGAAATATTTTTTTTATTAAAAGCTACCTTTGTAAAACATGGAATTTATTCCATCTTTTTAAATAAAATCCGGTGTTTCTAAACTCTGATATTTTTCCTAACTCACGGTCCTGATGAAATTTCCGCTGCAATGTTTTAAAAAAATAATCACCGGTACCACTGGACTGCTCACGGCACCGATTCCGGCTAGATGGGGTCGGGGGTCGTGACAGAAGGTGGTATCAGAGCTAAGCCACTACTTTAAGCCTATAAAGTGTTGTGATAACAATACTTAAGCTTAAATAAAAGAGTTAGGAGATTGCTATTAACTTAACTGGTAGCACATCTGATAGCATTTAGACTTGCACATAAGAAAAGATGCCTTAGTATAAGCTAAGCCACTTGTTTACGCAAATAGGTGTTATAATAATACCTAAGCTTAAACGGAAAGTTAGAAACTTAATATTATCTGATAGCACTCTGAATGATATTTAGACTCGAACTTAAAAATTTTGTCTTAATATAAGCTTCAAGATAAAATTACTTATATGAGTATAAATAAGTATAATTGGTATTCAATAAGAATAACGACTAGCAGGCAATAGCATTTAATTGCTATTTATTCTTGTTTATTGGTATTACTTGGTCAAGAATAAAAATATATTATGAAAATATAAATTTCCTTGATTCGGGATTAAAGCCCTAATAAAAAAAGGCACTTTTTGAAAAAGATACTATTTATGGGAAATAGGAAATTTTCTCCGGCAAAACTGGGTATAGAGTAGCAGACTCTCCAGCTTGTCCGGATATACTGAAATTACCGCTCCGGCGCGAACCGGATAAGACGGGATAAATGGTATGTCAAACCAGTAACAAGATTTCCCTAAATAGTATCATGACCAAATATCTAACTGGTTTTTGGGAATATGAATCTATTATATACATTTAACCCTATGAAAGGTATGTATATTACAACATATGAAATATATAATATAGATATGTATATCTATAAGGAATTCAAAAGTCAATTAAGAATAAAACACAAGCATATGTATATAGATTTCTTTATCAGGAATCTCTGGTATATATATCTTTAATTTCGATGTCAAACATTATTTTGTTTGATCATCTACCTCGTAACTTGTGCAACAAAATAATACTGGAAACCCATTAAGTTGGGACACCATCAAAAATATAAGAATTTCCAATACGTTACCATAAACTACTAACGCCAGTAAGAAGCTGGTAAAGTTAATGCACAAGAAAACACATGAAACTTAAATTATACATCCACAGATGTCGAAGTTTATCACACACGACTTCCAAAGGCAAGATCTTTGAAAAATATAAATTAGGCACGATGATACCTACACTAATTCCATCAGTAAAAGAACTCCTAAATCAAAAATCGGCACTTTGCCACATGATCTTACAAACGATCAAAATGTCGCTGAGGTACGTTGGAACAATATTTCATAAACATCGGTGCATAGTCTAACCTGAGTCATAATTATTAGCACTATAAAAGAAGTCATATATTTTTGCAAATCCCTGATTTCATTTCACTTCATTCGACATTCTCTGATAATGTCATTTAACAAATCGTTATCACACGAAATTTCAGATAAGAAGTTCTTATATTTCTTTCGTTGCAATTCTAACTTCTGCCTATAATAAGTTGATTTTCGTATGGTCATCATACCATAAAGAATTCTTTCATAATAGCAAATATCAATCCATTTCGTTTCTTGGTAAATCCACACGATACACATGCACTATTTGTTGCGCATGTGGTTCATTTGAGTTATAAGACCCTAGGAAGGCATCATTTCAATTTGTTGTTTTATCAAAAGTTCAAATATCGTTCCGCTATACTTGATCTTTGCATTGTAAACCGTGTTTTTACAAAGCAATGACTCTTTAATATCGAATCAATGAATTTATTGAAAAACTCGATTTTCTTTTGAAAGGGATACATGGTTTCTTTGTGATCATGTTTGAACTTTCTTATTAAAACTCGTTTTATCCAAACCCAGTTAACTTGCTCGCAATACGTACTCAATTCAAAGTCCCATATGATGGATTGAAACCATCATATTCAAAATAGTCCTAACAAGCACTTCAATTCTCTTAAACCATAATATGCTTGTTTAGTCTTCGAATTCATCAAATCATCTCTTTGATCACGATCACTTTGTGATGACATTTTCACAAAATTAAAGATTACGCTAATCTAAGATTTAATTATTTATTTATATGGAATCCGCTTTATTAATTTATTTTATAAAAGCAATCTTAACACAATTATGTGCTAAGATAATGATCCACCATTTCATGTCCTAAATTCCGTAGTCCTTACAACCAATCGAGCCTTTCGTGATATTTCTTACCTTATCATTATTAATCAAAAACATTGTATAAACTTAATTGATTATATATAGAAACTTACAATATAGTAATTAAAATTTTTACTAAACCCATTAAGGTAAAGAAATTATATTTTTACGTATAAAATTTTGTTTAAAGTACATTCTCATTTAAGCTTATGCATTTATTATTGGTAATTAATATTAGTTTTATTATTAGTAATAATATATTAATAATAATAGTGTTAGTATTATTTTCAGATACTAAAGTTATTATCAGGGGCATGTATTGAATAGCCTAGCCTTAATTAGGCATGGACTGGCCACCTATGCTTAAACAAGGCAGCACTAACCAATATCCGCCGTGATAATGACTAGTTAATTAAGTCATCATACTTATTTAATAAATTTTAATTATATATAAAAATATTTTACTTTGTACTAAAAAGAAAAGACATATTTTTATAAAACAATACCAGAATTAGAGGGACGAATAAAATTATACAAATAATTATGTATCACATATTTTGTGATAACTATGTACTATAACACTCTAGCAAGAAAATAACCATGTAAGAATAATATAGTAGTCAGCGACTACATTGGGTTAGAAGAACATTGTAATACATAAAGAATCGTCACCACAACATTTGTAACTACATTTTACAACGCTATATGGTTTCAAAATAAAAATAAGTAATCACATAGAATTGACCCAGTGTTATATAAAATATTTTACAAATACTTTTACCCCTTTTATTCACAACTTTCATTTAAAAGTTATAAATAATAGTGATTCTTTTACAAAATCATAATACTAAAATATTTTGTAAATATAATAACTTCACTATAGTATTTTGTAATCTATATTACATAATAAATATAAGTTATTTTACATAGTATAATAAATACTAAAATAATATTTATTTGAAATTAGTAACCATTTACATATAGTAAAAATGCGAAACAAATAATATATATTACATTGGCTTTACAAAATATAATATAATGGTTAGTCATGTCAAAACAACTTATTTTTATTATATTTCCATCTCTAGGACATAGCATGAAAAATATAGTCACTAATAGTAGGTACTATCACATTATTTCACCATTTAAAACAATTTGGAACTCTAATACACTAACTCTATTGTCCTTTGGTGTATCTTTGCAATTCACTCATCTCAACACATAGAATTTCTCATATCATAATTTACTGTTTGACAAATCATTTTTATGCTTTTATTTCCTTTTGAACCCGTCAATTCTAAGTCTTCCTTAGGTAACCAATCAAGGTAAGTTTTCTTCTGACAAAGAATTTTACTAATTCCAAAAAGTTCTTCACATTCATTTTAAGAATCTATAGATCATATATCTTTTGGCGTGAACCCAATCACCTTGAAAAACTATACCATTTCATCTCATTCGTTTGAACATCTCATCTTTTGAAATATCTAGATTCGCTTCCTTGAAACTCACAATTTCGAAAACGGTGAATTTATTCGGTCATCATTATTGAATTCTTTCAAATCATTACAAACACCTTGTAGCATCCGAATAGAGCTGTAGCCTGTGTTAAACCCTATTCATGAGTCATTCGTTTGATTTGTCATATTCTTGGTACAATTATGTACTCAGATTACAATACACTAAATCCTGTTGTCCATTACCATTTAAGTAAACAATACTGATTTTCGGATCATCATTAACAAATCATTTTCCATACTCCCATTCACAAATAGATATTTATCGAATCGGAATCTCCCTCGATTAATTAAAGTAAGTTCATTTTGAATATTAAATCCAATTGTTTCTATAAATCATTTTTATTTTTAAAATGTTCATACCCCTCAAAATATCTTTTGATTCCATTCCACGCTACACTATTCCTCTTAATTAAAAGAAAAACATAACCCCAAGAAAATATCATAGTTCAAATCTCGAGGACGAGATTTTTATTAAGGTGAGGAGGATGTAACAACCCTCACTAAAAATTAATATTTAGTATGATAATTATGCAATAAGGAAACCCTAATTAAGTTTAGTATGATTAATTAATCAGTTAATCAATATTAACTAAGCTAACAAGATTAATTAAGCTAAGTAAGGTCTATTAAAAATAGATATATATGAGGTCGTATAAGAACATTTAATATTAATAATAAAATATATTATTTTTTTTCCTTACTCCGTTTTTAATGAAACTTAGGTTAAAACGTAGATAAAAATATGCTCGTTCTAAAGACATATTCGTCGTTTTATAAAACGTTATATTTTAAAAGTTATACAAGAAAAACGAGTTAAGCAGCTGAAATAAAATAACTAAGCTAGCTAGCTAGCACGTCAAGCTAGCTAGCAAGCACGTCACTTGAATCCCACATCGAACAGAAAAGGAATTGAGCTGCCTGCTTGCTTGCTATAAATAAAAAGCTTAGGATTCATTTTTCTTTGCTCATTTCTCTTCTTCTTCTCTCTATACGTTGGTGTTCTAACCAATAATCACTCAATCGCTATTACGATTCATTTTCCGAGTGATCAATATATCCAAGGAATGCCTAAGTGCCGCCCACATTGGGTTATGCTTTGTCGTTTGTCGGTAATCCGATAAATGAGTTGAAGCATTGTACTTTGTCGTTGTCGATAATTCGATAATGAGTTGAAGTACTATACTTTGTCGTTTGTCATTTTGATAAATGAGTTGAAGTATTGCACTTGGTCATTCATTGTGAGAATTTGATCTCGGGAAATTATCGTAACTGCTGTATTGATCATTAACCCGGTTTTTGTGAAATTCGTTAAGGTTCGAATCTCATGACTACCGTTAAGGTTTGATTTGGGTTTTACACCAATACGTATTCTATTCTGTTAAACCACCAAAAACACTCCCAACTACACCCTTACAATCAAACAAACTATTAAATCATCAGAAGATCCAGAATAATAAAGTACATACTTAATTATCGGGAAAAGTAGAATCAAGAAGTTTGTTAACTCAATCCTGCATGATGATTAGTGAGTTATTCTTCTTTTATAAACTCTTTTCTCACAGTTTGTGAGTTGTTAACTGTTTTACAATACTCCCAAATTATTTTCAGAATTATAACTTACAGTGATTAAGTTTATGTGAATCACCAAATTACAGCCGGTATGTGGGGTATTGTGCACATTACTTGATAATCTTCACCATTGGGGCAGCCATTGGGTGATATGACCATAATCACAGATACCATTGGACGTATGGGCCAATGGATCGAGTGGTAAAGTACTGTGGGTAGTTGGTTGATATCAGAGACATTGTAAAAGATCTTACCACTGTGAATTATAATAAATGCGTCATTTTCCAGTAACTAGAATAATTCACTCAGTATTTCCCGCTGACAAAATCTTTTTAAAACGCGTTTCAGGTAATTACAATAGATTGGAGTAAGGATTGGATCCGACACTGAAGGACTTCAAGAAGTGGCTTATTTTCAAATTAAGAAATATTGTTTTTATTAAAAGCTACCTTTGTAAAACATGGAATTTATTCCATCTTTTTAAATAAAATCCGGTGTTTCTAAACTCTGATATTTTTCCTAACTCACGGTCCTGATGAAATTTCCGCTGCAATGTTTTAAAAAAATAATCACCGGTACCACTGGACTGCTCACGGCACCGATTCCGGCTAGATGGGGTCGGGGGTCGTGACACCTAACACCATCTCCTTTTGATTCATCATCAAGGAATATATCTCCCTTAACATAAAAATAGAAGGGATCTACATCCTGTCAGGCATTGAGCTTTTTCTATCAAAAACAAGTAAAAGCTCAAAATATATTATTCTCTAAAAAAATATAAGAATAATATATCCTGATATTGATGCGTGCAAAATGTACTATATAAATTACATCAAATGAGGCATAAACTAACCCTTTTTTAGTACTAATGTTGGAAAAAACATGTTTTTGTCTTCGTTTTGAATTTACAGGACCAAAAGAGCTTAAACGAACAAAAGGAGAAAATAAGCAGCCAAAACCAACATAAATACAAAGAAAAGGAATAAACATGACATACCCGACCCCTCGGCAGCATCCCCAAAGTAAAAACAAAGAAACAGATGACTGACCACGGGGCCGTGCCCAACTGAACACGTAGGCATGGTCAGGGATCTGCACAAAAGACAAACCTATAGAAGCTTCCACGCCCACCATGGGGGCGTGCCCAGCTCGGCATTGGGCGTGGTCAACGAAAAAGTACGCAGAATCTTTCCAAATCTTGATAGTACAGATACGAAGTTGACCACGGGGCCGTGCCCAGGAGACACGGGGCCGTGTGGGGCCCAATGCTGACAATTGCATTTAATGAAGGAAGAGAAAAGGCTGGCCACGGGGGCGTGCCCGCTGGACACGGGGCCGTGGCCAGAGCTCTGTGCAGGATATAGATAGGGGTGCTTGGTTCACTTCAAAGGCATCCCTTGGCAAACCACTACTCTCCCACTTTGCCACCACTCCACCACCACTACAACACCAATACCCACCACCATCATCCATCTTTAGAGTGTGTAGTAGTCTCGGGATCCAAGATTGATTGTAAGGGTTCTTACCAATCAAAAGCCATGTTTGGTTAAGCCTCTTACATCAATTAGTGGAGACAAGTCTTTTATGTATTACTTTTGATTTTTAATCTTTCAGCACTTTTTATTTGGTTTTGTATTAATGACTTTAATAACTAGTTTCTTATGTTGAAGGTGAATTCTTCCTATCATTTTTTCGTGGTGTCTTGAAGTTACTTTACTGTCTATATAAAGTAAAAGATTGCATCATTCATGTTTTTACGGTCTATATAAAAGCATGTTGACTACCTGGTCGGGGGTTAGGGGAATGGTTTGGTAAGGTTCTTGCCTTGTTCAGTGTATAGATCCTGCAAGGACCTGGTTCAAGCTTACTAGGACCTCCTTCAATACCCACTGGTATTGGATGGAGGGGTGCGAATATCTTGAACCCCTCATATGTAAACTACTATTAATACATTAAACCGGCTTCTTGGGATTGTATCCTTGCTGACACAAACCACTTAGCCGAGGGTAACGTCACCTTCAAAAGAGGGGCCTGCCACTTTTCGCATTAATAACTTACTTAATTATCTTTCAATATTCCGACCCTTTGGGATTGTATCCTTGCTGACTTAAACCACTGGGTTTAGGGTAACGTCACCTTCAAAAGAGGGGCCTACTACTATAACTAAGATAATCTCTTAAAAAGTCCGAAAGAGCGAAAATCATCAAAAGTATACATTAAAGACGAGTCGGATCCAAGTGATTTATCTTGTCTATCTGTTTTTATTTATCTTTGCGTTTTTAGTTTTTATTTTCATGTTTCAAAACTCTTCTCAAAAACAAAATTTAGATTAACTAGACGTTGAGGATAAACCGGTACTAAAAGCTCTTGTGTCCGTGGACGACCTCGGTATCTTACCAACGCTATACTACGCTCATAATGGGTGCACTTGCCCAAGTGTGTGTTTAGTGTTAGTAGAATATCGTGTTTTATAAATTTAAAATTTGATTAATTTGTAAAATGGGCTTAAAATATCAATAAAAACATATCACACCTTACACACACCAAGTTTTTAGACGCCGTTGCCGGGGACACAAGGATTTTAAGAAAGTTTAAAATCAACGGCCTAATTATTTTTACTTATTTTTCTATTTTTTTAGGATTTTTCTAAAATTTTTAGTTTCTTCAGACTTCAGCATGGGTCGTGCCCGGTCGGACACGGGGTCGTGCCTATCAATCTTACTGGCTGTTTTTGTATTCTGAGTTACAGAAGAGTGACCACGGGGCCATGGCGGTGCACCACAGGGCCGTGCTGAACTCCCCAGTAACTAGGATCCAGAAAACAACTACTGTGATCACGACCACGGGCCGTGGTCAGCGACCACGGGGCCATGGTGAGACATCTGACCGACGTTCTTTGTTGTTTTTATCACAGGA
Source organism: Helianthus annuus (assembly GCF_002127325.2). Taxonomy (NCBI): domain Eukaryota; kingdom Viridiplantae; phylum Streptophyta; class Magnoliopsida; order Asterales; family Asteraceae; genus Helianthus; species Helianthus annuus. The sequence goes on from NC_035446.2 coordinate 19,053,029, forward strand.
CTCGAAACCTAATCTCAACGCCTGAATTTTATACGCAGTGCATGAGCTCCAGTTCCAATAAAGACATAAAAGAGCCTCTAGACGAACCCGAACGCTTTCCAAGAAAGAGACTAAAAGCTAAAAATCAAGAGAAGGCTTCAGGGGACCAACTCCCAATGGCGGATCAGCGCACCCTGATAGATTACCTACGGCCCACGGACGGTAATCTCAGAGTCGCCATCAATGCACCGAATGTCGATGCCAACAACTTCGAACTTCGGCCGCATTTGATTCAAATGCTCCAAAATTCTGCAACCTTCCATGGCCTAGCTGATGAAGATCCCCATTTGCATAATATGTGACCCTTTCCGGATCAACGGAGCATCAAACAACGCCATCCGCCTTCGAATGTTTCCATTTTCACTAAAATAACGAGCCAAGGCTTGGTAAACACCCTCCCAAGTGGTTCGGTAAAGACTTGGGATGAACTTGCCCAGAAATTTCTATATAAGTATTTCCCGCCTTCTAAAACCGCTAAATTGATGACTGAAATCAATACATATTCACAAGAGGACGAGGAATCCTTATATGAAACTTGGGAAAGATTCAAGGAGCTATTGAGGAAATGTCCTCATCATGGTCTCGTAGTGTAGCAACAAGTATCCACTTTCTATAATGGGTTGTTGCCACATATGTTGGACCGTGTGCGACCCTAAATAGTCAGTATAAGGCAGTTCATCTTCGAATACAGATGCGGAATCAATGTACACAAAGTCACAACAGCTTTATCCGTTTAATTTCCTTTCTATTAATGCTTTCTGAGTCGATTACAATGATTTCTAACAAAAAACCGGCAGCACCTCGACTCTAATTCTGCTCCAACCGATACAGAAAGAGATCACACATCAGCTATTTATAGTGTTGCTGATTCCGCTCCAAATGGTTTGAGCGGAATCACCATGTGATCATCCCGAGCGGAATTAACAGGATACCTTTGGAGCGGAATCACAACTTGTCTCTAGGAGCGGAATCACCTAAGACCACTAGGAGCGGAATCATACATTCTACACTCTGGAGCAGAATTACAAAGAAACCTGATTTGGCTTCAAATGACACAAGTGTCATTTGGAGTGGAATTACACTCAAAGATCCAATTTTCATTTCCGAGCTCCAATCTAACCTATCTAGACCTAAGACTCGATAAAGACGTAGTAAACAGACATTCAGTGCACCAACAGACTCCCCCTTGGATGTTGACGAAGTCTTCGGCGTCGAGTCTTCAGTCTTGGTCTCTTCTCCAACTTTGTCTTCTCATTGTAAAGGCTCTTTCTTCACAAGTTCAGGATCTCTTACTGGCTCTATCTTCAGTCTCCCCTTTGACTGTTGATCCAGAACTCTAGACTCCTCCTTTCACAGACTCCCCCTCTCGGTATGCTCGGATCTAGGATCTTGATCTGGTTCAAACTTTGACTTTATAAGCCATGGGGATAATGAAATCCACAACCTGTTACTCAACCAATAACATTACAATCTATTGATTTTAACAATAAATCACAAACTCTATCAGTTTAGAAATCCACTCAAGTATTCAGGTCTAAGTTAATGACCCTGATTACTCAATTAATCTACCAAGTCCAATTTAATGACCTTGGTTGATCTTTTTGACAAACAAACTGATTTTTTTTTATTTAACATTTTCAAACATTTTCCTGAAAATAACAAGCATCAAGTTAATGAACTTGTTTTGACTTTTTCAAGAACCCAATCTTCATCAAGATAAGCTCTCCTCATTCTCCAGTCCAGAACTTTTCCTGCATCTGCTTCATCTTTCAAGAATCCAACGATCAACTTTCCACTATGGTTTGTCGGAAAATAAAGCAAAAATAAAATCTTTTTGGATTTTAATAAAGTTTCTAAACTAGGAAATGAAATACAGAAACTTAAATTGCAGAATGTAAAGAAATTAAACTATTTACAAACATATTTTTGGTAAGCGTGTCAGGGAATCATATCAGCTATCAGACAAGTTACTAGTACCGTTAAGCTTCAATTTCATACTCAGAATTAAACAATTCACCTCGATTGTCGATATACTGATACATTTTAAATTCTCACACAAATTTCAATTTACTCAAGATACGATTTAGATGTTTTAGGAACTTAACTCATTCATGTGTCCCACCACTTGAATATACTCCCGTATCCAGAATCCCAATATTCAGTCTTACAGGTGAGTATACCACAGATGATATCTGTAAGGGGTTAGATGCGAGGGCCGTGAGAGCTCAGGTCGATACTTCCGTATACGCAGAGAGATGACGGCTTCGTCTTTTCGGTGTGTCCCCTTTAGAGGATCTTTTAATTTCAACAGCACACGATTAGCATTTTGCAATGTTTCATCGTTTTTTATGCTGAGGGTGGTGCTATATTTCAAGCAATGCGGAAAGTATTATTCGGGGACTAGGTCAGAACTTCCATTCAGCAGAAGTCCCGGTATAATACCCCAGATATCACTGAGTATAAAGACCGAGTATCTCAGAATAAGGGACCTTTCAAACGAGATTTCATGGGTTACCTATATATCCAAGTAGTGTTCCCCACGAAATAAGTTTCGTTTTGAAATTTTAGGTTTATATCCCGAACAAATCTACTAAATGTGCGAAAACCTATCGACACATCATCAGTGAGACTGTTTAACTCTTTTAAACTTTACAAATCTTTAGCATACTGTAACTGTCAAGCCGATGTACTATCATTTTCCCTTTTTACACAAGCTCTTTTTCAGTTTTTTAATGTTTTGGATTTTAAAATTTTATCATGTTTTTGTATTTTTGAATTTTTTACTGTTTTTGTATTTTTTAATTTATATCTACTCCCCCTAAATACCAAAACAAGTAAAAAATCGACAAACCATTGCAGATTGTTTCTCATCTTCATCCGCAACAGTACTCTCATCAACGCCAATAATGCCATCCGACACCGAAAGAAGCTTCATACCATTCAGTTTTAAAAGATATTTAAAACGTGTTTTGTCAAAAGCTTTGGTATGTAAATCAGCTTTCTGTTCGTCAGTGTGGATTTTCTCAATTCGAATCAACTTCTTCTCGAAGCAATCTCGAATGAAGTGATGTCGAATTTCTATATGTTTAGTTTTAGCGTGATGTACTGGATTCTTTGTTATATTTATTGCGGCCTCATTATCAACAAAAAGAGGTGTGTTAAGAAACTGCAAACCGTAGTCGCGCATCTGTTGTTGTATCCACAGGATCTGAGAGTAGCAACTGCTAGCAGACACGTACTCCGCTTCACATGTAGATAGCGCCACAGACGTTTGTTTCTTACACTGCCAGGTAACCAAGCGAGGTCCAAATAACTGGCATCCTGCAGTTGTTGATTTTGCATTGACTTTGCAGCATCCGAAATCCGAATCGGAATACCCTTCGAGCGTAAAGTCGCCTTTTCTTGGATACCACAACCCCAATGTAGGAGTTCCTTTTAGATAGCGTAATATCCTCTTCACAATAATCATGTGCGAAGCTCTCGGGTTAGATTGATATCTTGTTGCAAGGCACGTTGGGTACATTATATCAGGACGTGAAGCAGTTAAGTACATCAATGAACCGATCATGGAACGATAAAACATCTCATCAGCCCTGTCTCCGGTGAGATCTGGGTGAATCCCATGATTTGTTGCTAGAGGGGTAGCAGCTGGAGTAGAACTTGACATCCCAAATTTCTCTAGAATATCACAAACGTACTTCGTCTGATGAATGAAAATTCCCTCAGGTAGTTGTTCAACTTGTAGCCCCAAAAAGAATTTCATCTCCCCCATTGATGACATTTCGAATTTTTGCTTCATCACTGATTCGAAATCTTTACACAGATTCTCATTCGTTGACCCAAATATTATGTCATCCACATAAATCTGTACGATCAGAAGATGTGCGTCGACCTCTTTAGTGAAGAGAGTGGCATCCACTTTTCCTCGAATGAAGCTGTTGGCTAGTAGGTGTTGAGACAAAGTCTCGTACCAGGCTCTCGGGTCCTGGTGTAAACCATACAGCGCTTTGTCCAGTAAGTAGACCTTGTTCTTGTGGATTAGATCGGTAAAGCCCGGCGGCTGTCCGACATAAACCTCCTCTTTAACCTTCCCATAAAGAAACGCCGATTTTACATCTAGCTGATATACTTTGAAGTTCTTCCAAGATGCAAACGCCAGGAAAATTCTGATTGCGTCTAGTCGTGCCACAGGAGCATAGACTTCAGTAACATCAATCCCTTCCTGTTGACTAAAGCCCTGAACAACGAGTCGAGCTTTGTTTCGAACAACAACTCCTCTGTCGTCTCTCTTACATTTAAATACCCATTTTGTATTGATTTTCCTGTGACCATCCGGCAAATCCACTAGCTTCCACACTCCTAACTTTTCAAACTGACTCAATTCTTCTTGCAACGCATTGACCCAGGAATCTTCAGTAAGCGCCTCTTTGTAAGTTCTCGGTTCGATCTGCGAAATAAAACAACTCAATGAAAATTCAGTTTGTAAAGGTGCTACTGTAGAGTAAAAACATGTAAGGCCCTGGTCAATTTGACGTCTCCTGCGAACGCCCGATTGCAACTCTCCAATGATCAACTCCTCTGGATGGTATGAAAGAGTTCGTGGCATTACTTCGCTTGGAACATCCACATCGCCTTCCAGATTAGTAACATTTTGATTTGCACCTTGTTCACTAATTTGGTTTGTTTGACTTGAACCCTGAATCTGCTCCCCCTCAGGATCTGAATCACTACAATCAAATATCGGCATATTCTCAGATTCTTGATTATCATTCTGATCCGACTGATTATCTTAAGCAACTTCATTCTGTTGGACATCATCATGTTCACCAGTATTGCTAGGACCTGCTTCATCGTCATTTGAAGTTTCTCGTGGTCTTCTAGAATACTCAGCTGGGAACCTTTGCTACGACTCGTACTCTCGCAAAATATCCAACTCATCAAAGAAATCTTCTTCTTCCTCTGATTCTTCCCCCATGTCAAACGAATCCCACAATTTGTCATAATGATAACGCCATGAATCTCCAGGATTCTGCGACGGCATTGTATACCCTTGACATTCAACATTTGCAGCTTCAATAATCCGCTTCTCACTTGGAACGAAGACACGTCGCATAGGGCTTGCATAACCAACAAATATACCCTCAATGCACTTCGGACCAAATTTTCCATGAGGCTCTATAACAGTACAGGGTGACCCGAATGGTTCTAGATACTTCAAGTTAGGTTTGCGGTTATTGATCAACTCAAAGCATGTTTTGTTGAACTTCTTGACAGTGAGAACTCTGTTGAGCGTATAGCATGAGGCGGAAACAGCTTCAGCCCAAAAATTTATCGGTAACTTTGAATCTGCGAGCATTGTTCTAGCCGTCTCGATTAGTGTCCGGTTTTTGCGTTCTGCAACTCCATTCTGCTGTGGAGTGTACGGAGCACTAAACTCATGCAATATACCTCTTTCATCACAAAATTCTTCCAACTTGTTGTTCTTGAATTTAGTTCCATTATCACTTCGAATTCTTTTGATACGCCTTTGGTACAGATTCTCAATCTTCTTGAACAACGTCATCAAACTGTCAAACGTTTCATCTTTTGACTTCAAAAACATTACCCACGAAAATCTGGAATAATCATCAGTAACGACCAAATAGTAGTAGTCTCCTGTAATACTTTTGACATTCACAGGACCGAATAAATCCATGTGAAGTCTCTCCATAGGTCTTGAAACTGAATTAACTTGCTTTGTAGGGTGTGACTTTTTCTTCTGCTTGCCTTTAACACAGCTAATGCACTCCCCTTCCAGATGAAAACCTTTGATGTGAACACCCAAAACTAAATCATTATGCACCAAATGATTCATTTTTCTCAGATGTATATGCCCCATCTTACGGTGCCACAATCTCGATTCTTTCTCAGTTGCTCTGGACACAAAACAATGAGCCTGACTCGTGGTTGTAGTAGCTACGCTCATATCCAACACGTACAGATCATTGACTCTCGGTGCCCTCATGATAATCCATTCCTCAGGGATAACAAATCCTGGCTTCAAGATCAAACATTCTTTATCAGTGAAGTGAGTGGTATACATTCTGTCACAAATCTGCGAGATACTCAGCAGATTATTTTCCAGCTCAGCAATGTAGTTAACTCTTTCAAATGTCACAATCCCATTGGATAACGTTCCTTCACCAATAATCCTACCACCTTGATTACCCGCGAAACCAACATAACCTCCATTGATATTCTTCACATCATACAGCAGTGCAGTCTTCCCTGTCATATGTCGAGAAGCTCCACTATCCATAATCCATCGTGAAACTAATCTCGGAAGATCCTGCACATATCACAACATGACTTAAAAACTTATTTCAATAAAGATGCCGATTCATGCTTCGTGATCAAGGAACCTCCAGCAAGTCAGGTTTTCATTCAACGAAGAATATATCCACCCAAGCCTGACTAGCCTTGGGTGTTACCTTTTTGTCTTTAGCTTTCCCATTTTGTTTCTTAAAATTTTTTGCTTGAAGTGGTGGAAAGTTTGTATCATCCACAATTGGGACTAAATTCACCACCTTTTTCTCTTGTGAAGTTGAAGTTTGTTTCTCTGCTTTGGGTTTCCAAATTTGTTGAGAAGATGCAACCCGTTTGTAAAATTTTTCATTTTTAGTTACCACATTCTTTACGGGTTCAGTTTTGATCTTGGTGATTTGGTTTTTCAAAACCTTTTTCTCAACTAACATTGGTGCTTTTCCCTTCACATCATCTTTCTTCTTTTGAGTCTTTACAACATCAGTCTTAGGCTTCATGTTGGTACACTTTCGTGCAATATGCCCAACTTGATTGCATCTGAAGCATGTTCGCGTGTCAACTACTCGACTTGTGCCTTCAGACTGAGGTTGTGAAGCTTTCTTCTCAAAGAATTCTTCATTCGATTTCGAAAAAATCTTTTTCTCCTCATCAGACAATGAACTCGAACTGTTCACAAACACTTTCTTTTTGACAAACCTTTTGTTTTGAACATTCTTTTTCTGATATGACTTACCACCCTGATAACCACCTGACCATCTGTTTCGGTTGTTGTTGTAAAAACGTGGTGGAACAACAGGTTTCTTATAGTAAGCTTTATCTTTATCAAAATTCATTTGTCTCTTTGTTTGACTCAAACTGTTCACTTCTGACAACTCAACTTCAATCAATTTGAAAACATTTTTAACTTGTCCACATTAACATTCTCAATGGGAATCTCAGAATCCGAATACAACTTATCAGATCCCGACATCTTGTACATGACAAGAGTAGGTTCATCATTTAAGTTGTTTTTGGACTTTTGTTTCGGAATGTATTTGTCCAAGAGACATCCATCTTCCTCAGTAGTGTCACTGTCCGTTTTTAGAACATTTTCAACAACACTTTTTACAACATCAGTTTGGACACTATCGTCATCGGAAGATGTAAAAGTAACATCAATGGTATCCGGAAGTTTCACTTCATTTTCTTCTTCAATTTCAACCAACCCAGATTGCTTTTTCGAATAATTGTCAAGAACTGGTGGTGGAACTTGATGAAAACCCACCACGGTTCCATCTGAGTAAACATCTTCGCCTGCTTTGTTTTTCCCAATGGGTTTGGGAACAATGTGTTGCAAAACAAAGCTTGCGGAGTTGTAACTCTTAAGCTTCAACTGGATTCGCTCATTTTCAATTTCAGCCTCTTGAAATTTGAGTTTCAACTTTGCGATTTCATCCAGTTGTTGATTGATTAATTCTTCTTTTAATTGAAGCAATGTTGTTAGTTGAACATTTTCTTTATATGTTTTACCATTTCTGTCATCATTATCTTTTATTGTACTTTTAAGCTTCTCAAACTTTTCACTGATCTGATGATTTTCAAGAACTAACCTTTCATTTTCATTCCTAACCTTTTCTTGGTCAGCTTTATCATTTTCAATTTTGTTAGTTAATTCTTTTAACCGTTTAGTTTAAGCTTTCACCGTTTTATCACGATCAAGGATTTGATCCTCAACGCTTCTGACTCTAGCAGTCAGATCCTCAATTTTCTTACCGTTGAGATAAGTGACTGTGCTACAAACTTTGTATTCCTTGATGCAATTTTTGCAGTCAACATCACCGTTAACTTTCTTACCTGACTCAGTCGTTGACGCGTTTGAACTGACCTGGCTTTTAGACTCAGAGACGGATTTAGAATCTACCTCAAGTGCCTTAGCTGCCAGCACCTTGTCAGCCATCTTTCCCATGTTTTCAGCATTCAACTCCTGTGTCGTGTCAATGATTCCATTGTGAATCTTCTTTGACTTCTGTTTCTCTTCTTTCTCCTTCTCTTCTTTCTCTTTCTCGTCTCCGCTTCCCCACCATTTCTTCTGCCAATAATCATCATCATCTTTATACTCTTTGATTATGGTTTCCACATCAAGAGTGTTATGATCAATAGCAATGTTTCCATAGGGGTCAAGATAACATTCTCTGTCTGGATCCCATCTTTTTGCTCTTTTTGCTTCCGAATAGATACCAGATATTCTGATCAATTTGTTCGTGGCTAACAGCATTCTGTGATTATACTTCTGTTCTTCAGTTCTGTTATCTTTCCACGGAATAGGTTCAGTTTTTGCCATGAAAGCATATCCAATAGCATCCTCTTCAGGTAACAACTCACTCCAGTCGTAACCTTCATCGTTGTGAATTACTGCAAGAGCTCTATATTTTTTCTTTTTTATCTTCAATCTGCTTCATTCTTGGTGGCTCAGATTTATTCTGATGATAAATCGCCTTCTTGTAGTAGTCTTCTCTGAACGGGTTCTCAGACTCATCAGCATACGCATTTCGGCATTCACGCTTAAAGTGACCTTTCTGCTTGCACTTGAAGCACGTCACCTTGGACTTGTCAAACCCCAACTTGGTAGATGGTCCACCAATTGACTTCCTCCCTGTGATCTCCATGAAACACTGTGCTCGACGAACTGCACTGGCCATACACCACCTTATGTCGATCAGTTCCATCTCCTCAGGATCAATCTGATCATAATCTTCCTTCGTCAGGTTGGTGTTGCCTATCTTCCCTGCTACAAGACTTTCATAAGATTCTAACACAGATGCTAGGAAAACCATCTGTTGCTTTGCCGACTCCTCGCTGAAGTTTTGAGCATTCTTTAAGTCTACAGCGATGTTGCATTGAAATAGATTCTTTGCATCAGAATGATTTGCAGATGACGAAGATCCACTGTGAAATCCACTGTTTTCACTTTCTTTGTTTGAAGTGTTAGAACTCTCAGCAGAAAATGCTGTCTTGGGAGATGTACTCTTTGGCATCATGCTCTTTGGATAATACAAATCCAAGTTCTGCTGGTACGATGAGTGATTGACTTTGTGTGTCTTCTTTAGCTCCAGCTCGTGACTTTCAAGTCTCTCAATCAACAGATCCACTGTAAGCTCTGCAAGCTTGATAGTATTTTTCAGCATCAATGCATAATATTGTCAATCCATCTCGTCTGGCAACGAATCAAACAATTTGTCAACTAGCTCATCTTGAGAATAGGAAATTCCATGTCTCGCCAGTTCCAGCTTTAGGTGCCCAAACCTCTCAATCATTTTACAAACTGATTCATTCTTTAAACACCCAAACAAATCAAACTCTTTTCTAAGAAGTTTCTTTTTGTTTTTCACGATTTCTGTACTTCCTAAACATTTGGTTTCTAACTTTTTCTAGAGATCTTTAGCACTAGAGTATTCGATCAAAGAGATTATATCTTCTCAAACAGACTGAAATAGCAGTGCAATGCATTTCTGCTCAGCGACAAATGCCTCAATTTCTTCAGGTGATGATAAGGTTTCACCAGTTTTGCCTCCATCATTGTATCCGTTCTTTAAACTCTTCCAGCTAAGAAAAGCAAACGCCCTCAACCAGTCTTCAAACTTCTTGGCCCACCGACTGTACTCTTCGATAGCCATCAACTTCGGGGGTTTGTTATAGGTTCCAAACGCACTTTCAACTTCCAAAGCATCCGATAACTTTTTCTTTGCATTCGGAGGATTCTCATTGGTATTGCTAGGAGAAGTATCATCCCTAGAATTTCCAGCAAAAGGATACAAATCGCTAAACGGGTTCAAGAATATATCATCCATCTTGCACGTACCTGAAAAATCAGCAAACACTTAGAAAATTTTCGAAGTTTTGAAAAACAGCAATTTCGAGTGAAATCAACTTTCGAGCGAAATCAACAGAATGTGTTCGAGCGAAATCAGATATGTTCTGATTTTGAGCGGAATCAGAATTAATTTTCAGGCGGAATCAGACTTTGACTTGTTTCGAGCGAAATCAGAAAAGTTTTTCGAGCGGAATCAGACTCGTTCTGATTTCGAGAGGAATCAAGAGATAGCTTTCGAGCGGAATCAGAATTTTTCTGATTTCGAGCGAAATCACAAGCAAAATTTCTAGCGGAATTAACTTTTATGTCTTTACGAGCGAAATCAGCTATTTCACTCCTAATGACCAAGTGTGTTTTCGAGCGGAATTAAATTTTTAGAGCGAAATCTACGATGAACTTTTCGAGCGGAATCAAGTTTTTAGGTTATTTTTACCATTTTTACTTCGAATTTTAACCTGATTCTTTCTAGGGTTTGTTAATGCTATGTTTTACACAATATACTCGAAATTCAGTCCATTTCAACCGTTGGAACTTGTTTAAATCAGAAAAGTATGAGAAGAAGAGAGTAGAAATGAGAAAATCCGGTAGAATCAAGCTGCTATGGTATGAACTCCTCGTCCTGAGCTCTGATACCACTTGTTGGACCATGTGCGACCCTAAATAGTCAGTATAAGGCAGTTCATCTTCGAATACAGAGGCAGAATCAATGTACACAAAGTCACAACAGCTTTATCCGTTTAATTTCCTTTCTATTAATGCTTTCTGAGTCGATTACAATGATTTCTGACAAAACTCCGGCAGCACCTCGACTCTAATTCCGAAAAACACTCGACTCAAGCTCTGGGGGACTCCTAGGTAATCGTCGCCCAAATGAAATTTATAATCAAATTGAGGAAATTGCTCGAAACAATTTTCAATGGCACACCCTCCGAGGCACAAAATCTATTGCCCCGGGTGCCCATAAAGTAGATGAGAACACCACTTTACAAGCCCAAATCGAGGCCCTATCTTCAAAAATCAAAAAGTTAGAAATGGCAAAAACGGCCTCGGTTATGGCTTGTGAAGGGTGTGGTGGGCCACGTGAAAATTGGAGTTGTATGAAAGAAATGGATAATCAAACGGAAATGGTAAACTACATTGATAATAGACCTAGGCCGTCGGGTCCCCGAACGGGTACCTACAACCAAGGATGGCGTAACCACCCTAACCTTGGTTGGAGGGAGCCCGACAATAGTAGTAACAAACAAAATCAAAATCAACGAACAAACTTTCAACAAGAACCAAGAAATGAGTCACAAAATTTCACTCAACAACAACAAGGGGGACGGGAGAGGCTTGAAGACCTCGTTTCACGCCTTATCTCCGAAACCGAAAAAAGGTACTCGGATCGATTCCTACAAAAGGTACTCGGATTGATTCTCACAAGCGGAATCTTCCATTTGGGTGTGTAAGCCACATATTAAAGAGTTTTGCTTGAGGACAAGCAAAGATTCAAGTGTGAGGGTATTTGATGCGTGTAAAATGTAACATATAAATTACATCAAATGAGCCTTAAAACTAACCCTTTTTAGTACTAATGTTGGAAAAGCATGTTTATGTCTTCCTTTTGAATTTACAGGACCAAAAGAGCTTAAACGAACAAAAGGAGCAAATAAACAGTCAAAACCAACATAAATACAAAGAAAAGGAATAAACGTGACCCTAAAGTAAAAACAAAGAAACATAAGACTGACCATGGGGCCGTGCCCTGCTGAACACGGGGGCGTGGTTAGGAACTGCACAAAAGACAAACCTGTAGAAGCTTCCACGCCCACCACGGGGGTGTGCCCAGCTCGGCACGGGGCGTCGTCAACGCAAAGATACGCAAAATCTTGCCAAATCTTGATAGTACAGATACGAAGTTGAGCACGGGGCCGTGCCCAGGAGACACGGGGCCGTGTGGGGTCCAATGCTGACAATTGCATTTAATGAAGGAAGAGAAAAGGCTGGCCACGAGGGCGTGCCCGCTGGACACGGGGCCGTGGCCAGATCTCTGTGCAGGCTATAAATAGGGGTGCTTGGTTCACTTCAAAGGCATCCCTTGGCAAACCACTACTCTCCCACTTTGCCACCACTCCACCACCACTACAACACCAACACCTACCACCATCATCCATCATACAACTTTAGAGTGTGTAGTAGTCTCGGGATCCAAGATAGATTGTAAGGGTTCTTGCCAATCAAAGGCCATGTTTAGTTAAGCCTCTTACATCACTTGGTGAAGACAAGTCTTTTATGTATTACTTTTGATTTTTAATATTTCGTCACTTTTTATTTGGTTTTGTATTAATTTAATAACTAGTTTCTTATGTTGAAGGTGAATTTTTCCTATCATTTTTCCGTGGTGTCTTGAAGTTACTTTACTGTCTATATAAAGTAAAAGATTGCATCATTCATGTTTTTGCGGTCTATATAAAAGCATGTTGACTACCTGGTCGGGGGTTAGGAGAATGGTTAGGTAAGGTTCTTGCCTTGTTCAGTGTTTAGATCATGAAAGGACCTGGTTCAAGCTTACTAGAACCTCCTTCAATACCCACTGGTATTGGATGGCGGGGGTGTGAATAGTTTGAACCCCTCATATGTAAACTACTATTAATACATTAAACCGGCTTCTTGGGATTGTATCCTTGCTGACTCAAACCACTTAGCCGAGGGTAACGTCACCTTCAAAAGAGGGGCCTACCAAAATCGTCATCCGGGTCTCGCAGCCGATCTACAACTATTTTTAATATTTGTTTTAGTAAACAAGTACACCACAAGATAAACACTTCAATATAATACCTGTGTTAAATGTTATATGGAAGGGCGGGTGTACGACGAGTTGACTATCATTCCCAACTTGCTCTGCTACTTCACGCATATCTGTTGTGGTTTAAATCAATTGTTATCATGTCTTATATGCTAACAAATTATAATCACAAGAGCCTTTTTTCCTTCTTTACCTTGTGTGTTTTTTATCGATTGCAGAACATCTTCTGTTGTTTCCGTATTACCAGCATCATTCTGATGTGCGTGAAGTGTGTTATATTTTTAGATATATTTTTAAGCCCTTTTTACACTTTTAGCCAAGTTTTAAATTTATAAAACACGATATTTACTAACACTAAACACACATATGGGCAAGTGCACCCATCGTGGACGTAGTATAGTGTTGGTAAGATACCGAGGTCGTCCAAGGACACAAGAGCTTTTAATACCGGTTTATCCTCAACGTCTAATCAAATCAAAAAGTTAGAAAAATGTTTTAAACTAAGAAAAATAAAAACTAACTAAATGCTGAAAAAGAAAATAAAATAAAAACAGATAGACAAGATGAATCACTTGGATCCGACACGTGTATTAGTATAACCTTTGATTATTTTCGCACTTTTGCACTTGTTTAAGAGATTATCTTAGTTATTGTAGTAGGCCCCTTTTTCGGAGGTGACGTTACCCTCAACCCAGTAGTTTGAGTCAGCAAGGATACAATCCTAAAGGGTTGGATTATTGAAAGATAATGAATTAAGTTATTAATGCAAATTATGGTAGGCCCCGCTTTTGGCGGTGACGTTACCCTCGGCTAAGTAGTCTGAGTCAGCAGGGATACAGTCCTAAATAGCCGGGTTATAGTATTAATAGTAGTTAGCTTATGAGGGGGTCAAAGAGTTTGGATCCCCGCCATCCAATACCTATGGGCATTGAAGGAGATCCTACTAAATTTGACCCAGGTCCCAAGCAGGACCTCTAAACGCTGAACAAGGGCAAGACCTTTACCAAACCGTTCCCTTAACCCCCGACCAGGTAGCCAACATACCTCCATATAGACCGTGGAGATATGAATGGTGAAAATCTTTTATTTTATATAGACAGTAAAATAATGCCAAGACACCACGGACAAACGATAAGGAAAGATCACCTTCAACATAAGTAACTAGTTATTAAAGTCATTAATACAAAACCAAATAAAAAGTGCAAAAGATTAAAAATAAAAAGTATTATACTAAACACTTGTCTTCACCAAGTGATGTAAGAGACTTAGGCAAACATGGCCTTGATTGTCAAGAACTCTTACGATCAATCTTGGATCCCGAGACGACTCACACACTCTATGATGGACAATGGATGATGGTGGTGGATGATGGTGTTATGGTGGTGGTGGGTGGTGGATGAAGTGTGAGAGAGGTGGTGTGCCAAGGGATGAGAGAGAATGAAGCCAAGCTCCTCTATTTATAGGCTGAACAGAACGCTGGACACGGCCCCGTGTTCGCTGAACACGGCCCCGTGCCCGTCTGACATTCTCTCTCTTCATTAATTGTAATTGCGAATTACAATTAATGCGCCTGCTGTACTTTCAACACGCCCCCGTGTCCGCTGGGCACGGCCCCGTGGTGAGCAATGGAAGCTTCTACTGGTTTGTCTTTTCTGCTGCTTCCTGGGCACGCCCCCGTGTTCACTGGACACGGGGCGTGTTCAGGCTCTGTTCTCTTCTCTTTGTCTTGGGAGGTGCCGTTGAGGGTCCGGGCAGTTTACTTTTGTCCCTTTTCTTGTATTTATGGTAGAATTAGTGGCCTTTTTGCTTCTTTTGTGATTTTGAGCTCATTTCATCCTGAAAATACAAAAGGAAGACAAAAACACTCTTTTTCCAACATTAGTACTTAAAAAGGGTTAGTTTTATGCCTTAATTGATGTGTTTTATATGTTGCATTTTACACACATCAAATACCCCCACACTTGAACTTTTGCTTGTCCTCAAGCAAAACTCTTTTTAATGTGGCTTACACTCCCAAATGGAATAGGTAGAAGAGAAGTTTTTTAACTTGTCCTAGAGTGTCGGGAATCCAAGGTTTGTATAGGTTCTATTTTTATTTTATTTACAATCTTATTCGTCATGGTTTATTTTGAACTTTACATAAGATAAACTACTTGATTTGGCATAGCATGCCTTATTAAAATTCCATTTATATACAAGTTCACATACCTCACGGGAGATCACTCAATCACTCGGCCGAAGGTGTATATTTAAGTGAATCGCTCGAGAGCTGCACGGATTTACATTTTCCATATGCTTGCCAAGCGATCAATCCTCCTCCTTTTTAACTTTTACCTTTGTAAATATCAAGAGGTCTTTTGGGGTGAAGGCTTGGGTTTAAAGGTGGGTGGTTGGTTAGTGGTTAGTAAAAAGGGCGAAAATCGTAACAAGTGTCGGTTTTCGTGAAATACCTTATTTTTGGTGACATTTATTTTTGAAGTATTTCTCCAAACAAGCTTTTTGTAGCTTATGTTTGTTTTTGACTTCATCATATTTTTTTTTTTTTTTTTTCGTCACGTAAAGGGTATGTTTATGAAAAACCGAGTTTGTCACTAAAATAAAGGTGAAAAAATGAAAAAGGTTTTTGGTGGGTAGAAAATTGTTTTGGGGGTAATGAAATGAAAGGTTTAGGCTCAAAGGGGTTTTCTAGGGGGATTTTGGGTAGGTAAAAAAATGAAAAATAATGGTTTTGAAAGAAAAATAGTTAGTCCTAATGCCTCCATCATTTACTTACTTGGGTTTAAGTTGGTAAGGACCGGGAATGTATCGTCGTGGCAAGTTCTAGATTTGTAAAGACCGAGCGGCTATTGTCACACCCCCAAAATCCCACCTGCGGAGTACTACCGCTTGGAGGCGTGACTGACCAGGATCCAGCCACCAATCATACTGAACAAGCATATAAGTAATTATAAAAGTTTAACCAATACGATTGGTGTTCCAAAACAAATAAGTTTAAGTTGTAAGCGGAAGCATAAGTTTAAAGTTGTAACATAAGTTCCAAAAGTTTCAAGTTTAACATAGTCTTGTAGCAATCCCTGTCCCACAACGATCCTCCTCCATGCAAGCTCCCACTGAGTACCTATGGTCCTGCAAAGCATGTAGTAACGAGTCAACAACTAGTTGAGTGAGTTCACGGGTGGGCGTTCGTTTTAGTTGTTTCGAAAACAGTTTACTTTATCTGGCATCCTGCCGTGGGGGTTACCCCATAGTTTTAAAAACGTGACCAGTTCGTTCCCAGTTACTCCGGCACTCCGGCCGTGGGGGCTACCCCATGTAGTTATCAGGCATTTCGGCCGTGGGGGCTACCCCATGTACATCATCTGGCTCTCCAGCCGTGGGGGCTACCCCATGTGTATACTAGACTCGTTACCGTATCGATTGCTGACTGTAGTCATGTTTATGTGCCCTGAAAACATCAATGTCTATCATCATTGACGTGCCCCAGATCCATTAGTTCACGCCCGTCCTCTGCGGCACGGTGTGAGGCTTGTCAGACCTAAATAGCGCTATCTAACTAATGACCCGCTCGCCATTGGCCCGGCGATTAGTCGATACAAAAAGGAGGGACTTCGTGATAGAGTTTTAGTCTAGTACGTTTATCCGTCCATCCGGACGAGGAATCACATTCCTGAACCACTGACGTCCTGCCCAAGGAGGACGAGGAACCCACGTTCCTTAACCCAGTTCCCAACCCAGGGAATCCCATGCTTTGTAGAGGGTGTGAACTCACCTCGGTTTGCTCGGCAGTTAATCACAGAAAGTCAATCAAGTCGCAAGTAGTCAATAACGTCCTATCACGGTTATCACGTATAATCAGATTCGAACCAAGTAGTGCACAAATGTTCAACACGTATGGCAGACACGTTTAATCAGTAGCAGTTCATAGGTAACAGTTAATCACATGTTCAAAGTCCAAACAGTTGGGCTCGTGATAACAGGCCCAAATAACTCATCAACAGTAGCACAGAAGTTCATAAGTCCGGCCCACTAACTAAGGCCCAAAGTGTGGTCTCGAGTCGCAACCGGACTCGCAAGCATGGTCTCGAGTCATGCTGTGTGTTGATCATGGATGGTTGCGAGTCGCAACCGGTGTCGCAACCGTAGTCTCGGTTCATCATGCTAAGGTCTCGAGTCGCAACGGGACTCGTAACCTGTGGTTTCGGCTTGTCCTGCTATGGTTGCGAGTCGCAACCGCGTGGTCTCGAGTCATCACGCTGTGGTTGCGAGTCGCAACGGGTGATTGCGAGTCGGTAAGCTGTCATTTTCACGTTCACGTGTTGATGCAGGTGTAATCAGCCAAATAGTACAATATAATCAGGCCCAAATCCGGAAATGACCAATAGAATTTCACTAACATATTTCCTAATCAGGCTATTAGTCAAATGTGGATCAAAATCACAAGGGTTTTCAATCTTCAACTATCATTCAAAGTGTTCTTCAAATATTCAAACCCATCTTCATCAAGTTCATAACATTTTAACCACTTATTCAATCAACACTATGAACAAGCATCAAAACACTAAGCATAACACATAACCCGGTTTTCATACAAGTCCGATTTCATGACATATGTAACCCGATTTCATGTTCATCAACATAAGTGGTTCAAACTTCATTTAGACACAACATATCACATCTTGCCATATAATATATGTTAACCGGTTATCAACATGGCGCATATTAGAATCATCATAAACATCAAGAACATCATGTAATCTCTAACTATAGACATCATCTTATGCATACATCCATTCAAGCACAAACACAACAAAAATTAACCATAAAAATACTAACCGGTTGGTGATGTGTGTGTGTGTGCCGATCCAAAGTCCAAATCCGAGAGTTTCTTGTGTCAACCGAGTGGATCCGAGAGTCTTGGAGATGTGTTTGTGTGCTAGAGTTCTAGTGGGAGAGAAGATAGAAGTGTGTGTGTGTTCTAATGTTCAACAAAGTGGTAACAAGTAACTAGGGGTGGTGTATTTATAGTCAAGTTCCAAGTGTGCACCCTTAGTGGGTTTCGAGTGGGGGTTCACGGCCCAAAGGCCCAACCGGCCATTAGGTTCTCGGCCCAAGGCCCAAAACCGATTACTATTCACTCGAGACCTCATGGTCTCGAGTCGGGTTCCTTGTTGTTTCGTGTCGGGTTCTCGGTTCACTTATAATACATATGAATATATACAATGCACACATAACAAACACATATCATGTAAAAAGGTTCACGTTTATCATTAAGTTCAATCGGCCAACTAATCACATAACATACAAGCAAGTTACAACGAAGGGTTCTAGATTTCGAGTTGTCACATCATCCCCAAGTTGAAAGAAATTTCGTCCCGAAATTTGATGGCACTCACTGAGGAAGCTAGTTAGGTTGCAAGGTTTTCCCGGTTTTCCTGGGGTGTCACATCCACCCCCCGTTGATCTGGAATTTCGTCCCGAAATTCCGTAGCTTCAGCCTCAGTAGCGTTTGTACTGTTCTCAAACAGTTGGGGATACTTTTGTTTCATCCGATCTTCGCGCTCCCAGGTAAACTCTGGGCCGCGACGTGAGTTCCAACGAACTCGTACAAGAGGTATTCTAGTGCTCTTGAGGACCTTAACATCCCGGTCCGTGATCTCGACAGGTTCTTCGACGAATTTCAACTGTTCGTCGATCGTAAGTTCCTTCAGAGGAACTACGTGCGTCTCATCTGACAGACACTTCTTCAGATTCGACACATGGAAAACGTTGTGAACTGCACCGAGTTCTGCTGGTAATTTCAGTCTGTAGGCCACCTTGCCTATTTTCTCAAGAATTTCAAAAGGTCCAACGTACCGTGGGTTGAGTTTGCCGCGTTTACCAAAACGAACCACACCCTTCCAGGGTGAGACTTTGAGTAATACCCGCTCCCCAACCTGGAGCTCAAGTGGTTTCCTGCCCTTATCGGCGTATGCCTTCTGACGGTCACGAGCGGCCGCCATGCGTTGTCGTATTTGAGCAATCCGCTCAGTAGTGTCTACCACATGTTCTGGACCAGTGATCTGACTATCCCCCACCTCTGCCCAACAGAGGGGTGACCGGCATTTACGTCCGTACAATGCCTCAAACGGAGCAGCTTTAATGCTGGTGTGGTAGCTGTTATTATACGAAAATTCCACGAGTGGCAGATGCCTTTCCCAGCTGTTGCCAAAGTCGATTACACAAGCGCGAAGCATGTCTTCTAGTGTTTGGATAGTACGCTCGGACTGCCCGTCCGTCTGTGGGTGATATGCTGTGCTCATATCTAAACGTGAGCCAAAAGACTTGTGCATTGCCTGCCACAGTTCCGAAGTAAAACGTGCATCTCGATCAGAGATAATAGGAGTGGGCACCCCGTGCCTCGAAACAACTTCCTTGAGGTATATCTCCGCTAGAGTGGAGAACTTATCCGTCTCCTTGATTGCCAAAAAGTGTGCGGATTTTGTGAGTCGATCCACGATCACCCAGATAGTATCGTTTCCGCGCTGTGATCTAGGTAGGCCAGTAACGAAATCCATGGAAATTTGCTCCCATTTCCATTGTGGTATCTCTGGTTGCTGAAGTAGGCCTGAGGGTTTCTGATATTCCGTCTTGACTCGCGCACAAGTCAAACACTTGCTGACATACGTTGCTATGTGGGCCTTCATGCTAGGCCACCAATACGTGGTTTTAATATCGTGGTACATTTTGTCCGAACCAGGGTGTACCGAGTAGCGAGATTTGTGCGCTTCATCCATCACAAGTTCTCGTAATTTGCCATAGAGTGGGACCCAAATGCGTCCTGTTACATAATAAGCACCGTCTTCCTTCTGTTCTAAGCGTTGCCTTGACCCGCGTAGAGCTTCTGCTCTAACGTTTTCTGGTTTCAGTGCTTCTATCTGAGCAGCTCGTATTTGCGAAGGTAGACTAGAATGTATCGTGAGTTGTAAAGCTCTTACACGCTTAGGCGTAGTGTCCTTTCGACTGAGGGCGTCTGCCACAACATTGGCCTTGCCCGGGTGATACCTGATAGAGCACTCGTAATCATTCAGCAGCTCGACCCATCGTCGCTGCCGCATATTCAGTTCCTTCTGTTTGAATATGTGTTCTAAACTTCTGTGGTCGGTGTAGATGGCGCACTTGGTTCCGTACAGGTAATGCCGCCATAGTTTAAGTGCAAAAACAACAGCTCCCAGCTCTAAATCATGCGTAGTGTAGTTCTTCTCGTGAACTTTAAGTTGTCGTGAGGCGTAAGCTATGACTTTATCTCGTTGCATCAATACACAACCAAGACCTTGAATTGATGCATCACAGTAAACCACAAAATCTTCTGTGCCCTCTGGCAGTGAAAGGATAGGTGCACTACAAAGTCTATCCTTTAGATGCTGAAAAGCTAACTCTTGTGCATTTCCCCAATGATAAACAACGCCTTTCTGCGTTAGTAAGGTGAGAGGCTGCGCGATCTTAGAAAAATCCTTAATGAATCTCCTGTAATATCCTGCCAATCCCAAAAATTGGCGAATTTCCTTTGGTGTGCGAGGCGCAGGCCAGTTCTTAATAGATTCCACTTTGGATGGATCAACGTGAATCCCATCCTTGTTCACCACATGCCCTAGGAAATGGACTTCACGAAGCCAGAAGTCGCATTTCGAGAATTTTGCGTAAAGCTGTTCCTTCCGAAGGAGTTCCAAAATAAGTCGTAGATGTTGTTCGTGCTCTTCCTTGCTCTTAGAATAGATCAGGATGTCGTCGATGAAGACTATAACAAACTTGTCCAGATACGGTTTGCACACTCGATTCATCAAATCCATAAAAACTGCCGGTGCGTTCGTCAGCCCAAACGGCATGACCAGAAACTCATAGTGCCCATATCGAGTCCTAAAGGCCGTCTTAGAGACATCCTCTTCCCGAACTCTCAGCTGGTGATATCCCGATCTCAGATCGATCTTTGAATAGTAGCTCGACCCCTGCAACTGGTCGAACAAGTCGTCAATACGCGGTAGAGGATAACGATTCTTCACAGTCACTTTGTTGAGTTCGCGATAGTCGATACACATTCTGAAGGTACCATCCTTCTTCTTCACAAATAACACTGGAGCTCCCCAAGGCGATGAGCTAGGACGAATGAAACCCTTATCCAAGAGTTCTTGTAGTTGCGTGGAGAGTTCTTCCAACTCTGATGGCGCTAAACGATAAGGTGCACGGGCTACAGGCGCGGCTCCAGGAGCTAGATCAATCTGAAACTCGACTTGGCGATGGGGCGGAAGACCAGGTAATTCCTCAGGGAATACCTCAGGATAGTCGCGTACAACCGGAAAATCCTCTAGCTTCTTCTCCTTCTCTGTGGTATCAGTAACTAGAGCCAAAATCGCAGTGTGGCCCTTTCGTAAGCATTTCTGAGCCTTAAGAAGAGAGATGATGTTCTCAACAGCACTTCTCTTGTCGCCACGAATCATGAGAGGTTCACTACCTAAACCAGGAATACGAACGATCTTCTCGTTGCAAAGAATCTCTGCTCGGTGTTGGGATAACCAATCCATCCCAATGACAACGTCGAAACTACCCAAGACAATAGGAATAAGATCGATAGAGAAAGTCTGGTTAGCGAGAATAAGCTGGCAACCCTTGACTACGTGAGAGGCTTCCAAACTCTTACCATTAGCTAGCTCTACAGTGTGCTTGTCGCTCAGGGGTGTAGGAATACGCTTAAGCATCTTACTAACTTCTAGTGACACATAACTAGTATCGGCACCCGAATCAAATAAGACTGTAACATAAAAGTCGTCGAGAAGGAACTTACCCGTCACCACGTTGGGATCATTCCTCGCTTCACCTTGACCAATCACGAACACACGTCCCCTAGCACCATTGTTGTTGTTGTTCCCATTGTTACCATTCCCCTGATTATTGTTGTTGTTCTGGTTCAGTTGGGGACAATCCTTCTTGAAATGACCTTCAGCTCCACACTGAAAACACCCTTTGTTGTTACCCTGCTGCTGTCGCTGGTTCTGCTGAGGTTGCTGACGATTCTGATTGACGGGATATGCGCTCCTGCAATCTTTTGCAACATGACCAGGCTTGTTGCATCGATGACAGTTGCCCCTGGTGCATGGCCCACTGTGGTGTAGGCTACAACGATTGCACTTGGGGTGATTTCCTTTGTACCCACCATGACTTTGACCACCAGACGATTGCTGACTGGGGCTCTTGTGATCGTCCGTCTTTCTCTGCTGAGACTGAGTTTGCACCGAAGTTGAACCCCTGCTTGAAGTTCCATCCCATTTCCGTTTATCCCCACTAGAAGCACCAGAAGTAGTTGCAGCACCTATGCGCTTCGGTAACTTGTTCTGCTCCACCGCTTGGTCAGTGAGACGGTGAGCCAACTGTACAACCTGCTGGATAGTAGTCAAGTTCGCTGAAGTCACATGACTTTGGATCTCTGGCACCAAGCCCTTGAGATAGAGTTCAATTCGCTTGTAGGGAGGATCCACCATAGTAGGACACAACAAGGCAAGCTCATGCGATCTCTTAGTGTATGCCTCAATCTCCGACCCCGACATCTTGAGATTGTAGAACTCATCTTCCAGTTTGTGAATGTCGTCACGACTGCAGTATTCTTCCCTGATCATTTCCTTGAAAGTTTCCCATGGGGTGGCATTGGCAGCAACCAACCCTAACATCTGCACTTGAGCATTCCACCACGTGAGAGCCAAACCCTCGAGAGTACCAGTAGCATACTTCACCCTGCGCGCTTCAGGGCATTCACACATTTCGAACACAGACTCCAGTTTCTCAAACCAGTGTAGGAGACCTACTGCTCCCTCAGTTCCGCTAAAAGTAGTGGGTCGACAGTCCATAAAGGTCTTAAAAGTGCACACCGGTGCCTGAGCATACTGACCTAAGGTAGGTGAAAGAAAAGACAGAGTTTAACACAAAGGTTGGTTCACGAGAGTAGGATCCAAATGATCCTAGAACAATTTCGGACTGCAGGATATACCTCCTGCGTGTGCAGCTGCGAGCGCTGCGTCAATTCGCTCGTTGATCAAAGCCGTCAACTGGGCTTGTGTCATGTTAACGCGTCCAGACATGGTTCTTCATAATAAAAGCAATACGTGTGAGAGAGGTTCGCGAAAGCACGATAGTAGGACAGAGTAAGTACGCATGTGTTCAAACAACAGTAGTTATACTAGTCAAGCATACCATGAGCAATGTACTACGCAACTAACAAGTAGGCCATATACATACATTATATTACCTAGAACGTCGAGCCTTGCATGAGGAGCGAAGTGTCGTTGTGGACCGTTGAGCACTAAACCGGTTATAGTCTGGTTTTAACAAAATCGTTTCTCCTTTATTAAAACCAAGTTCACTATAACCAATGGCTCTGATACCAATCTGTCACACCCCCAAAATCCCACCTGCGGAGTACTACCGCTTGGAGGCGTGACTGACCAGGATCCAGCCACCAATCATACTGAACAAGCATATAAGTAATTATAAAAGTTTAACCAATACGATTGGTGTTCCAAAACAAATAAGTTTAAGTTGTAAGCGGAAGCATAAGTTTAAAGTTGTAACATAAGTTCCAAAAGTTTCAAGTTTAACATAGTCTTGTAGCAATCCCTGTCCCACAACGATCCTCCTCCATGCAAGCTCCCACTGAGTACCTATGGTCCTGCAAAGCATGTAGTAACGAGTCAACAACTAGTTGAGTGAGTTCACGGGTGGGCGTTCGTTTTAGTTGTTTCGAAAACAGTTTACTTTATCTGGCATCCTGCCGTGGGGGTTACCCCATAGTTTTAAAAACGTGACCAGTTCGTTCCCAGTTACTCCGGCACTCCGGCCGTGGGGGCTACCCCATGTAGTTATCAGGCATTTCGGCCGTGGGGGCTACCCCATGTACATCATCTGGCTCTCCAGCCGTGGGGGCTACCCCATGTGTATACTAGACTCGTTACCGTATCGATTGCTGACTGTAGTCATGTTTATGTGCCCTGAAAACATCAATGTCTATCATCATTGACGTGCCCCAGATCCATTAGTTCACGCCCGTCCTCTGCGGCACGGTGTGAGGCTTGTCAGACCTAAATAGCGCTATCTAACTAATGACCCGCTCGCCATTGGCCCAGCGATTAGTCGATACAAAAAGGAGGGACTTCGTGATAGAGTTTTAGTCTAGTACGTTTATCCGTCCATCCGGACGAGGAATCACATTCCTGAACCACTGACGTCCTGCCCAAGGAGGACGAGGAACCCACGTTCCTTAACCCAGTTCCCAACCCAGGGAATCCCATGCTTTGTAGAGGGTGTGAACTCACCTCGGTTTGCTCGGCAGTTAATCACAGAAAGTCAATCAAGTCGCAAGTAGTCAATAACGTCCTATCACGGTTATCACGTATAATCAGATTCGAACCAAGTAGTGCACAAATGTTCAACACGTATGGCAGACACGTTTAATCAGTAGCAGTTCATAGGTAACAGTTAATCACATGTTCAAAGTCCAAACAGTTGGGCTCGTGATAACAGGCCCAAATAACTCATCAACAGTAGCACAGAAGTTCATAAGTCCGGCCCACTAACTAAGGCCCAAAGTGTGGTCTCGAGTCGCAACCGGACTCGCAAGCATGGTCTCGAGTCATGCTGTGTGTTGATCATGGATGGTTGCGAGTCGCAACCGGTGTCGCAACCGTAGTCTCGGTTCATCATGCTAAGGTCTCGAGTCGCAACGGGACTCGTAACCTGTGGTTTCGGCTTGTCCTGCTATGGTTGCGAGTCGCAACCGCGTGGTCTCGAGTCATCACGCTGTGGTTGCGAGTCGCAACGGGTGATTGCGAGTCGGTAAGCTGTCATTTTCACGTTCACGTGTTGATGCAGGTGTAATCAGCCAAATAGTACAATATAATCAGGCCCAAATCCGGAAATGACCAATAGAATTTCACTAACATATTTCCTAATCAGGCTATTAGTCAAATGTGGATCAAAATCACAAGGGTTTTCAATCTTCAACTATCATTCAAAGTGTTCTTCAAATATTCAAACCCATCTTCATCAAGTTCATAACATTTTAACCACTTATTCAATCAACACTATGAACAAGCATCAAAACACTAAGCATAACACATAACCCGGTTTTCATACAAGTCCGATTTCATGACATATGTAACCCGATTTCATGTTCATCAACATAAGTGGTTCAAACTTCATTTAGACACAACATATCACATCTTGCCATATAATATATGTTAACCGGTTATCAACATGGCGCATATTAGAATCATCATAAACATCAAGAACATCATGTAATCTCTAACTATAGACATCATCTTATGCATACATCCATTCAAGCACAAACACAACAAAAATTAACCATAAAAATACTAACCGGTTGGTGATGTGTGTGTGTGTGCCGATCCAAAGTCCAAATCCGAGAGTTTCTTGTGTCAACCGAGTGGATCCGAGAGTCTTGGAGATGTGTTTGTGTGCTAGAGTTCTAGTGGGAGAGAAGATAGAAGTGTGTGTGTGTTCTAATGTTCAACAAAGTGGTAACAAGTAACTAGGGGTGGTGTATTTATAGTCAAGTTCCAAGTGTGCACCCTTAGTGGGTTTCGAGTGGGGGTTCACGGCCCAAAGGCCCAACCGGCCATTAGGTTCTCGGCCCAAGGCCCAAAACCGATTACTATTCACTCGAGACCTCATGGTCTCGAGTCGGGTTCCTTGTTGTTTCGTGTCGGGTTCTCGGTTCACTTATAATACATATGAATATATACAATGCACACATAACAAACACATATCATGTAAAAAGGTTCACGTTTATCATTAAGTTCAATCGGCCAACTAATCACATAACATACAAGCAAGTTACAACGAAGGGTTCTAGATTTCGAGTTGTCACAGCTATTCACACAAGAAACGAAAAATGAGCATTTAATCTAAATATGTGTATTTTTATGCTCAATAAAGGCTCAAAACTCACTTTTTGTGGGAATGGGTTTTTAATGTGACCAAGCATATATAATCGAATTTTAGCTAGACTTGTTATACCGTTTCATAATTTTCTTATGTTAGTTCTTTTTATCACGACGCTATCGGTTGTAAGTTTGTAAAAATATAACCCTTTTATAACTTGTTATTCCCAACTTAAACTAAGACAAGTAAATAAAAAAAAATGAAAAAGTTTTTGAAAAAAATTTGGGGTGTTTAGCGGTTCCAATAGAGTTTTGTGTAAGGCTTGTTTTAGGATTTTGCAAAATTCCAAGGTTTTAGCATCCCCCCCACACTTAAATTACACATTGTCCTCAATGTGTCCAAAAATAGAGTTTTTGGTTGATTAGAATATGTAAAAGTGTGTTTAAAAACAAAGATTTGTGTTACTGGCACTCTGGACACGGCCCCGTGTTGACCGGGCACGGCCCCGTGGTCAAGTGCCAGTAACAAAAATTATAGAATTGAAACAGAAGCCTGGACACGGGGGCGTGTTCGCTGAACACGGCCCGTGTCCAGTTACCTGAACTGGGTGATTTCCTGCAGGGGGCTCAGCACGGGGCCGTGTTGGTTGGGCACGGCCCGTGTGGAGCCTTCTGTTATGGAGATTTTTGTCGGTTTGTTCTGTTCTTCTGCATGGTTCCATTTTTTCTCGTTCCCTTTTTCATCCATTACCACCATGAGTGTGTTTTATTCTGCAAAAACTAAAAGATTAAACTTAAACTAAGGATAGGTCCGCGGAATGCCTCCGTGGTGCGCCACGTTTATAAGGGTCCTTGGCTAGACCCAATTCCCGGTCACACGTCATTTGATTGGGGTGCCTTGCCTCCCAAGTTACACCGTCGGAGAGCGGCATCCAAGCTTGAGTCGATAACCTTCATGTAGT
Organism: Helianthus annuus; assembly: GCF_002127325.2. Lineage (NCBI taxonomy): Eukaryota > Viridiplantae > Streptophyta > Magnoliopsida > Asterales > Asteraceae > Helianthus > Helianthus annuus. Next base: position 19,079,891 of record NC_035446.2, read on the forward strand.
GGACCGGGTCGTCATCCTCTATTCTTTTCCCAACTCCGAACTTTACCTCATCGTCCCCATAACTCAACGTTAGTGTCCCTTCATTCATGTCCACTACTGCTTGTGCGGTGGCAAGGAAAGGCCTCCCTAGAATAAGGGGGACCTCGTTGTCTTCCTCCATGTCGAGTATGACAAAGTCAACAGGATAAACAAACCTGCTTACCCTTACCAAGACATTCTCGATGACACCTTGCGGGAACTTGACCGATCGATCCGCGAGTTGTATGCTTATTTTTGTGGGGCTTGTGGTTCCCAAGCCAAGCCTTTTGAACATTGAAGAGGGCATGAGGTTAATGCTTGCCCCTAAGTCGGCCAAGGCATTGCGAACGGGAGATTCCCCTATTGAGCACGGAATCGTGAAGCTTCCGGGATCGATCTTCTTTTGGGGTAGTTTATTGAGTACGAGGGCAGAGCATTCTTCGCCTAAATTAACTAATTGCAAATTCTCAATTTTCTTTTTATGTGTAAGGAAGTCCCTCATAAATTTAGAGTATTTGGGCATTTGGGTTAGGACTTCGATAAAAGGAATATTGACATGCAATTGTTTTAGCAAACTTTCGAACTTTGCGAATTGCTCGTTGGTTTTTTGACGAATTAACCTACCGGGGTACGGAACTCGAGGAGCCTTGGTAGGCTCTGTTGATGGGGGAGGGTCCTTCTCCTGCAGATGTGTTGGCGTTGATTCTTCCGCGGTTGGAGGTATTTCTGCAGGCCCTACGGTTCGGTTTCGTAGCGTGATGAGGTGAACTTGTGCCTTCGGGTTGGTTTCGGTATTGCTAGGTAACGCGCCTTGTGGTCTTTCGGAAAAATTTTGAGCTAGTTGATTTATTTGTTTTTCTATATTTTGAATGCTAGCTTGTTGATTCCTAAAGTTTGATTCTAATTGTAGGAATCTTTCCGAATTTTTCTTGTCAGTGTCAGAGACAAGGCGAGATATAGTATCTTCGAGCCTTTCTCTCCCACTTTGTTGTTGAGTGAAATTTTGTGACTCATTTCTTGATTGCTGAAAGTTTGTTCGTTGTGGTTGTTGGTTACTACTATTGTCGGGCTCCCTCCAACCAAGGTTTGGGTGGTTTCGCCATCCTTGGTTGTAGGTCCCCGTTGGAGGACCCGACGGCCTAGGTCTATTATCAATGTAGTTTACCATTTCTTGTTGATCGTCCGTTTCTTTCATGCAACTCCAATTTTCATGTGACCCACCACACCCCTCACAAGCCATGACCGAGACTGTTTTTGTCATTTCTAATTTTTTTATTTTTGAAGAAAGGGCCTCGATTTGGGCTTGTAAAGAGGTGTTTTCGTCTACCTTATGGGCGCCCGGGGCAATAGTTTTATTTCCCCGGGGGGTGTGCCACTGAAAATTGGTTTGAGCAATTTCCTCAATCTGATTATATATTTCGTGTGGGCGTCGATTACCTAAAAGTCCCCCGGAGCTAGAATCAAGTGTCTGTCTAGTATGTGGCAACAATCCATTGTAGAAAGTGGATACTTGTTGCCATATCGCGAGGCCGTGATGGGGACACTTGCGTAGTAGCTCCTTGAACCTTTCCCAAGTTTCATATAAGGATTCCCCGTCCTCTTGTGAGTATGTGTTAATTTCAGCCATTAATTTAGCAGTTTTAGAAGGAGGGAAATACTTATATAGAAATTTTTGGGCTAGTTCATCCCAGGTGTTTACCGATCCAGCTGGGAGGGTGTTGAGCCAAGCTTTCGCTCGGTCTTTTAGTGAGAATGGAAACATACGAAGGCGGATGGCGTCGTTTGATGCTCCATTGATCCGAAATGTATCACATATTTCTAAGAAATTAGTTATATGTAGATGGGGATCCTCGTCCGCGAGCCCGTGAAAGGTTGCGGAGTTTTGGAGCATTTGTATCAAGTGCGGTCGAAGTTCGAAGTTATTAGCTTCGACATTCGGGGCATTGATAGCGGCACCGAGATTACCTACGGTGGGTCGTAAGTAATCCATGAGGGTACGTTGGTCCGCCATTGGGGGTGGGTCACCCGAAACTTTCTCTTGGTTTTTGGCTTTTAACCTTTTTCTGAGAAAGCGTTCGGGTTCTTCTAATGGTTCCTTTATGTCTTTATTGGAACTGGAGCTCATACACTACGCGAGGTTGGCGTCGGGTTCCAAGTCCTGCAATAAAAACAGAAAAGAATGTTGGTCAGAAGGTTCACCACGGCCCCGTGTCGAGCGAACACGGCCCCGTGGTCGGAGATACAGTGGTTGTTTTTCAGATCCCAGTTACTGGAAGTTGGACACGACCCCGTGTTGCACCGACACGGCCCCGTGGTCAGCCTCCTGTTAACTTGAAAAACAAAAACTGCCAGTGACGTGGCTGAGCACGGCCCGTGTCCGACCAGGCACGGCCCCGTGCTGAGCTCTGCAGAAGCTGAAAAATCTAAAAAAAATTCCTAAAAAATTAAAGAAAAATAAAAAGATGATTAGGCCGTTGATTCCTAACTTTCTTAAAATCCTTGTGTCCCCGGCAGCGGCGCCAAAAACTTGATGTGCGTGAAGTGTGTTATATTTTTAGATATATTTTTAAGCCCTTTTTACACTTTTAGCCAAGTTTTAAATTTATAAAACACGATATTTACTAACACTAAACACACATATGGGCAAGTGCACCCATCGTGGACGTAGTATAGTGTTGGTAAGATACCGAGGTCGTCCAAGGACACAAGAGCTTTTAATACCGGTTTATCCTCAACGTCTAATCAAATCAAAAAGTTAGAAAAATGTTTTAAACTAAGAAAAATAAAAACTAACTAAATGCTGAAAAAGAAAATAAAATAAAAACAGATAGACAAGATGAATCACTTGGATCCGACACGTGTATTAGTATAACCTTTGATTATTTTCGCACTTTTGCACTTGTTTAAGAGATTATCTTAGTTATTGTAGTAGGCCCCTTTTTCGGAGGTGACGTTACCCTCAACCCAGTAGTTTGAGTCAGCAAGGATACAATCCTAAAGGGTTGGATTATTGAAAGATAATGAATTAAGTTATTAATGCAAATTATGGTAGGCCCCGCTTTTGGCGGTGACGTTACCCTCGGCTAAGTAGTCTGAGTCAGCAGGGATACAGTCCTAAATAGCCGGGTTATAGTATTAATAGTAGTTAGCTTATGAGGGGGTCAAAGAGTTTGGATCCCCGCCATCCAATACCTATGGGCATTGAAGGAGATCCTACTAAATTTGACCCAGGTCCCAAGCAGGACCTCTAAACGCTGAACAAGGGCAAGACCTTTACCAAACCGTTCCCTTAACCCCCGACCAGGTAGCCAACATACCTCCATATAGACCGTGGAGATATGAATGGTGAAAATCTTTTATTTTATATAGACAGTAAAATAATGCCAAGACACCACGGACAAACGATAAGGAAAGATCACCTTCAACATAAGTAACTAGTTATTAAAGTCATTAATACAAAACCAAATAAAAAGTGCAAAAGATTAAAAATAAAAAGTATTATACTAAACACTTGTCTTCACCAAGTGATGTAAGAGACTTAGGCAAACATGGCCTTGATTGTCAAGAACTCTTACGATCAATCTTGGATCCCGAGACGACTCACACACTCTATGATGGACAATGGATGATGGTGGTGGATGATGGTGTTATGGTGGTGGTGGGTGGTGGATGAAGTGTGAGAGAGGTGGTGTGCCAAGGGATGAGAGAGAATGAAGCCAAGCTCCTCTATTTATAGGCTGAACAGAACGCTGGACACGGCCCCGTGTTCGCTGAACACGGCCCCGTGCCCGTCTGACATTCTCTCTCTTCATTAATTGTAATTGCGAATTACAATTAATGCGCCTGCTATACTTTCAACACGCCCCCGTGTCCGCTGGGCACGGCCCCGTGGTGAGCAATGGAAGCTTCTACTGGTTTGTCTTTTCTGCTGCTTCCTGGGCACGCCCCCGTGTTCACTGGACACGGGGCGTGTTCAGGCTCTGTTCTCTTCTCTTTGTCTTGGGAGGTGCCGTTGAGGGTCCGGGCAGTTTACTTTTGTCCCTTTTCTTGTATTTATGGTAGAATTAGTGGCCTTTTTGCTTCTTTTGTGATTTTGAGCTCATTTCATCCTGAAAATACAAAAGGAAGACAAAAACACTCTTTTTCCAACATTAGTACTTAAAAAGGGTTAGTTTTATGCCTTAATTGATGTGTTTTATATGTTGCATTTTACACACATCACATTCCTTCCAGCATCACCATCTGTTTAATACAAAGCAATTTTTGTCATATACAAAACTCATGATCAAACATACATACTCACATATGGGCTACTTAGCATATTGTAGTGTTTTTTGTTTGTTTATACTTTAAACTACATTGGTAATACCTTTGTCCTCGTTATTTGATGTTTCTGAGTCACTACATACCAACGGTCTTTCAAATGTGTTTTTGAAACATGATTTGTTCATTTTCCCTCTAAGCCGTTGGCTTGACCTGACTATAGAAGACATTCAAACACTATATTTGAAAGACTACATCTAATACAACTTATCCTAAATCATGTTTTGAACAAATTTAACAAAACCATGGCACATGATGTTTAGGACCCTACACGGACATATAACAATATCATAGAACTGTTAAAAATATCACAATTTAACAACACAAACAAAATACAGTTAACAATATCATAGAACTGTTTACCATAATATGACACCATAGTTGCCAACAACAACATATATAACACAATTCATATGAAAAAATTCATATATTTAAATCAGTCTGTTAAAAACACCATGGAACAGTATACATAACACCATACATACAAAAAAATCATATCTATAACTCAACCTATTTAATAACACCACATAACACCATAGCTGGAAAGACCAATATATATAACACGATGCGTATGCTTAACTCAATATGCTTAAAAACACCATAACACCATAACTGGGAAGACCAATATACATAACACCATACATATGCTTAACTCATTATGTTTAAAAAACACCATATAACAACATATCCAACTAAACATGAGTTATATAACACCCTATAATAAAAACACCATGTCCAACAACAACCACCACAATCTTCATAGCACAGTTAACTGATAAACATACATAAAACACCATTATAACACTCTTGTTCTACCAAACCCTAGGTTTAACACCATTGAACAATCGATCAGTTCCTTTTGTTCTTTGTTAACATTAACTATCTTAAAATAAAAAACACCATTACACTTCAAAAAATCAAACAAGAACGACGAACCTTTTCTAAACTCAGATGTTGTATTCTTGATTTTTAGAAGTTTTAGTCGTCGGCTTGTAGTGTTTTTTCGAGTTGAATCATCCATCTTTTTCTTCATCCTTCTTTCGAAATTCTCAGATGATGAACTGTGCCTTTTCCGCTTGTATACGAGTTCGATTTTAGGGCTCATTGTCATCTAATGTAGATTAAAATCTTTGGTGGAAAGAACACCCTGTTTTTTCGAGCGGAATGATCGCTATGAGAGAGAAATTAGGAGTTATCAGATACGGTTATTGATTTGAATATGTGTGAAAGGCCTATTTTACCCCTACGAAATCAAATCAGTATTAAAAAACACTATTTTAATTACAATATTGCCATTTTAATACTAACCATTAGATCAATGATCTAATGGTTTAGATTCTTTCTTACCTTTCTCACACAAAACACCTTTTTTACAATAACCTTACCCTATATAAATATATATATATATATATATATATATATATATATATATATATATATAGAGGAGAAGGATCCATTAGGAACCACCCTTTATTGCGAGAACCGCGAGAACCAATGTGAACACAACAAAAAATACCTAAAAATAACTAAAAAACACACAAAAAAAATTTCTTTTAATATTTTTTATCAAAAAATCGCTACTTTTATTAGCAAAAAAAAATTTTAAATTTTTTTTGGCTAATAAAAGTAGCGATTTTAATGTAAAAAATATTTAAAAAAAAATTTGTGTGTTTTTTTTTTATTTTTTTAGGTTTTTTGGGGGTGGGGGAGGGGGGTTTAGGTTTTTTTTTGGGGGGGGGTGGGGAGGTTAGGTTTTTTTTAGGTTTTTCGGGATGGTTTAGTTTTTACCATTTAGCTTGGGGTAGGGGGTGTTAGGTTGTTTTGGGGGGAGCTTGGGGGGGGGGGGTTAGGTTTTTAGGTTTTTAGGTTTTTTTTAGCTATTTATGGTTGTGTTCACAGTGGTTCTCGCGGTTCTCGTAATAAAGGTGGTTCTCGCATGAACCTTACCCTATATATATATATATATATATATATATATGGTTGAGTTCATTTTAGTACTCTAAATAATTACAGAACTTTCAGAACTCCTAAAAAACAATCATTTTATATATAAGTTTTTGTATTTAGGATCTTTTTATCATCTATTATATGTATTTCTTTGATTACATACGTGTTAAAATTAGTTTACGTATGTTTAATTGCCAAAATTATATATATGTGTCATAACTAGTTACATATATGTAAAAAACTAGTTTACATATGTGTAATTATAAAATTACATATAAAAATGATAAAATTACTCTTAACATATATGTAACTGTAAAAATACACATAATAAATGATAAAATTATCCTAAACATAAAAATATATAAATAAAAAGATTGTTTATTAGGAGTTCTGCGAGTTCTGTAATATTTATGGTTTTGAAATGATCCCGGCCCTCTATATTTATATATATGTAGGTAGAGGATCCTGAAAAAGTCCAACTTTTGTGAGAAGTGTGAGAAATAATGTGAGAATGACAGGTGTCCCTTATCTTAATTAATTCAAAAGGGTATATTAGTAATTACCCATTCTTATCAATTAATTGATTTCCAAAGATAACTGCCAAAAATATCAGGCGATATATTAGGGACGTGATTTGAATTCGATTTGTTCTATACATTTAATTGTTTACGGTAAGTTCTTGTTGTAGTGTTATATTCCCCAGTCAATAGTGTTATATTATGTACAGGTATCTTTAATCTCCTTTTCATAGTGTTTTATCCCCATCAATAGTGTTTTATTCTGTATAGTGTCTTACAGTAAATAGATAGTGTTATATCTTTCTATAGTGTTTTATCATGTAATATACTGTTTCTTTTCATAGTGTTTTATCCTCATCAATAGTGTTTTATTCTGTATAGTGTCTTACAGGTTATATCTTCCTATAGTGTTTTATCATGTAATATACTGTTCCTTTTCATAGTGTTTTATCCCCCATCAACAGTGTTTTATTTATGTATAGTGTCTTACAGTAAACAGATAGTGTTATATCTTCCTATAGTGTTTTATCATGTAATATACTGTTCTTTATAGTGTTATAAAAAGTTGTTGTGAAGGAAATCAAAGAATTTATCTCATTACGAGAAATTCGCTGATTTTTTAGGAGATTGATGGGGGTTTTGAAACAGTTACCATAAATTCGCTGATTTATAGGAGATTGATGGGGATTTTGAAACGGTTACCATATTTGAAACGTTGGAAAAGTCACTATTGCCCTTTAATTTTACATAAGGTCCTTCTAATTAAAACACAATTTACATTTTATACCCTATTGATCTCAACCATTAGATCAAATATCCAATGGTTTAAAACACTTCTTACCCTTCTCACATTTTAGACACTTTTTACCATATCCCTACCCTATATATATATATATATATATATATATATATATATATATATATATATATATATATATATATATATATATATATATATATATATATATATATATATATATATATATATTTACATATATTTATTTATATACATATTACGTCACGATACGTCGGTTCGATTATTAACTAATATCTACATAAGTTATATACGCATCTAATGTACAAGTTCAAGTAGTTATTAATTCGCGCGTAAAATATTTGCTGTTTTCACTAGTCGGGTCGGTTTAGAGCTCGGTTTCACGTTTAATTAATATTTATATATAATCAATATAATATAAATTGCGTTGTTAAAATTTTATCTAGCCTCGTCTCAGCAAGTAAACCTGCAGTTGACAGGAGACACCAAAACTAACCGAGTTGACCCGTACCAGAATCTGACCCGTTGACTCGCTTCGACCTGGACCCGAACCAAAACAAAGCCCGACATACTTGTTTACTTGTGACCTGAAACTAAACCGAGTTGGCTCAAACTTAAGTCGTGTCGACCCAATAAGAACCGCCCATGAACACCCCTCCCCCCCCCCCCAATGCGGCCGCCGGCCGGCCCTCAATTGCCACCCTGCCGCCTACCGCCACGCTATGGCCTTGTTCGTCTCTCCGAACGACTCCCGTGTGCCCCTATAAAGAAGAATGGGGAAGCCTAACAAGATGTATATCTACGGATCTAAAGTAAGGAGACAAAAGTGTGCTTCCTGAAACAGGTGTCACACCCCAACCGATGGCGGAAACATCGGGGTGAGGCACTGAGCGTAACATATTGTCCAGGAGAAATCCATAAGAACTAAAATTTCCAGATATTTAGCATTATGTCCCATACCATAACATATCAAATAAAAGCAGTTATTACAGACATTGTTTTCTCAAAGACAAATCATAGTTTCGACAACTCAAATATTAATTGTTTGTTTCTAGACCACCTAAACTTGATTCCATGACAGCAAGCAATCCTAGCATCTTAAACACCTGCCACATACGTTAAAATAGAGGTCAATACACATAGTGTAAAGGTGAGCATACAAGTTTAATAGTATAATAGATAGAGAAATCGGTTTACGCATAACCAGCATGTAACATGTAGCAAAGTGAAGCTAGTAGGTTATCGACAATGAAATATGCACAGACGTGACTGCGAGTTGTAGAATGCACAACACATATCACCACTGTGACACATGAAGTAAAGCCCTTAACAACCCCTATCCACGACAGGTGCTGAGTCCAAACTATAGTACTATCGTTGCTAAGGTATCAGGCAACAATCACGGTGTAAACATAACATACAAGCATTCATCGAGTAACACGTATAACATGCAATAACGGTCAGCGTATAAAAGTGTTTGCGTTGTGTGTCGATTGTGATTTGAAATAGGTAACGTATGTAACACCCAAAAGTGCGTAAAGAAAAAAGGGTTCGAGTATACTCACAGTTCGTGTTAAATGAATAACACAAGCTTGGATTGGATTGAAGGGAGCGCTGGAAAGTTAGCCCGATTACAGAACGCCAGCATAAGCGATGAACAGTGCGTTAGACGGTGCGGGTGGAACAAGTGACGGGAGGTGATCCGATCGGATGACAATCCGGACGGATGCTCATTCGGACAGATGAACATTCGGTCGGATAGTCATTCGTTTGGGATGGATGTGTTTGTGTATGATGTGACTTTGAAGTTTTCGTTGTAGCATTTTATAAAATGAGAAGTATCTCTACCTTTCAGGTTGTCCGGTCGAAAGGTCGTCCGGTCGAACGGTCATCCGGTCGGATGGTTGTTCGGTCGGATGGCGATCCGTTCAAGTGAGACATTTCAGAATTTCAAGTCTCTTGACAGAATAGTCATTCGATCGGATGGTCATCCGATCGGATGACTATTCGCTGGAAACTGATAACCTTTGAAAATTTGTAAAAGTTTAAGTATTTGAAGGCCACAAGTCATCCGATCAGATTGTCGTTCGATCGGATGGCTATCCGATCAGATGGCGATCCGTTCAGTAACCTGGTCATTGTGAAACCTGTAAAATTTGCTAAGTTTAGAAAGGTTTGCGAGTTGACCGAGACGGTATGACAGCGTGTAAAACAACGGAAACTCCACCAAGTCCCAGTCATCCGATCGGATGGGAATCACCCCGTCCGATCAGTTAACTGTTCTTGACGGTTGTTCATGTTCAACTCGTTAAGTCAGTTGTCTCTTTTGATAGAAACCAGTTCTCAGACCAGCACTTCACCAGAGGATGAGTAGGAGGCCTGAATGAGCTAAGATTTAATTGGTTTTGAGTAGAAAGTAAAGAGTTTTGTAGAAAAGTGGAAATCAGTTGGAAAATGTTTAGATTATAACGACATCATTGTTTAAACATGTTGAAATCTCGTAGATCTGAGTTGTTCCTGGTGGAATGAGATCATACTTCGGAGTTCACATGAACCCGAGATGACGTCATCAACGAACAGCCCAAATCAGATGGATTTCATGGTGAAAAGTAAAGATTTGATGGTGAAAATGATGGAGAAGTGTGTGTAGATGATAGAAGTATAAGATTTGAGATGAAAACTTACAAGAATCGCGAGAAATTGAGAGAAAATAGGCCAAAAGCGTGCTGGTCGAACGAGAGCTGTCACATCACATGAACAGTGATGTGACAAGGGCTATTTATAGGTGGTGAGGAAGAAGAGCGGTGTAAGTGATTCGATCGGAGGGCATTTCGATCGGATGGTCATCCGGACGGATGACCATTCGATCAAATGGTCCTTCTATCGGATGGTTGATGCGAGTTGGTCTCCGACTTTTGTTTCGTGCGTTGAGCGTTGCGATGCGTTTAAGCGAGTGTCGATTAAGCGATGCGATAGGTTTAAATAATAGTTACACAAATAACATAATTAACATAAATAAACTTGCATTTCCAGTTCACTATGAGATTGCGTTGCGATAGAGTTGCGATTGCGTTTGCGACTAATCCCCATAAACATATAAATAAACATGCACAAGTAAACACATAATAGTACACACACGTAAAACAATATCCAGAACATGCGATTCAGGTTGCGACGCGATGGCGATGAGATTAGCGTTAAGTAGATTAGCGACTAATTGTGATTTATTGCATTTACTCCACATAATACAACTAAAGTGCATAAATTAAAGTATCGATTAACAACTCAAAGAGTACAATCAATAATTAAGCAAGGAATAACAGATCGAATTAGCAATCTTTTCTTCCTTTAACTTTGACTTTGACTTTGACTTGTACCTTGATTTAAAAAACGCGGGTTGTTATAGCCTCCCCTATTTTAGGGAATTTCGTCCCAAAATTAGGATGCAGGCGAAAAAAATAGTTGTGGATACTTAGCCTTCATGTCACATTCAAGTTCCCAGGTGAACTCTACGCCGCGTTTGCCTTCCCAGCAAACCTTCACTGTGGGAATACGTGAGCGTCTGAGCTTCTTGGTTTCTCGATCCATGATCTCGACAAGCTTTTCCACGAAGTGTAATGTTTCGTCCACTTGTAAATCCTCAAGTGGTACATGTAAATTCTGCTCGGCAAGACACTTTTTGAGGTTCGAAACATGGAAAGTCGGGTGGACGTTGCTAAGTTCCTCCGGTAGTTCGAGTCTGTAGGCCACCTTGGAAATCCTTTCCAGAATTCTAAAAGGTCCAACATATCGAGGCGCGAGCTTTCCTTTCTTGCCAAATCTGATCACCCCTTACAAGGTGAAACCTTTAGGAGTACGTGATCGCCAACGTCAAATTCAAGGGGCTTGCGGCATCTATCGGCGTAACTTTTCTGACGACTCTGAGTTTCAGCAGATTGTCTCGAATTTGGAGGATGTTGTCAGTCGTTTCTTGCAACAGCTCAGGACCGGTAATCTGCGCATCTCCGATCTCGTGCCATACAATAGGCGATCGACATTTTTTCCCGTGTAGTGCCTCAAATGGTGCCATTTGAATGCTAGAATGATAACTGTTATTGTACGAGAATTCGACCAAAGGTAAGGGCGCGTCCCAATTACCACCGAAATCTATGATACACGAGCGAAACATGTCTTCAAGGGTACGTATTGTTCGTTCAGTATGACCGTCGGTTTGGGGATGGAAAGCGGTACTTAGATTAAGAGTAGTACCGAGAGCAGATTGAAACGTTTCCCAAAGATGCGAGGTAAACGACCATCGCGGTCAGAGATGATGTCACGAGGCGTCCCGTGTCGACAGATGATTTCGTCGGTGTAGATCTATGCTAATCGTTCTACCTTAAAGTCTTCTCGTATCGGCAGAAAATAAGCAGATTTAGTAAGACGGTCCACAATAACCCATATGCTATCGTGACTTGATGGCGTGCAGGGATGTTTCGTTAAAAAGTCCATAGCTATACTCTCCCATTTCCACATAGGGATCTCGGGTTGCACGAGTAAGCCAGAGGGTCTTTGTTGCTCGGCCTTGACTTTTGAACAAGTCAGGCACTTCGAAACATAGATTGCGATATCTTTCTTCATTCCAGGCCACCAATACCGTAGACGAAGGTCATGGTACATCTTGTCAGCACCAGGATGAATGGAATATCGAGACTTGCGCGCTTCAGTCAACAATATATCTCAGAGGTTATTGCGACTTGGAATCCAGATGCGATCAAGATAGTAATAGATACCGTTCGATTTGGTGACAAATTGCGATTCAACACCACACTTTTTCATTTCCTCTCGCAAGGTATTCTCAATGAAGCAGGCATGCTGAGCGTCACGAATCAAGGCTTCGAGGTCGTGCTGGTCGTGAGTATTACGAACGCTATGCAAATAGCTTCGTCGACTTAAAGCATTGGCAACAACATTTGCTTTGACAGGATGGTAACGAATCTCACACTCGTAATCGTTAAGAAGTTCTACCCATCGGCGTTGGTGCATATTCAGTTCCTTTTGGTTGAGGATGTGTTGTAGGCTCTTATGGTCTGTGAAGACCGTACACTTAGTATCGTAAAGGTAGTGTCGCCAAATCTTTAACGCAAAAACAACTGCACCAAGCTCGAGATCGTGGGTTGTATAGTTATTCTCATGGATCTTGAGCTGACGAGAGGCATACGCGATAACCTTGTCCCGCTGCATGAGAATACAATCGAGACCAAGGTTCGAGGCATCACAATAGACAAAGAAGTCATCATTTCCATTAGGTAACGCGAGGATAGGAGCATTACGGAGCATATGCTTCAGAGTCTGAAAGGCTTGCTCTTGTTCGGTTCCCCAAACAAAAGACTTGTCTTTATGCGTCAAAGAAGTAAGCGGAACGGCGATTTTAGAAAAGTCAGCGATGAATCGACGGTAATAGCCCGCCATTCCGAGGAACGAACGAACTTCGGATGGTGATTTTGGAGTAACCCAACTCTTAACAGCTTCGATCTTCGCGGGGTCGACGTGGATACCTTGGCTATTGACGATTTGACCGACGAATTGAACCTCCTCTAGCCAGAATTCACACTTGGAGAACTTGGCAGAGAGTTGATTCCCTTGGAGTAGTTCGAGAACCAAACGTAGATACTGCACGTGTTCGGCTTTCGACTTCGAATAGATCTGGATATCATCGATAAACACGATGACGAAGCGGTCAAGAAATGGTTTACACAAGCGATTCATCAAATCCATGAAAACCGCGGGTGCATTGGTTAAACCAAAGCGCATTACGATGAATTCATAGTGGCCATATCGGGTGCGGAAAGCGGTTTTAGGTATATCTTCCTCCTGGATTCGTAACTGGTGATAGCCTGAGCGTAAATCGATCATGGAGAAACACGTAGCACCTTGCAATTGATCAAACAAATCATCGATTTGGGGCAGTGGATAGCGATTCTTGATAGTCAGCTTATTCAATTCCCTATAGTCAATGCACATCCGGAACGATCCATCCTTCTTTTTGAAGAAAAAGACAGGTGCGCCCCAAGGAGAGGTGCTAGGGCGAATGAAGCCTTTGTCAAGCGATTCCTGGAGTTGACTCGAGAGTTCGCGCATTTCGGACGGAGTGAGGCGATAAGGAGATTTATCAACGGGATTTGCTCCGGGAATGAGGTCGATTCGGAATCAATATCACGACTCGGGGGTAAACCAGGTAAATCGTCAGGAAAGACATTAGGGAAATCACGAATCACAGGCACCTTATCCATTGCCTTCTTTTCCTTTTCCTCCGCTAGTACGATGTGTGCCAAGAAAGCTTTGTATTCCTTGCGGAGATACTTGCTCGCTTGGATACACGACATGAGTTTGAGATTCTTCGATGCGACTTCGCCATACACATAGAGTTGATCACCGTTAGCGAGCGAGAATCGAATCATTTTATCAAAACAAACAACTTCAGCACGATTTTCACGAAGAAAATCCATGCCTACTATGATATCAAAACTACCAAGCTACATCGGGATAAGATCGATAGGGAAGACGTGATTGTTGAGTGCAAGAGTACAATCACGGAGAACAGTATGAACAATAACGGTTCTTCCAGTGGCAACTTCAACGTCGAACGTCATAGGGAGACGGTTGCGCTTACGATTTAGGAGCTTTTCGAATTCTAACGACACAAAACAGTTATCGGCTCCAGTATCAAATAAACACGAAGCATATATACCGTTGACGAGAAACGTACCATTAACCACGTTGTTGTCTGCTTAGGCCTTGCGGGCGTTGATGTTGAATGCACGTCCGCGGGCTGCTGGCTGCTGCTGCTGCTGTTGATGTTGTTGCGGCCGCTGCTGTGGCTCTTGCTTCACCACTCTGTTTGGGCAGACATTTGCAAAGTGGTTGGGATCACCACATGCAAAGCAGGCTCTTGTGTGGGCAGCGGGTGCAGGAGCTGCTTGTTGACCCTGTGGAGCAGGAGCTTGAACTTGAGCTTGAGCTTGGCGAGGACCAGTACGGCAGTTGGCAGTAAAGTGGCCGTACAAGTTGCAATGAACACAAAACCGGCATGCAATCCCAACAGGATGATGATAGGTACAGGTAGGGCACAGTGGGTGTGGACCAGTATATGCACGCTTGGCCGGCGGTGCATTGGTCACCTGTGCCGCTACTTGGCGGTTCTGGGGTTGTGGTTGAGTAGGGACAGCTTGGAGTGGAGCGGCAGTTACTACGCAGTTCTTGTTGCTGTTGTTGTTCTTACGTTTGCGGTGAGAAGACTTGGAGGCTTGCGGTGCAGCGGTTTCAGCAGTGGGAGAAGCGGTAGCTTGGTGAAGACTCTTGGTGGTATTCTTGAAATAACCAGCCAACACTCGCATGTCATTAATCTCGGCAACGAGTAGGTATGTCTCTTCGATGGTTGTTCTCTTCGCGGCTTGCACGAAGTCAGCAACACAATCTAGTAACGCACGAATGTATTTCTTGATTGGCATATCAGGTGTTGCCACCTGGCTTGGACAAATGATACTCAGCTGTTTGAAGCGGGCAGTTAGACCGGCGTTATCGCCACCATCCTGCTTGATGTTCCAGAACTCATTCTCAGCTTCTAGAGCTCATGGGGTGGGCAGAATTCCTTCATCATGAGTTCCTTCAACTCATCCCAAGTAAGCCCATAGGCTGTGTCGTTCCCACGTCTGTTCCTTTCGGCTGTCCACCAATCCAGAGCCCTGGACTGGAAAACGCCTGTTGCGTTGACAGTACGTAGGTGATCGGGACATCTGCTCTGGCGTAGCGTGACTTCAATTGAGTCGAACCATTGAAACATAGCGCTTGGTCCATCTTCGCCTGTGAAGTCTTTTGGGCCACAGGCCTTAAACTGCTTGAAGCTGAAAGTACCCTTTGGAGAGTCAGTCCTTGATTCCTCAGAGGACTTGCTGGCGTTTTCATTAAGCTCACTGACAATTTGTGGTATGACCTTAGCCATCTGCTTTGCGACTAGGGAAGCGAATCGCTTGTCAGCATGATTGCGGCGAGCAGCGCGGGAGTGATGCGAACTGAATGACAACATTGTCTGCAACAAACATTGCCATAGGACTCAAACACTATATAATCGAATCTCACCTCACACGCACTACTACTAAATAAAGCTCAGGAACACATCTATCACTTAAGCACGTAATCACAAAGGCACATAAGCACATAGTCACGTAAACACATAAACACATAAGCACGTAGAGCACAGAGGCACGTAATCCACTATATTTTACACGTATTCACCTACATATATTGCATGTATTCACCTACCATTCAAGTTTGCGAAGCGCGTTCGAGAGTAGCGACTGCGAGTATCAAGTACACAGCGAGTAGCATAGCGAGTATTATAGCATTAACGAGTAAAATAACATGCGATTTGTTAACGTTTTGAGGTAGATGTGTAGTGCAAGTTGTGCGTGCTTATCAAAGCGAAAAGCGTATAAATCACCAAAATCGAAACACATAAACATGCAAAACCACATAAAACACATAAAATTTCCACATAGAAGCGATAAATCACAGAGTCAGCGGTTGCGGGCTCAGAATCGAAACACATAAAATCAGCGATTATGGGCTTGAAATCGAAAATAGACTGTCTCGGCTGATAGACGTCGACTACTCAAAGTGATTTGACTGTTCTCAAGGACTTCGAGTATACGTTTTGGCCTAATAGACTGTGCTCTATCACCGACATACAGTGATTGGCACGCATCCTTTCGGTTATTCACGCAACTCGAGTCGTTGGAATCCATCGAGACTTTGGTGAGAGTTTTGTAAAACCAAAATAGAGAACGGAACAAGTCATCAAGGTTCGGGTTTCACCCCTAACTTAGCGACTACGTTCTGGTTTGTGTTATAGAATCACGAGATAGAGAGGGAGATTTGCGTCAAAGTATGGATTTCACTCCTTATTCAATGCAAATTCTCGTGTTTATAGTAAAAACGCGCGTCGAACAAGCGATCTAATCGAGAGTTTGCGGTTTTCACACCTAGTCTCGATCAAATCACTCGTTTATTTTCGAAAATAGTGTGCGATGTGCCTGCCTTAGGAAAGGCAGAGTGATAGTGCTCGACCTTAGGAAAGGTCAATGGTCGCGAGTCGATCGATTAACAGAAATAGGCTCGCGCGGAACCCCTACTGGGTTCGCACAAGGCGGTCTGTTGGTACTTAGACTATAGACTAGGTCGGTTCTAAGACATCGACCTGGACTAGGTCGAGTCTTGCCTAATTCCCTATAGTTATGGCTCTAATACCAATCTGTCACACCCAACCGATGGCGGAAACATCGGGGTGAGGCACTGAGTGAAACAGATTGTCCAGGAGAAATCTATAACAACTAAAATTTCCAGATATTTAGCATTACGTCCCATACCGTAACATATTAAATAAAAGCAGTTATTACAAACATTGTTTTCTCAAAGACAAATCATAGTTTCTTCAACTCAAGTATTAATTGTGTGTTTCTAGACCACCTAAACTTGATTCCATGACAGCAAGCAATCCTAGCATCTTAAACACCTGCCACATACGTTAAAATAGAGGTCAATACACATAGTGTAAAGGTGAGCATACAAGTTTAATAGTATAATAGATAGCGAAATCAGTTTATGCATAACCAGCATGTAACATGTAGCAAAGTGAAGCTAGTAGGTTATCGACAATGAAATATGCACAGACGTGACTGCGAGTTGTAGAATGCGCAACACATATCACCACTGTGACACGTGAAGTAAAGCCCTTAACAACCCCTGTCCACGACAGGTGCTGAGTCCAAACTATACTACTATCGTTGCTAAGGTGTCAGGCAACAATCAGTGTGTAAACATAACATACAAGCATTCATCGAGTAACACGTATAACATGTAATAACGGTTAGCGTATAAAAGTGTTTGCGTTGTGTGTCGATTGTGATTTGAAATAGGTAGCATATGTAACACCCAAAAGTGCGTAAAGCAAAAAGGGTTCGAGTATACTCACAGTTCGTGTTAAATGAATAACACAAGCTTGGCTTGGATTTAAGGGAGCGCTGGAAAGTTAGCCTGATTATAGAACGACAGCATAAGTGATGAACAGTGCATTAAACGGTGCGGGTGGAACAAGTGACGGAGGTGATCTGATCGGATGACAATCTGGACGGATGGTCATCTGGACGGATGACCATTCGGTCGGATAGTCTTTCGTTTGGGATGGATGTGTTTGTGTATGTTGTGACTTGGAAGTTTTCGTTATAGCATTTTATAAAATGAGAAGTATCTCGACCTTTCAGGCCGTCTGGTCGAATGGTCATCCGGTCGGATGGTCGTTCGGTCGGATGGCGATCCGTTCAAGTGAGACATTTCAGAATTTCAAGTCTCCTGACAGAATAATCATTCGATCGGATGGTCATCCGATCGGATGACTATTCGCTGGAAACTGATAACCTTTGAAAATTTGTAAAAGTTTAAGTATTTGAAGGCCACAAGTCATCCAATCGGATTGTCGTTTGATCGGATAGCTATCCGATCGGACGGCGATTCGTTCAGTAACCTGGTCGTTGTGAAACCTATAAAATTTGCTAAGTTTAGAAAGGTTTGCGGGCTGACCGAGACGGTATGACAGCGTGTCAAACAACGGAAACTCCACCAAGTCCCAGTCATCCGATCGGATGGGAATCACCCCGTCCGATCAGTTAACTGTTCTTGACGGTTGTTCATGTTCAACCCCTTAACTCGGTTATCTCTTTTGATAGAAACCCATTCTCAGACCGATACTTCACTAGAGGATGAGTAGGAGGCCTGAATGAGCTCAGATTCTATCGGTTTTGAGTAGAAAGTTAAGAGTTTTGTAGAAAAATGGAAATCAGTTGGAAAATGTTTAGATTATAACGAAATCAGTGTTTAAACATGTTGAAATCTCATAGATCTGAGTTGTTCCTGGTGGAATGAGATCATACTTCGGAGTTCACATGAACTCAAGATGACGTCATCAACGAACAACCCAAATCAGATGGATTTCATGGTGAAAAGTTAAGATTTGATGGTGAAAATGATGGAGAAGTGTGTGTGTAGATGATAGAAGTACAAGATTTGAGATGAAAACTTACAAGAATCGTGAGAAATTGAGAGAAAATAGGCCAAAAGTGTGCTGGTCGAACGAGAGTTATCACATCACATGAACAGTGATGTGACAGGTGCAATTTATAAGTGGTGAGGAAGAAGGGCGGTGTACATGATTCGATCAGAGGGCAATCCGATCGGATCGGATGGTCATCCGGACGGATGACCCCGGATGACCATTCGATCGAATGGTCCTTCGATCGGATGGTTGATGCGAGTTGGTTTCCGACTTTTGTTTCGTGCGTTGAGCGTTGCGATGCGTTTAAGCGAATGTAGATTAAGCGATGCGATAGGTTTAAGTAATAGTTACACAAATAACATAATTAACATAAATAAACTTGCGTTTCCAGTTCGCAATGAGATTGCATTGCGATAGAGTTGCGATTGCGTTTGCGATTAATCCCCACAAACATATAAATAAACATGCACAAGTAAACACATAATAGCACACGCACCTAAGACAATATTCAGAACATGCGATTCAGGTTGCGACGCGATGGCGATGAGATTAGCGTTAAGTAGATTAGCGACTAACTGCGATTTATTGCATTTACTCCACATACTACAACTAAAGTGCATAAACTAAAGTATCGATTAACAAGTCAAAGAGTACAATCAATAATTAAGCAAGGAGTGACAGATCGAATTAGCAATCTTTTCTTTCTTTGACTTTGACTTTCACTTGTACTTTGATTTCAAAAACGCGGGTTGTTACAACGGGTTCGCCGGAAATTTGACCGGATGTTCACCAGTGTTTCGGTTGGGCTCAGTAGGCTTCAATTTTGGAAAAACGGAGGCCGCCATTGCGTCGGGAAGGTCCGAGATAGTGGAAAAGGGGTGTTTGGCCGGAAAAATGTTAAACTTCCTGTGCGGTCGGACCACCATCGGAACGCTGCCGCGCCGACGGTCAGCGCCGATTGTCGGCCGGTCGCTGGATGCTTAGAGAGAGAAAGTGAGAGAGAGAGAGAGAGGTGTGTGTGAGTTATGGTGTAAATGAGTTTAGGTTAGGTTTTTATATTAAGGTTTTTGGGTGGCCTGGGCTTTTAGATGGGTTGTGCTTAAGGCCCATTATCACAAACTAATTTATCTCTAAACTAAAACTAGAAATAAATTAATTCATTAAAATTAACTTTGACTACTTCCTTTTGAATTTGAAAATCAACTGAACAATTATAAGCATAACCCTATAATGGTTATGTAGATTCAATTCCTCGAAAACTATGAATATTTTTTTGGATTTTTTAATTCTATTTTACGTTTGTGCTCAATGAATTCAACTGAGAAGTATTAAAATTATTGTTATTTGGAAATCCATAAGTTGGTGAGAAAAAAGAGTAACTTAAATATTTATGTAAATTTGATGCGCAAGATAAAGTACTAAATGTGAAATTTAGGACAAACCACAAGGACCATATATCTGGAATAAATAAACATTTATTTTTAAAGAAATACAAATTATCTCTATTGTATCTATATTTTTACCCATTATCATGTATATATAAAGCATCAGCCCCTCCTCTTCTCTCCTCCCGTACCTCAAATTACAACTTTTAACTACCCAAAATACCTCTCTTTTTTATTTGTTATTTCAAAATCTTCACTTGATATATCATATACCTATAATACCATATTACCCTTAATGAAATTAAGTTACAGCACCTACCCCTTAACTCCTCCCTTAATAAATAAGGGTGTAAGGGGCACCTTCGATGACCCCATTCGGTGACCCCATTCACCTAAGGGGAACACCGCCGCCATCACTTAGGTGAATGGTTTGGGGGAGTGAAATCGGTGGGAAATCACCGAAGAGAGGGAGGAGAGAGAGAGGAGTGGACCAATGAAAAGTTTTCTTTCTTTTTTTTTTTAATAAAAAACCAAGTCACCTAAGAGGGGAGTGCCGCCATCAATTTAGGGTGTTAGGGGAGTTTAAGAGGGGAGTTGACGTGGCACACGAGGATTGGTTATGTGTAAGAGAGGGGACTCCCCTCTTAGGGTGATCGGGGCGTAGGCGGTGACCCCATGCGGGGACCTCATCCACCGAAAAGTGGGGGTGCTGCCGACAAGGCGGTGAGGTAGAGAGAGGGAGGAAAGCGGTGGGAAGTCACCGAAGAGAGAGGGAGGAGAGAGGGAGGAGTGGACCAATGAAAATTTTCTTTTTCTTTTTTTTTTAATAAAAACCAAGTCACCTAAGAGGGGAGTGCCGCCATCAATTTAGAGTGTTAGGGGAGTTTAAGAGGGGAGTTGACGTGGCACACGAGGATTGGTTATGCGTAAGAGAGGGGACTCTCCTCTTAGAGGAGTGCCCCTTACACCCTTAGGGGAGTGCCCCTTACACCCTAAGGGTCGCTGTTTGTCGCTATTTATTTTTTCAAAGTCAATATCTGCAGACCTAATCTTTTAACTTTATTTTTTCCACTGTGCCTTAGGGTGTACGGGGCGTTCGCGGGGAGGGGGTTCAGTGACCCTAGTCACCGATCGGGAACACTGCCGCCATCAAAGCGGGGACCCGAATCGGTGATAGGGATCGGTGTGGAGTCACCGCTTGGTTTGGCACGATTTTCGGAAATAGACCGTTTGACAACGGTCACTTTTCTAAAATAAAAAAAAAATTCAACTTTTTTAAACAATATATATCTAACCAACCTAAATCAATTTTTTTACCACACTCTCCACTCTCAAACTCACACCAACACTCTCAAACTCAAATCTTTCAAATACAAAATGGATTCCAAGCTTCCGTTTCTTTCTACCCTACCCGACTTTCCCGACGATGGAGATGCATCGTCAAGCGATACTAGCTTAATTTTCTTCCAAAATCTCATCCAACAAGCGGAGCTACTAGACACGGCATCGTCTAGTAAAAAAAAAGTTGTCCGTCGAGATCGTGAGGGGGGCCATGAGACACTCATGGCCGATTATTTTGATGAAAATCCAAAATTTAATGACGATACTTTTCGTCACAGATTTCGTGTGTCTAAGTCTTTGTTCCTAAAAATTGTTAGTGACGTGGAAGCGTATGACGAGTGGTTTAAAGAAGGCTTAGACGGGAGAATGAAGAAAAGTTTCACGCCGTTGCAAAAGGTTACTTCGGCGATTAAACAACTTGCAACCGGTAACCCACCAGACGAGGGGGACGAGTATTTAAATATGTCTGAAAGGACCTCTCGTGAGTGCCTTGAATATTTCTGCGAGACGGTCTGTAAAAGGTATGGCGGTGAATTCCTACGTAGACCAACGAGCCACGACGTTGCGCTATTGTATCAGGCTCATGAGGAGAGGCATCACCTACCTGGTATGTTGGGTAGTCTGGATTGTACACACTTCGTCTGGAGAATGTGCCCCACAGAATTGCGTGGACAATACATGAGAGGCGATCATCAATACCCGACGGTTATGTTAGAAGCGGTGGCGTCTCAAGATTTGTGGATTTGGCATGCTTTTTGTGGCCCGGCGGGTTCACAAAACGACATCAACGTGCTGCAACAATCTCTATTATTTCTTGCTCAACGAAACGGAACGGCGCCAAATTGTCCATTTCAAGTGAACAACCACTTATACAAACGCGGATATTATCTTACTGATGGGATCTACCCTACCTGGTCCGTGTTTGTGAAGTCTTTTCCA
Source organism: Helianthus annuus (assembly GCF_002127325.2). NCBI lineage: Eukaryota > Viridiplantae > Streptophyta > Magnoliopsida > Asterales > Asteraceae > Helianthus > Helianthus annuus. The sequence goes on from NC_035446.2 coordinate 19,102,220, forward strand.
TATCCACATGACCCGAATGAAAAAAGTTCAAGAGGCAACACGAGGCCGCAAGAAAAGATGTGGAACGGGCGTTTGGTGTGTTAAAGTCGAAGTGGGGAATACTAAATCGTCCAATGCGTTCGAAAACGGTGAGAAAGATAAGGTCCATCGTGTATACGTGCCTTATTTTACACAACATGATTATAAAAGACGACGGAAGGTGTGACAACTGTGATATATAATCATCGTATTATGTAAAACAATGTCCGTTATCAATAAAACAATATGCTTTGGTGTTATTATGTGTTTTTTTTTTGGTGTTACTATATGTGCAATTGTGTTTATAAATTTTACAATTTGATTCGATACCAATTTCACGCTTTAAATTACTTTCTGGAAGGTTATACGCAAACTGGTGCTTAAACGCAATCAGTTTAAAGCAACATACACTCCGGAACTGTGACGTAAGCCAAACATACCCTAAATATCCCTTACATAACTTAGAAATAAGTTTCGAAGGATTCGGTATGGCGAAAACATGTTTATTTGAACTAAAGAACTAATTACGACAAAACTGCGAAACGAACGTTGGTGACCGCCCGGATAATATTTAAATCCCACAAATATTCTGTTATGATTAAAATCTTATTTTAATCAGGTTCGTGTTGAAAAATAAATTAAAACGCATAAAAACGTTATTTTTCAAGTTTAAGCGCGTACCGTGTGTTCCTACGCGACAAAGTGCTTATACTGCAAAACACAGGCAACGCAGCAAACCTAGGAATATACCAGGAATATGCCAGGAATATGCTAGGAATATACCAGGAATATGCCAGGAATATACCAGGAATATGCCAGGAATATGCCAGGAATATGCCAGGAATATGCCAGGAATATACCAGGAATATGCCAGGAATATGCCAGGAATATGCCAGGAATATGCTAGGAATATGCCAGGAATATGCCAGGAATATGCCAGGAATATGCCAGGAATATGCTAGGAATATGCCAGGAATATGCTAGGAATATGCTAGGAATATGCTAGGAATATACTATATGGAAGGTCTATAAATACCACCATACCATAACTCCATCATTCCACACTCAACACTACACTCCATCTCTCCCTCTCTCTATCTTAATCTTCTTCATATCTTCAAGTCTTGTTCTTGAAGATTCAACATCCTTTCTAGTAAACTTCAAGATAGTGTGAAGATCTAAGGTTGTTCCCAAGGTGTTGTCAAGTGAATACAAGCTTCCTATCATCCCATAACTTACTTGAATCTTGAAGGTATAACACTTATATTTAAATCATACCTTTGGTTCATAGTTGTTCTTGATGATTTGAAGTTTCTCTTGAATCTTGGGATTTTCACTAAACTTGAAATCTAAAAGAAATGGGTCATGAAACAAATAAAAAAAATGATGGTGTGTATACATATGTATATAACCGTACATATATATGTGTGTATATGAGTTTGAGTTTTGAGCTTTATTTTGATAAAGTACTTGTTTAAGTGTTTCATGTTCTTGAATGATGGAAAAAATGCAAGTATTTGGTGATTTATGTATGATATGTTAAATTTAAATTACTTCAGCAAATAAACCTAAAAACAACACATATTTGATGCATTTAGATCAACATAAAATGTTGATGCTATGTTAGTATGCTTTAAGCACTTGTACATGAAGATACATTTCGATTTAAAGCTCAAGAAATGGTAAAAAAGGGGTTGTATGGCAAAAATGTTTTAGATCAGGTTATAAACACTAGAAATGACATTATTTAGTGTATTATAATGGCATGAAACTTTGACATAAGTTTGATAGCTTTGCGTGTTGTACATATAGTTTAAAAAGTGGTAAAATATGTGAAATTTACATGATTTATGTGCTTTACTTAAGACCTGCACTATCATGAGTATAACCATTATTTTATTCAATAAATAACATGGGTTATATTAAAATTTCAAGTCGTTTCGATTTGGGATGGTTCGGGTAATGTTTGATGCAAAACTATGCGGTAAAACGGTTAAAAATCGCCTTTTCGGAGGACTTTTACAAAACTTTTTTAGATCAGTAACCAAACTGATATTTTTGGTATAAAAACAAGTATTTTAACTTATATTAAGTTTACTTAGTGTTCGGTTAGTCATACGTGACTTCCGACGCTCAAAAATGTTACCGAAACGCTAAAATAAGTGTTTTTCGACATAACTATAATGGGTTGGTCATGAGTAAATTTTATGTGTTACAATGTGCTATGTGTTTTATAATATGTGTATGATGACATGATAATACTTGACAAGATTATTTGTTTTACGCTTGAGTACATATACGCGAATATACCAAAATAATCAAAAATAATAACTTTTCGGGGAATCTCAAAGTTATGTGAAAATTCTAAGTATCAGAGAAACTTCATCATTTTTATGAATTTTGTTTATTAAATCATTCTTATTTAATTTAGGACAAATAAATAATTTGAGGGATTGTGTTAGCATATAAAAACGCACCCAAAGGTGAGTACATAGTTCCCCTATTTTACTATTTTCAATTGTTTTGGGGTGATTCATATGTATCAAAACGATTTCGATGTTTTAACGAAAGTTTCACAACGAGTAAGATGGTTTATATCAAACTAATAACGATTTCGATAATGTGAACGAGATTGTTGGTTGTAATTACATAACAAATGACATTCATTAATTTCGGCCAAACCGACCAGTATTAGGTTATGGTACCATAGGATCCGACAAATCCCGTTATCAGACTGGACCCATGGTTATGTGTGGGTTAGGTGGGTAACGACCGAATCTGATGATTGTTAACTTACCCTTTGGTGGTTTGTTAATACGAGAACAAGTGGAACGATGAACGAGTCACAAAGGTTTGAATGTTGTTAACGAGACGACCAAAAGTAGTTTCACAATCTAAAACGAGAATGATTTAAACGACTAAAGAGGTGTTTAACGAATTAAACGATCTGGGTAAACGATTGGAAGCGATGTCACACAAACGAGGTTTTCGAAACGATATAAATACGAATTTTATTACGAAAATGATTTACGATTTGGTTTACGAAAAGCAAATGTTTTGGGTAAAGATTCATGGCCTCGAGGTTTACAAATTATAACCAAACTATTTAGATTCGGTTATTCATTTTACGATACAAATATTTTACAAAAACAAGGTTTCTAATGTCGATTAACGAAGTTATACGAGTTATTTCGACATGCAAACGAGCCATGAATCTGACACTCACGCAAAACCTATGTACTCGCCAGCATTTCTTTGCTGACTTTGTTTTTACATATGTTTCAGGTGAAGTTGCTTAGTGTTGATTGCGAATAGGAAGCATGCTCACTTAGGACCGGACGAGGCCTTAGTGATTTAATAATGATATTAGTCTATGTTTGATTTGCTTGTTTAACTTTAAAACAATGTTTAATATTTAATGAAATCAAACTCTTCGTATCCATGGTTTGAAACAATAATTCTGTTACAACACTCCCCGGCGTTTCCGCCACGATTTGTCGTTTTACGTGGTCGGGGTGTGACAGAAGAGTTGGTATCAGAGCCAATGGTTATAGAGAATTAGGTTATTAGTAAAATTTCGACCTAGACTATAACTTTCTAGGACCCCAACGCAAGTTGAATTGCGTTTAGAATTTTAAAAACGAAATCCGAATCTGCTTCAAGAATTAATCGTCCGTTCTAGGATGATTGATTACTAGATTTTGAACCCTCCCATTTTGATTCATTTTTGGCTTAGTGCCTCCTGAGTTTTCAAAATCTCGTCAAAGTTTGGGTCTAAATAATGTGAACACGTGCAAACTGGAAGAGTGAATGCCTGTACCCTGAGTTTTCTGTCTAAGGCTAGAGTGTTCGTACAAATCCACATAATCGGACCAGTCACTCTTACCTGGGAACTCTTGGGGTGAGTGTTCACTTATAGGCGAGCATGTCTTCGCGATACATTATTTCGATTCATTACTTTGATTAGTCACTGCGTGTTGTTTGTTTGTTCGAGGTAACGAACAAATGATCGCCTTCCTTATATTTCGTCGATATTTTCAAAACCTCTTTTGTTTTTCCTAATCGTCGACCTCACACGTTTCCCATATTTCCTTGTTAGACGATGCCTCCTCGACGTGATGCACAACCTTTTACCGCTGAAGAAATCGCAGCCCTTGTCTCTCAGCAAATGGCTGCTGTGCTCCCAGGCGTTGTGACCCAAATCCACGAGCTGTACAACAACAATAACGATAACAATGCACAATGCACTTTCAAGAGTTTCAACTCTGCTAAGCCGCTAAAGTTTTCTGGGACACAAGGTGCGACTGCACTCCTCCAATGGTTCGAAAGTATCGAAAACACATTCAGACATGTGCAATGTCCGAATGGGCGTAAGGTTGAATTTGCATCAAGTGTGTTCGAGAAGCGTGCCCTTACTTGGTGGAACGGAGTGATGCGCGATAGGGGTGCTGGAGTAGCGTTGGCACAAACCTGGGAAGAGCTTCGAGCTCTCATGATGAGAGAGTTTTGTCCCCGTCACGAAATTCGAACTTTGGAACGAGAGTTTGACGATCTAAAACAAGATGGGGGAGAACACCGTGCGTATACGGATCGACTTGAGGAGCTCAGTCTTTTGTGTCCTACTATGGTTACCCCGTTGGAGAAAGCGATAGAGAGGTATATCGATAGGTTACCCGATTCCATACAAGACATTGTGACTGGTGTTAATCCTACTACTGTTCGCCAAGCGATCGAGTTAGCTGCTACCCTGACTGAGTCGCAAGTCAGGAAGCGTAAACTTACCTGCAAAGGTGATAAGAAGAAGTCAACTGATTCTGCTAAAGACAAGGAAAAGGGTAAGGGTAAGAAGGGTGAGTCATCGAAGAAGTCGAGGAAGCGAAAGGGTGCTCAGAACTTTGCAGTAACTGCACAAACTGCTCAGAACCCTCCGAACCCAGCAGCTCAACCTCCTGCTAAGAAAGCATATGCTGGTACCGCACCCCATTGTGCTCGTTGCAACGGTCATCACGTTGCACAACAAGCTTGTAGGCAATGCACAACGTGTGGTAAGCTTGGGCATCTGGCCAACGTCTGTCGTTTTGGTCAGAATCAGATTGTCCAAAATCAAGCTCCAGTACAGGGGAATGCTGTTAGATTCCCACCGGGTTCATGCTTCAATTGTGGAGAGTATGGTCATTTCCGCAACAACTGTCCGAGGTTGGCAAATACGAATGCAAATCCGAACGTGAATGTCAATGTCAATGCAAATGCGAATCCCGCTCGTGGACGAGTATTCAATCTGAATGCAAACGAGGCGCGAGCTGACAACCTCGTCGTCAATGGTACGTTTCTTGTTAACAATCGACCTGCATCTATTCTTTTTGATTCTGGTGCCGATAGAAGTTTTGTTTCATTATATTTTGAGCCTTTGCTTGCGATACCTAGAACTAAACTAAGGAAACCCTTAACTGTCGAAGTTGCTACTGGTAAACCTCTTGTTCTCGATTCTGTTATCCGTGATTGTCAGTTAAACCTTGATAACCATCTTTTTCCCATCGACCTCACACCGATGCAACTTGGTAGTTTCGATATTATCGTGGGGATGGATTGGTTAACCAAACATCATGCTGAGGTGGTTTGTTTCGATAAGATAGTTCGTATTCCTCTTCCATCTGGTGATGTTCTGGAAGTTCGTGGCGAGAAACCATCAGGTGGTTTGAAGCTTATGTCGTGTACGAAGGCTCAAAGTTATTTGCGAAAAGGATATATCGCTTTCCTGGCACATATCACCGAGGAGAAAGGCAAGAGCAAGAGTATTCAGGATATTCCGATTGTTCGGGATTATCCAGAGGTGTTTCCTGATGAACTGCCTGGGTTGCCTCCAGTTCGTCAAGTCGAGTTTCATATTGACCTTGTACCCAATGCCAACCCGGTTGCGAAGGCGCCTTATCGTCTTGCACCGTCGGAAATGCAAGAGTTATCAAAACAACTTCAAGAGTTGTCTGATAAAGGATTCATCCGTCCGAGCTTTTCACCTTGGGGAGCTCCTGTCCTCTTTGTGAAAAAGAAAGATGGATCTTTTCGAATGTGTATCGATTATCGTGAGCTTAATAAGCTTACCATCAAGAATCGATATCCCCTACCTAGAATTGATGATCTCTTCGACCAGCTGCAAGGTGCTTCATGTTTTTCCAAGATCGACTTACGTTCTGGGTATCATCAACTTCGTATTTTCGAAGAAGATATTCCCAAAACTGCTTTCCGTACAAGATATGGGCATTACGAGTTCACTGTCATGCCTTTTGGTTTGACGAATGCCCCAGCTATCTTCATGGACTTAATGAATAGGGTTTGTAAACCTTATTTAGATAAGTTCATCATTGTGTTCATCGACGATATTCTCATTTATTCAAAGTCTCGAGCCGATCATGAACGACACCTTCGTTTGACATTGGAACTCCTAAGGAAGGAACAACTTTTTGCTAAATTCTCCAAGTGTGAATTCTGGCTTAAGGAAGTTCAGTTCTTGGGTCATATTATCAATGAGAAGGGTATTCATGTAGATCCATCCAAGATTGCTGCAATTAAGGATTGGAATACACCAACGACACCAACAGAAGTTCGTTCTTTTCTTGGTCTTGCTGGTTATTATCGTCGATTCATTTCTAATTTCTCGAAGATCGCGGTTCCGCTCACTGCTTTGACTCAGAAAAATAAGCCTTTTGAGTGGGGACCTAAGCAAGAAGAAGCGTTCCAAACACTGAAACGAAAGCTCTGTGATGCTCCTGTTCTATCTCTGCCTGAGGGAAACGATGATTTTGTTGTCTATTGTGACGTGTCGAATCTAGGACTTGGTTGCGTTCTTATGCAACGTGGTAAAGTCATAGCTTATGCGTCTAGACAATTAAAAATTCACGAGAAGAACTATACGACTCATGATCTTGAGTTAGGAGCTGTAGTTTTTGCACTTAAAATCTGGAGACACTACCTCTATGGAACGAAGTGTGTGGTTTTCACAGACCACAAAAGTCTCCAGCATATTCTCAATCAGAAGGAGCTGAACATGAGGCAACGACGTTGGGTTGAACTCTTAAACGATTATGATTGCGAGATCCGCTACCACCCTGGTAAGGCGAATGTCGTAGCCGATGCGCTTAGTCGAAAGGAACGAGTCAAGCTTCATTCTGTTCAAACCCTATCTGATATTCGATCTCGCGTCCTTCAAACTCAACGATCTTGTGTGATCAAAGACTTATTGAAGTATGAGCTACCGCTCCAACTTGAGCTTAAACTCGAAAGGAAAGACGATGGTTTACTCTATTTTGAGAATCGTTTGTGGATTCCGAATCAGGACGATCTTCGCACCTTAGTAATGGACGAATCTCACAAGTCTCGATATTCTATCCATCCTGGTGCTGATAAAATGTACAAGGATCTTCGTACCCAGTATTGGTGGCCTGGTATGAAGAAAGATGTTGCCTTGTATGTATCGAAATGCCTAACTTGTCTCAAAGTCAAGGCGGAACATCAACGACCTTCTGGTTTGCTTGTACAACCAAAGATACCGGTTTGGAAATGGGAGAACATTGCAATGGATTTCATCACCAAGTTACCGCGTACGTCTAAAGGTCACGATGCTATTTGGGTCGTAGTTGATCGTTTGACAAAATCTGCTCACTTCTTACCAATCCGTGAGGATTTCTCTGCTGAAAAGCTTGCCAAGATCTATGTAGACGAGATTGTATCACGACATGGTGTTCCCTTGGATATCATTTCTGATCGTGATGCTCGATTTTCATCTCATTTTTGGAAGACCATGCAATCTGCTTTGGGAACCCAACTGAATCTAAGCACTGCTTATCATCCCCAAACAGATGGTCAATCTGAGAGGACGATTCAAACCTTGGAGGATATGCTTAGAGCATGCGTGATAGACTTTGGTGGTAATTGGGATTCTCATTTACCATTGATCGAGTTCTCATACAATAATAGTTATCATGCTAGCATTAAGATGGCACCATTCGAATCTCTCTACGGTCGAAAATGTCGTTCACCTGTCTGTTGGGATGAGACCGGTGAAGCTCAGCTTACTGGACCTGAGATCATTCTGGAAGCAACAGACAAAATCAAGAAAATTCGCGATAATCTTGTGACAGCTAGAAGCCGTCAAAAGAGTTATGCAGATATGAAACGCAAGCCCGTAGAATTCCAAGTCGGAGACCGTGTCCTACTCAAGGTGTCACCTTGGAAGGGAGTGGTGAGATTTGGAAAGAAAGGAAAACTTGCACCACGATATGTTGGACCATTTAAGATTGTTGAAAGAATTGGAAAGGTTGCCTATCGACTAGAACTACCTCCAGAGCTTGGAAATGTTCATCCGACATTTCACGTGTCCAATTTGCGAAAGTGTTTAGCTGATGCTGATCTTCACGTCCCTCTCGACGAGATTCAAATCGATGAAACGATGCACTTTGTCGAGAAACCTGTGGAGATAGTGGACCGTACATACAAACAGTTGAAAGGCAAACGGATTCATTTGGTCAAGGTTCGCTGGGAATCCAAACGTGGCCCCGAGTTTACTTGGGAACATAAGGACCAGATGAAGGAGAAATATCCGCATTTGTTTTCACAAGATTCCTCTAAGTAAAATTTCGGGACGAAATTTCCTAAAGTAGGGGAGACTGTGACAACTGTGATATATAATCATCGTATTATGTAAAACAATGTTCGTTATCAATAAAACAATATGCTTTGGTGTTATTATGTGTTTTTTTTTGGTGTTACTATATGTGCAATTGTGTTTATTAATTTTACAATTTGATTCGATACCAATTTCAAGCTTTAAATTACTTTCTGGAAGGTTATACGCAAACTGGTGCTTAAACGCAATCAGTTTAAAGCAACATACACTCCGGAACTGTGACGTAAGCCAAACATACCCTAAATATCCCTTACATAACTTAGAAATAAGTTTCGAAGGATTCGGTATGGCGAAAACATGTTTATTTGAACTAAAGAACTAATTACGACAAAACTGCGAAACGAACGTTGGTGACCGCCCGGATAATATTTAAATCCCACAAATATTCTATTATGATTAAAATCTTATTTTAATCAGGTTCGTGTTGAAAAATAAATTAAAACGCTTAAAAACGTTATTTTTCAAGTTTAAGCGCGTACCGTGTGTTCCTACGCGACAAAGTGCTTATACTGCAAAACACAGGCAACGCAGCAAACCTAGGAATATACCAGGAATATGCCAGGAATATGCCAGGAATATGCTAGGAATATACCAGGAATATGCCAGGAATATACCAGGAATATGCCAGGAATATGCTAGGAATATACCAGGAATATGCCAGGAATATACCAGGAATATGCCAGGAATATGCTAGGAATATACCAGGAATATGCCAGGAATATGCCAGGAATATGCTAGGAATATACCAGGAATATGCCAGGAATATGCCAGGAATATGCCAGGAATATGCTAGGAATATGCCAGGAATATGCTAGGAATATGCTAGGAATATGCTAGGAATATGCTATATGGAAGGTCTATAAATACCACCATACCATAACTCCATCATTCCACACTCAACACTACACTCCATCTCTCCCTCTCTCTATCTTAATCTTCTTCATATCTTCAAGTCTTGTTCTTGAAGATTCAACATCCTTTCTAGTAAACTTCAAGATAGTGTGAAGATCTAAGGTTGTTCCCAAGGTGTTGTCAAGTGAATACAAGCTTCCTATCATCCCATAACTTACTTGAATCTTGAAGGTATAACACTTATATTTAAATCATACCTTTGGTTCATAGTTGTTCTTGATGATTTGAAGTTTCTCTTGAATCTTGGGATTTTCACTATACTTGAAATCTAAAAGAAATGGGTCATGAAACAAATAAAAAAAATGATGGTGTGTATACATATGTATATAACCGTACATATATATGTGTGTATATGAGTTTGAGTTTTGAGCTTTATTTTGATAAAGTACTTGTTTAAGTGTTTCATGTTCTTGAATGATGGAAAAAATGCAAGTATTTGGTGATTTATGTATGATATGTTAAATTTAAATTACTTCAGCAAATAAACCAAAAAACAACACATATTTGATACATTTAGATCAACATAAAATGTTGATGCTATGTTAGTATGCTTTAAGCACTTGTACATGAAGATACATTTCGATTTAAAGCTCAAGAAATGGTAAAAAGGGGTTGTATGGCAAAAATGTTTTAGATCAGGTTATAAACACTAAAAATGACATTATTTAGTGTATTATAATGGCATGAAACTTTGACATAAGTTTGATAGCTTTGCGTGTTGTACATATAGCTTAAAAAGTGGTAAAATATGTGAAATTTACATGATTTATGTGCTTTACTTAAGACCTGCACTATCATGAGTATAACCATTATTTTATTCAATAAATAACATGGGTTATGTTAAAATTTCAAGTCGTTTCGATTTGGGATTGTTCGGGTAATGTTTGATGCAAAACTATGCGGTAAAACGGTTAAAAATCGCCTTTTCGGAGGACTTTTACAAAACTTTTTTAGATCAGTAACCAAACTGATATTTTTGGTATAAAAACAAGTATTTTAACTTATATTAAGTTTACTTAGTGTTCGGTTAGTCATACGTGACTTCCGACGCTCAAAAATGTTACCGAAACACTAAAATAAGTGTTTTTCGACATAACTATAATGGGTTGGTCATGAGTAAATTTTATGTGTTACAATGTGCTATGTGTTTTATAATATGTGTATGATGACATGATAATACTTGACAAGATTATTTGTTTTACGCTTGAGTACATATACGCGAATATACCAAAATAATCAAAAATAATAACTTTTCGGGGAATCTCAAAGTTATGTGAAAATTCTAAGTATCAGAGAAACTTCATCATTTTTATGAATTTTGTTTATTAAATCATTCTTATTTAATTTAGGACAAATAAATAATTTGAGGGATTGTGTTAGCATATAAAAACGCACCCAAAGGTGAGTACATAGTTCCCCTATTTTACTATTTTCAATTGTTTTGGGGTGATTCATATGTATCAAAACGATTTCGATGTTTTAATGATAGTTTCACAACGAGTAAGATGGTTTATATCAAACTAATAACGATTTCGATAATGTGAACGAGATTGTTGGTTGTAATTACATAACAAATGGCATTCATTAATTTCGGCCAAACCGACCAGTATTAGGTTATGGTACCATAGGATCCGACAAATCCCGTTATCAGACTGGACCCATGGTTATGTGTGGGTTAGGTGGGTAACGACCGAATCTGATGATTGTTAACTTACCCTTTGGTGGTTTGTTAATACGAGAACAAGTGGAACGATGAACGAGTCACAAAGGTTTGAATGTTGTTAACGAGACGACCAAAAGTAGTTTCACAATCTAAAACGAGAATGATTTAAACGACTAAAGAGGTGTTTAACGAATTAAACGATCTGGGTAAACGATTGGAAGCGATGTCACACAAACGAGGTTTTCGAAATGATATAAATACGAATTTTATTACGAAAATGATTTACGAGTTGGTTTACGAAAAGCAAATGTTTTGGGTAAAGATTCATGGCCTCGAGGTTTACAAATTATAACCAAACTATTTTGATTCGGTTATTCATTTTACGATACAAATATTTTACAAAAACAAGGTTTCTAATGTCGATTAATGAAGTTATACGAGTTATTTCGACATGCAAACGAGCCATGAATCTGATACTCACGCAAAACCTATGTACTCGCCAGCATTTCTTTGCTGACTTTGTTTTTACATATGTTTCAGGTGAAGTTGCTTAGTGTTGATTGCGAATAGGAAGCATGCTCACTTAGGACCGGACGAGGCCTTAGTGATTTAATAATGATATTAGTCTATGTTTGATTTGCTTGTTTAACTTTAAAACAATGTTTAATATTTAATGAAATGAAACTCTTCGTATCCATGGTTTGAAACAATAATTCTGTTACAACACTCCCCGGCGTTTCCGCCACGATTTGTCGTTTTACGTGGTCGGGGTGTGACAGAAGGGCGATAGCATCGGTACATATTCAAGATCCTCCAGTCGAACCCGTCTTCGATGATACAGCTTATACGGAGCTCATTGACGAAGACACGCATTGGAGACTAAAACACGATCTCGTTGAGCATCTCGGAAGTTTAGATCTGCCTCACCTTGAAGTTGATTCGGACGACGAGTAGTTTGTTTTTATATTTTTCTAGTTTGAATGTAATTTTTTTTTTCTAGTTTGAATGTATTTTTTTTTTAATTTAATGAAATGTCTTTTATTTAATTTTTATTAATATTTTTTTTAATTTGTAAACATGCATAATTTAAAACAAAAAAAAAAACCCAACTCCCCTAAGAGGGGAGTGCCGCCATCAAAATGGGGTGTTTAGGGAAGTTTAAGAGGGGAGTTGACATAGCACTGATTGATTGGTTGGGCGTAAGAGAGGGGACTCACCTCTTAGATGAGTGCAGGGTGTAGCACGCATTAGGAAGGGTTTGTCTTTTTAATGAACATTTTGGTCTTATTTAAAATATAAAATAATAGTTTACGATCCCCATTTTGGTCTTATTTAAAATACAAAATAATAGTTTATGGGCACTTAAATATAAAATAATAATTTTGTCATTTATCTTTATAGCTAATTTCAGAGGGTGTCCTTTGTTTTTAAAATTGATGTGTTTTGTACTTTATGTTTCAAAATCCTACACGTTATGTCCTTTAGTCCGAACCAGTTAGATTTTCCTGTTAAATCTGGTCATATGACTTGCACATGAGGGTATTTTTGTCATTTCATCTTTCCAAGGACTAATTATGTAAAAAATTAAATACCCAACCAATTAAAAATATATTAATATACATATATAACTACTCTCTCTTACATATTTACCAGCACATTCCACGATCCACGACCACCACCACCATCCACCCCACACCACTACCTACTGAATCCCCTTTTATTCTCAGTCCAAGTAAATACACGATATAGGCCGGATTCAAAAAGTCAATTCTCTAGTTCTTGTGAAATGTTTATTCAAGTACAAGTATTTCCACCACACAAATCAACATAAACCTTAAATTTTTCTAATCACCTGTCAGTAATCGGCTGTGATGATTATCTATTTAAGACCACAGGGTATGGTGAGGTTAGTCCCCCAAAGAGACCACCCGACACGTAGGCGTCACCTTACCATAGGTAGAGGACCATCCCCTTGGGGACTACCTAAAGATGTGGAGGGGAAGCCATGACTACCCTAGAGGGGCCCACCAAAATTAAAGAAGCCAATCAAAATTAAAGCATGCAAGGAGAGAGAGAGAACAAGGAAGAGGGGACCCACCACTTTGCTTCGTCGGAGACGTCTTGGAGAAGACGGGAGGGACGCGACGACCCTCTAGGGGGCGGTACTCGACGGGGCCGACGACCCGGGACGGGGATGGGACGACCCCCACACCCGATGGTCTAATGAAAGGAAAACAAATCAGGGTGGGTGGGGTTGATGGGTGGTTAGTAGGGGTGTGCAAAAAAATCCGAATCCAAAACCGAATCCGAATTATCCAAAATTCCGAATTCGAATCGTCCGAAAATTCGGATATTTCGGATATCCGATATCCGAGATATAATAAACTATTAGTTTTTTATTTTAAATTATGTATAGTATATTTGCTTAAAACCCTAACTAAATCTCCGCCTCTTTCATACTTTCCTAATCCCCGAGCACACTCCCATCCCTCCTTCTCTCAAACTCTTTTCAAATTGAAGTTAAATCTAATGCAACCAGAAGACAAACTTTAACAAGAACAAGTATATATAATAACTTTGAGCGAAGTTATTATTTGTTTATGTATATTTTTTTGAACGGCATTTGTTTATGTTTATGTATATATAATTTGAAGGGTTCCGTGAGTTCAAATGCAACTTTATTCTTTTTGTTTGATTTGTATATATTCAGATACACATGTCAGCAAATGGGTTTCATAAAATGATTTATTTTATTACTTTCTAGATTTTAGTTGCAAAAATGAAAAATTGCTATTTACAGTGCTCATGAAAGATTTTATAAACATATGTAATGTGAGTAAATGGGTTGCATACAGCATACTACCTTCGAATTAACAGTGCTGAGAGACTAGCTTTCAATTTTTTTAGAGTTATGGATATCTGTTTTACTATCCGAATCCGTATCCGAAAATTATCCGAATTTTCGAATAGTGAAAATAACTCTCCGAAACTTACGGATATCCGAAATTCAGATATCCGAATTTCCGAATATCCGGTTTTGAACACCCCTAGTGGTTAGTGCCTGGGTGGGTTGTTGCATCCCCATTTTGGTTTTATTTAAAATATAAAATAATAGTTTATGAGCACTCGTCAACGTCTCTCTAGTCAAGAGGTTACAATCTTTGTCTCTGTCACCAACAAAAATATCAGAAGTTTGTAAAACCACCAACAAATTTACAACGTTTTCCTTGAAGTGATTTTTTCTTCAAAGTTACAGATGGTGAAATCAAAGATAATTTCATCCATCGAAGAAGTGAAACACTTGTAGATTCCCCTTCACGACATGTAACGCCCTGCTTCTTGGTACTTTTCATAGTTAGAATGCATTGTTCGTATTTCTATTTTTGGAAACTTGTAATCCTTGTAATCGTATTTCGTTGTATCGTTGTGTAATCGAGGCTTTGATCGTAATAAAATTCGTTATTTCATACAAGTTATACTTATACGTATCGATTCATTATACATTTGATGTCTTGTTCGTGAATCTTGTAAACGTGATCGACTTACACATACATATCGTATATTCATGACTCATATATTTCGCTTACGCTTATTTGTCACCTATTCATGTTTGGCATACTTGTACAATTGATATACACGCTTATTTTACTACACATTTTGTGGAATCAAAACATGTTTAAATACTTAATTGTTCGTTACCGAAATACCTCGGATAATATTATTTGCAAAGATTATATGGTACAGCAAACGTCAAGTTAGGGGTGAAAGCCGCATCTTTGCAACCTTCCGGCAATCTCACCAATTCCCAAGTTTTATTTTTTCTATCGAATCAATTTCCGACTTCATTGCGTCCTTCAATGTGATCTGGTTATTCTCCCCAGATCAGTTCTCCCTTCGGTTTGGTTATGCACCCCAAACCTACTATCGGTCTGCTTCCATAATCTTCACGATCACCAAATCGAATGAGCTTAAGATCGCTAAGCTCTGATACCAATTGTTGGAGGCAACAATGGTAAATCAAAACAATAAACACAATCAACAGCAAACGATTTTAGTTTTAACTACAATTGAGATTTAACATCTATTTATACTTACTGAAACAGAGCCGTCTCCGAAAACTCTTGAAAAAATTTAGGCCTCGGGCGAAGAAAAAAAATTGGGCCCAAAATTATGGTTAAGGATAAATGAGTTACAAAAATAAAAACTTAGTGATGGAGCAAAGAGTCGAACTTGAGTCCTTTACATTATTTTGAGATGGTTTTTGCCACTACACCACCAATATTTTTTTGCATAATAAACGGATGAATATACTAAATATACAATTTAATAAATATATACAAGCTTATAAAGACCTTTCGGGCCCTTTGAAATTTTGGGCATCGGGCGTCGGCACGGGTTTTCCGGGCCCAAAGCCGGCCCAGTACTGAAACTTGGCATGCAAGCCGACGTATTTGACTATAATTATTAATCGTATACACTCTAATAGTATTCCAACCGACTTCCCAGTCAATAACAAATTAACATCCCTTACTCGCCTCGTTAGGGTCGGGTACCCACAGGTTTAATTTGCATCTCTACTTACCATAGAAGACAAAAACATAACCTCCACAAAAAAAATATGATGTAAGCACCCCAAACACAAATCAATTCTATTAAATTTTCAACTGTTCGATTCGTTGTAATGGAGTGGATTATGATGGAATTGGAATTCGGATTATCAAAGAACAATCTTAATTCCTTAGATAATTCAAATTCCAATTCCCCTAGATCCATTCCGTTATGGCGAAACGAACGCTACTTTAGAGCATCACATCAAAAAAGAGAAATTGTTCATCAAAACAAAAACCTCCTACAAGCTTCCACGTTCCTTGACAAGGATGGCAGCTATCTCCTTAAACTGCAAACAATACAAAGATATAGAAAATGTAAAAACCTTAACGTATAATGTAACAAGCAGCCTGGAGAGTTTCTGAACAACCTGGATCCTCCCACAGCTTGTCCATGGTCCCAGACTGCTCACTACCTTGCAAGTTGACCAGGTTGATGTTATTCGAATATACAAAATAGGAAAGTGATGAATGTGACCTGAAGTTCAATTTTGGACATCAAACAAGCAATGAAATCTCATACCTTAGCTTGGATGAAAAGGTTAATGGATAGTTCGTACAAATAAAAGTATATATAATGAAATCTCATACCACGTGCAACAGAAAACTATATCCACATATGACTGCCACTAATGAAAGCTTGAATGTTTCACATCCTAACAACCTTAAAAAATTTAATGGAAGAACCCTAATTATTTAATGCTAGGGTTAACAAACTTGCAGCAGATTACTGGTGAGACTCATTTTGCAGGTTATCTTAAATGTTTTGTTAGTTCTGTTATAGATTTAACATTAGTTTGTTTTTCTAGCAAAGCCTGTGATTTATCTATTCTGATAGTATCTCAGCTATCAATATCTGTCTACACTCTACAATAATACTGAAACATTTTTTATTAATCTCAAACTTTTGTTCAACAATGGATCGTGGAAGAAGGTTGCATAGGGTGTGTGAGAACTGGAATATACTAAAAGAATATACGAGTTCCAATTTAACTGGTTTCATCAATTTAGTAAAACACGTATGAAAGATATATAAAGAATAAGAATATAGATAACTAAATTTCCAACAATAGTTAGATTTTAGAGTTCTAAATTCCCATAAAAGTTTAGATTAGTAGTATACCTGTTCGAGTACAATCCCCTGCTAATAACTGATCAAGGAAGTCACCAAAAATTCCATAGAGCGATGTATGGTGCTGAGGCTGGTTCAAATTCAAATATTCTTGAAACAGCATATGAAAACCCCTTGCGTCATTAACGAGTATCTTCCGATTAATAGCTACACTTGCCAACGATATCAAGACCTCTTCCGGAGCTATGGGATCTGTCATGTTGATCACAAAGGCCTTCACATCCGAATGAGCAGAAGAGGAGGTCTCACTAACGGCAGAAGATGAGGCCTCACTAAGGGGAGAAGAGGAGGCCTCACTAACGGCAGAAGAGGATGCCACATCAACCACAATAGAAGAGGATGCCATATCAACCGCAGCAGCAGAAGAGGCCCGAGCAACCCACCGGAGAATAAGATACATCATGACTAACGACCCAATGACTATTCCACCGGCGAGTAGGGAGCTGTTATGGGAAGGAGCAAAACGCAGGTTATGGGAAGATTTATTTATCAAAGGGAAAATCCTCATTTTACCCTTTATTACTTCCTATTTCGGAAAATGTCCCTAAATTAGGGCGCCGGCGCCAAGAATAACTCATCAATGGGAACAAACCACGTGTCCCGAACGCCATGATTAACTCGCCGAACGCCAAGATTCAATCACCACGTCGGACGCCATGATTTACTCATCGGACGCCATGATAACACCACCACGTGTAATGATTTCATTAGTTCAATACTATCTTGGCGTCTGACAAAATTTATCTTGGCGGACGCCATGATTTACTCGTCGGACGCCAAGATAACACCACCACGTATAATGATTTTATTAGTTCAATACCATCTTGGCGCCGACGACGTCGCCGGACATTTTAGGAAATTATGATGGTCAAGGGGTTACTCTTGGAAAAAAGAGGTTGAAAAAGGACATTTCTGGGAATTTTCCCTTTATCAAATATTATGGGAAGATTTTGGGTCCTACTATTAATTAATTATTAACAGATCCCAATGTGTATTATAAAACTTATATGTAGGAATTTTTTTTGACATACATGTATTTATACCTAAGATATAAATTTTATTAAATTTATATCCTATAATTTATAAAAACATATAGCTATAATTTATATCCTATAATTTATATTAAAAAAATAAATTAAATGGACATTCACACACATATGCCATAAACATATCACATACCATAACCTTAAATTTACACTTTAAAAAATTTGTACTTTACATGTGTAGACTTGCAAACTACTTGTGTAAAGTTGGAAATTACATCATAACCTTAAATAGTATATGTGAAACTTGAAAACATGTTCATAAAGAAATAATGTGGTTTTTGAAACTTGAAGAGGTATGGTCTCAATTCCCTGCCTACATGGCAGGGACCACACCACTTTCCGAGCTCACATGGCGCCTACATCAGCAAAGCAATCCAGAAGCTTCTAGAAACTTCTGGAAGACGCTAAGGTGGCAGCAAAGATGCTCCATCCGACAAAAAGGACAACACGTGTCACCAGTTGCAGAACGACACATAGGCCTACGGAAAATCAGGGGGTAGAGCTGACAACGCCAGTACAAGGTTTCCAACATGGACAAACATAAGCGCGCCACGTGTACCACTACACCGGCTATGGCAGAGGAGACCAAGAGGATCTTCCCCTTGGTCGGACAGCTGGCGCGCAACCACAGCTGGCACAACTGCTCCTCCCTTCTTCACCCTCCGGCTATAAATAGGACCCTTCATCATTCAGGTTGATCATCTTGGCTCTCTATACTCACACACTCAACACACACTGTTTATTCTCCCTCAGAACAGTACTTATTCTCACGCCGGAGCCTGGTTAAGAGGGAAACCCCCATATTCCCCTCTTAACGAGACTGACGGTGTTGCTGTTTTGTAGGATCCAGGTCATTTCTGCGAGTAGGATAAGAGATTGAACCCACAGGAGAAACAACCCGGTGGATTAACCTTGGTGTTAACCTATGTTTCATCATTGGCGCCATCCGTTTTTTTGCAAAACCAATCTCATCTCTTTTCTTTTTGAAAAACACTCGTCAAAAATGGCTGAACAAAACCCTTCACACCAAGTGGACGGAGAAGTTTCTTCCTTTGAACTCGTTTCGAACACAGCACACGTCCAACGGGGCCAAAGGAACGAAACCATCCAAGAAGGGCAGGCAAACAACGATTTTCCTAGTATCTTTGGAAGTGCATCCAGGGTTGTTAGCCAAACCACAACTGGACCCATTTTCCAAGCCCCCACTAGGATCATCACGCAAACCACAAACGGAGCCACTTTCCAAACTCCACCCGGGGTGGTCCAACAAACACCTCCGCCAGTGCAAACACCAAGCCATGGAGCTGGCCCCTCAGCTCCATCGGAACAAGCACAATTGAATTTCTCTGCACTTTTAGGACTACCCGAGGGAAAGACTCTGGCTCCCTGGTATGCCGAGCAGATGGCATCTATAAACCTCGTTTATACACAACTTAGTGCACAACAAGCTTTGCTCCAAGCACAAGCTAACCAGCCGGCATTCATTACCCCACCGCAACGGTCTCTGAGTACACACACGACTCAGCAGATCAATGCATGGAATTTACGCCCAGAAAAAGGACCTGTGCCAAACATCAGAAAACCAAGCGCGCATGACACGCTCGACACTTATGGCGAAACAGAAAGCAATTATGTCCAAAACCCGCAAAGAAAGCCGATTCAAAGCCGTCTAGGGCCGCACAATATGAGCACCGAATGGGAAGACGAAGAAGAAGACCCAACGTATAAAGGGGAAAGCACAGTGTTCAGCAGGCTACATCCAGAACACGAGTCGTACAAACCAGCTAAGTGCGCAGGGTACAACCCAAAAGCAGAGCATCATTACACCTTGAGCTACCGCCCAGACGACATAGCTGAAAATTCAAAGTTTATCAGGGAAATTGCTACAGCCTCTATCGACAAAACGAAACTGCCACACAACGTGGGCAAATACAACGGCTTGACAGACCCAGACGATCATCTCCAAGTTTTTAATGGTGCAGGAGCAACAGGGGGATGGAATTTGCCAACTTGGTGCCACCTGTTCGCTCAAACATTCGTGGGTGCAGCGCGCGTATGGTTCGACAGCCTGCCAGCAGGAAGAATCAAATCGTGGATTGACTTCCGAGAGAAGTTCCTTGCACACTTCTCCCAGCAGCGATGACACACCAGGGATCCTGCTGATTGTTTAGACATATGGCGCAAAGACCACGAAAGCGTGGAAGACTTTATCACGAGATATAACAAAGAGTGTTTAGAAATTGGAGACGTGGGCGAGAAGATGATGCGTGCGCATTTCATGAGGGCAGTCAAATGCGACGATCTAATCAAGAGAGTAAAAGGAAGAGACGGAGGACCCAAAGATTGGGAAACCTTCATTGAGGCAGCCAAGACTATTGCTCAAACAAACAAACAGTTGACCGGTGATGATCACTGTCAGCGCGGATATAACCACAGTGACCGACACAACAAAAAAGGTAGAAGCCAACCATGGAAAACGTCTGGTCACAGAGAAAGAAGCCCTGCAAGAGAGGATGTGCGCCACACAATCAATCAAATAGCCCACCGGAAGGAAGTAAAAAGAGAAAACAGGGAGAAACAGTGGACACCACTAACTAGGGGTGTGCACGGTTCGGTTCAATTCGGTTATTAGCATTATCCGTAACCGTAACCGAAGTCATCGGTTAATCGGTTCGGTTAATTCGGTTAATTTGTCGGTTTTCGATTCGGTTCGGTTAATTTTCGGTTAATAACCAATCCAAACAAGAGATAATTTTTTTGCTTAAAAATACATGTACTGTAGGAATAAATACATGAAATAGATGTATAAATACATGAAATGGATATATAAATAAATGAAATGGAGGTATAAATGCATGAATAGATGTTCAAATACATAAAATGGAGGTATAAATAAATGAAATGAAGGTATATATAAATGAAATGAAGGCATAAGTAAATGAAATAAAGGTATTATTACATGAAATGAAAGTATAAAACATGAATACATGAAATAGAGGTATAAAAGCTAGAAATATATAAAAAAATAAATGATTCGGTTCGGTTCGGTTAATTTCGGTTAACCGATGGTAAAAAAAATATCCGTTGACCGACGTTCGGTTAATTCGGTTTTGGTTAATTTCGGTTCGGTTTTGTCGGTTTTCGGTTCGGTTTCGGTTAACGGTTCGGTTATTGCACACCCCTACCACTAACAAAGACCCCCTCCGAAGTCCTGGCCACTGAGTATCACCAGTTCAAACCACCCCTACAAATGCGAAACAAGAGGGGTCAAGATCCCAATCTCTTCTGCGAATTTCACAAAGACACAGGCCACCTAACTGACGACTGTTTCAGTCTAAAGCAAGAAATCGAAAGGGCCTTGAGAGATGGAAAGCTCACTCATTTGGTGAAGGGCGGAAAGCACGACTACCACCAAATTCAAAGAAGAGAAGAAGGGCCAGATAACAAAAAGCTCCGGAAGTTAGAAACGCACATGGTTCAAGGGGGTTCGCGAAGGCCAAGAAAGAATTACAACAAGCGCACACAAGACGACTCATGGCGCGAGAGGCAAGTTGTTTTACCAATCGTAAGAGGTGGCCCGAGAGAAAAAAGACCCATCATCATTTCCGGGGTAATTGGTCACTATCAGACTGATTACATTTTCATCGACCCAGGGAGCACCGCGGATATCATATACGAACAATGTTTCAACCAGTTCGACCAAGAAGATAAAGTGTGCTTGGAACCAGTTGATTATCCACTAACTGGTTTCTTCAACGAAGCCGTTTTTCCTCTTGGCCAAATATCATTCCCGGTGCTACTCTCAGACGGAAGAAACTCAAGAACATAGGAGGTCACGTTCATGGTGCTGCCAGCACATTCAAGACACGACATCCTCTTAGGAAGGGAATCCCAAGGAGACTTCAGTATGATATGCTCTGCGCCACACTCAGCTGTTGGATTCCCAACAGAAACAGGCATAGCACTAATATACGCAAGCAAAGAGGTCTTAGCAGCGGATGAGGTCAGACCTGCAAAGGCAAGTAAACCAGCACCGCACGTAGAAGCAGAAAAATGGGTACTAAACAGCGCGTACCCAGAACAGACAGTTACCTAAGGACCTGCGATGTCCGATTTAACGCGCGCGACGCTCAAAAAGTTGTTACACGAAAATATGGACGGGTTCGCCTGGACACCAGCCGATATGGTGGGTGTTCCACGACACATAGCATAACACCGGTTAAATGTCTCAGAAGAAGCGAAACCAGTGGTACACGCCAAGCGCCACTTGGGCGATATAAAACACGATGCCATGAAAGAGCCGGTAATGGAGCTGTTGAATGCGGGCATCATTAGAGAAGTCAGATACCAAACATGGGTGACAAGCCCGGTGATGGTGAAGAAACCAAACAGTAGCTGGAGAATGTGCGTGGATTACAAGGATCTAAACAAGGCATGTCCACGTGACTGTTACGCCTTACCAGATATCGACAAAAAGATCGACTCTCTAGCAACATTCAGGTGGAAGTGCTTCCTTGACTGCTACAAGGGGTACCACCAGGTCCAGATGGCCGTTCAAGATGAAGACAAAACCGCATTCCGCACGCCGACAGGGCTATACTGTTACACCAAGATGCCTTTCGACCTAAAGAATGCAGGAGCGACCTATCAGAGACTGATGAACGAAATGTTCAGCGATGCCATCGACAAGTACATCGAAGTGTATATGGACGATTTGGTGATTATGAGCAAGGAAGAAAGCATGATGCTGGTAAACATCCAAATGACTTTCAACACGCTGCGCAGCGTAAGCATCAAGCTAAATCCAGCAAAATGCTCTTTTGGCATGGAAGAAGGGAAATTCTTAGGTTTCATTGTCACAAAAGATGGCTTCAAAGTAAACCCAAAAAAAGTTCAAGCAATCGAAAGAATGCCTTCCCCATCAAACATCAAAGAGATGCAAAAATTAGCAGGACGGTTAGCAGCGCTCAATCGTTTCCTAGCTAATCACGCAGCAAAGTCCTTTTCGTTCATCAAGACACTACAAAATTGCATGAAGAAAAGCTAGTTCCAATGGACCCCGGAAGCCGAAAGTGCTTTCCGCGAGATGAAGGATTGCCTCATCAAGCTACCAACCTTAACCGCACCAATCAAAGGAGAACCTCTGGTGTTATACTTATCTGCATCTGATAGAGCAGTTGGAGCAGTGTTACTCGTTGATCGACAAGGTGTCCAAACACCAGTCTACTATGTGTCACGAACCTTAACCGATCTAGAAGCCCGGTACGCCATCATGGAGAAGCTAGTACTCGCATTAATCCATGCATCAAGACGGCTGCGCAGGTACTTTGCCAACCACGTTATCCATGTGTTAACAAATTACAATATTGGCAACATCCTCGCAAGACCAGAGATTTCAGGGAGACTAGCCAAATGGGCGATAGAACTCGGGGGACACAATGTGGTTTTCAGGCCAAGACCAGCAATCAAAGGCCAAGTGCTAGCAGACTTCATGACGGAAGAACCTGACGACAAGGATCGGGAATGTAAAGCAATGGAAAAAGCAGAATGGCAGCAAATAGAAGAACCATGGTTGCTATACATAGATGGCGCGTCTAACGAAGACGGCGCAGGCGCAGGGCTTCGACTGGTGAGCCCTGACAAACATGAATTCACGTATGCCATACGTCTGGATTTCAAGAGCACGAACAATGAAGCAGAGTATGAAGCCTTTCTTGCTGGCTTAAGATTGGCAATCAAAATGGGAGTTAAACACATCGAAGCGCATGTAGATTCCATGTTAGTGGCCGGACAAATCAACGGCCAATACGAAGCCAAAGGAGATGTAATGGCGCTCTATCTGAGTCAAGCAAAGACGTTGCTACAAACCTTCTATTCCTACAAGGTGCATCACATAAACCGAAGCGAGAACAAACCGGCAGACGCGCTGAGTAAACTCGCATCTACAAGCTTCCAACACCTGGCGAAGGATGTGCGCATAGAAGTTTTGAGCAACCCATCTGTTCCACTTAGGGAAGTAAGCGTCATCCAGACAGGGACAACGTCTTGGATGACTCCGATAATCATGTACCTTCAATCCGGGATACTCCCCGAGAACAAAGCCGAAGCGAGGAAAATCCAGTACAAGGCCGAGCACTATCAGATGGCCGATGGAATTTTATACCCAAAGTCATACCTTGGCCCATTGTTGAGATGCGTCGACGCTGAAGACGCAAACTATTTGATCAGAGAGGTCCACGAAGGATGGTGGTGGCAAAAGTGATGAATGCCGGGTACTACTGGCCCGGAATGCATTTAGACGCGGTAAAAGAGTTGAGGAAATGCAGTGGATGCCAAAGACATGCTCCCAAGACGATGCGCCCCAAAAATGAATTGGTACCAGTCACCACTGCATGGCCCTTCCAGCAGTGGGGAATAGACATGGTCGGCCCTTTCCCAGAAGCCGCATGAGCGGTCAAATTCATAATAGTTGCGGTCGACTATTTTACCAAATGGGTAGAGGCGAAGGCACTTGCATCAACCACATCAACTGTCGTCAAGAGATTCATATGGGAACAAATCATATGCCGTTTCGGCCTACCGCTCAGAATCATCACTGACAATGGAACGATCTTCGTGGCAGACGACCTCGAGCGATGGTTCAAAGAATTGCACATTGAACACACCTTCTCTTCTGTTGCGCACCGGCAGGGGAATGGTCAAGTAGAAGCAGTTAACAAAAGCATTGTTGATGGTATCAAGGCAAGGCTAGGCGAGAAAAGAAGGGGCTGGGTTGACGAGCTGCCCAGCATACTGTGGGCCCACAGAACAATGCCAAAAACATGCAACGGTGAGACACAGTTCAGTCTAGTTTATGGGTCTAAAGCAGTAATACCAGCATAGATAGGATTGCCGTCTCCAGGAATGCTCTCCATGAACTTAATCGACAACGAAGAAGAAAGGAGGATCGACCTGGACCTCCTAGAAGAAAGAAGAGAGATGGCGGCAATCAACGAAGCGAAATACAAAACGAAGCTGGAGAAATATTATAACTCCAAGGTCTGAGTCTGCACCTTCAACCCAGGGGATTACGTCCTAAGAGACAACGAGGCTTCAAACGCCGAGAAACCTAGAAAACTGGCTCCCAAGTGGGAAGGACCATATGTCGTGGACGCAGTACTCGGAAAGGGAGCTTACAAGCTGCGCCCCATCGACAACAAAGAGGTTCCATGAACTTGGAACGCTCAACAATTGAGAAAGTGTTATATGTAAGAAAGTCATGTAACTATAACGGCTGAATCACCGACACATTTATCGTAATACAAGAAGTGTTTGGCTATCTTTATATTATGCAAATTTCCTGTAACAACTGCATATATTACTTTGGGCGTACACGAAAACACCAATGGCTCGACCATAGGAAACGTTGTAGACCTCCAAGGCTCGTCACAACCAAGTGCACAGCCGGGTCAGAAACACAACCAAAGCCTACAAAACGCCAAAACAAAACTTCGTGCCCACACAAACACGAAAACATCGATAGCAAGGTGAATAAACATTGTAAGGCTCCCAATGCTGAGCACAGCTGAGCCCACACAATAACCTGCAACTCGATCACTTCGTAGTCACAAGCCAACTCACGCACAAATACGACAGACCAAACGTCGTAATTAACACAACACAACCTGTCAGCGCCATCATTCATTCGTGACACCTAATCAAAGTAATTTTACATGCACATATTATGACGATAACAAAATTCGCATAAAACAAAGGCAAATATTAACATACCAAACATCAAGCATGATTAGTTGTTCACAAACATAACAGGTAAAGCAAAAATTCAAACTGTTCACAAGTCACCAAAAATTACAGGGCCGTCTAAGGCCATACGCGGCACACAGGCCGGAATCCTTCACTTAGGATGGCTAGTATCAGCACCTCCCGCCGCACCTGCTTCATCCCCGAGAGCCTTTTTCAACAATGCAACACCATCAACCTTCCTAGCTAGCTTCTTCGCAGCTTTAACAACGGTAAATTCCAGTGATGCAAACTCTTTACGTTTTGCAGCATACCTACCATCACAGTTCTCTGCGTAAAGCTCGAAGTGGTGGTCTTTTTCAATATTGATAGCCGCAGCTTTACCCTCAGAATAGCCATACTTCCGACCACTATTGTATCCCGCTTGACCCAACTCAAACATATACGTGGCAAGTTCAGGAGAGTTTACAATATGGTCAGCAAGCTGCAAACAAGCAAACACCAATATAAGAGGAATCGTCAAAACATGCCAAAAAAGAAACGAACATAAACGAAGGAAGTTACCAAAGGTACTGCGCGCGACAGCAACCATCTGCAATCAGCAGATACCTCCTCAACAAGGCCATCAGAAGCTGCACATTCAGAAGTTTTCTCCTCGAGAAGCTTTCTAGTGGCCTCACACTCGGAAACCTTTCGCTTAACAAGGAGCTCCAGCTTGTCGATTCGAGCGACATATTCTTTCTCTCTCTTCTCAAACGCAGTACGCGCCTGATGGGCTTCATCAGGAAGCTCCTTCTTCTCACCAGATAACCGAACAATCGCTTCACGCTGAGATTGCATCTCAGCGTTAGTACGTTCACACGCTGCTTCCCAGTCCTTTTGTTTCTGAACGTTGACCTGTTTCTCCTGCTCAAGTTTCCGTTCAGCATCGGCAACCCTCCATTGTAAACCCTTCTTCTCCGCATTAAACTTTTCTTTCTCCTCAGCAAACGCCCTCCTGGCATCCTCAAACTCAACCGTCTCCTCTCCCATCGACCTCCATTCACGGACAATTTCTTGAGAAGTAGCAAAGAAATTAACCCCAGTGCGCACATGATCATCCAATAACTCAAAACGATTGCGCCGCTTCTGGAACATCCTTTCAGCAGGAGGAAGAGACATAGAGAAGAAATCATGATAGTTGCCCAAATCATTCATCCGGGAACCTTGAGTCAGATTCCACCGAGGAGCGTGCAGCAAGTCATCACAAGCAGGGTTGTGAGTTTCCTAGGAATCAGCATGAACGCTCTCAAACTGTGGACTACGAACAGCACTAGAAGTAGCACCACTGTGACACCCCAAGAAAACCAGGAAACCACGTAACTTAACTAGCTTCCTCAGCAGCTACGTACTAAATTTCGGGAAGAAATTTCTTTCAACTTGTGGATGATGTGACAACCCGTAATTTCGAGGTATAAATCGTTCGTTTTGCTCTTACGAATAAATAGATGTACTTATCTATTTCCGACAAATTAAATTTATACTCGTTTAATTATTGTGTGCAAACTTGTAGTCGAAACCAAGGTCATTTGGTGATGAACCTACCCGAACCATTTGAACCATGACCTAAATCGCATAACTCGAAACTTTTGAGGCCCGAACCCTTAGCGTGAAGATTTTACGTTTATGTGAGTTGGTTAATATTTATCATACCCAGGTAATTTAATCCAAATCAAACTCCCTAAACCCCACCCCCCATGTGTGTACGCTTAGCACTAAAAATATATTTATGATTGTTGCCCTTCCTATATAGAATTTCGGCCCAAATCAACTCAATTGTGACAACCCAAATTCGAGCCCCTTATTCCCTACCTGTTTCAGCATTATTAATTGGGCTTGAGCCCATTATCGGCCAATGATGTCCACCGCCCTAAAACTCTCATATATGTTTACGTAATATATTACTTCATGGATTAAAACTCTAAGCAAAAGATCAAACCCTACACCCCTCTCTCAAACCTGCGATCGGCAGTAGCTATCCCCCACCTTCGAGACTTCAGCCCACCGATCAAACCTTTCCGGGTTAGTAGATTTATGTTACGTTAGTTTTAATTGCTGATTGTTGATCTTGCTCGTTCTTATCGGTCGATCTTGTTATGTGCGATTAAGTGGATGTATATATATAGTCTATTGAAACATAACAGAATGCTATGATGAAGATAGTTGACTGATTTCTTGATGATTAATTCTAGGTTATAAACTATATTGGTATCATAATATATGATTTCAGTTTTTTTATGTCAATCGTTCATAATCTGGTGGATTGTATGAATTGTTATGAAAGTCACTATGGCTTAAATTGATAAACATATTATTGAAAAGAATTATGTGGTGGGTTATGATGTTAAACCATATGTGATAACTAGGGGGTTGTGCGTACTGCTAAAGGATTATTATGCATGAGTAGGGTAGAATATATTGCATGGGATTACAACAATTAAAAAGTATGACATATTAGGTAACGTCGGGTGTACTGATGAGGTTGTTGATGCTATATGTGTTGAACATGATTCTAGGAGCTAGTAATATTTGAGTTATTATTTTAGAATGATTTGCTAAACTCAAGAAACAACAGCTATGAATCCACTATGTGATGTTTTAATTATGTACTAGAGTAGGTTAGCACACTAGGTGAAAAATAGAGATTTGTTAATATGTTTAGCCTTGGCCATTCGTATTTGGACCTGGGGATTGTTGGGCCGAAGGATTTAGGGGCTGCATAGTCGTTACAATGTGGCTGGGCTGCTTGGCTTTGAGTCTTCAGCCAATCCCACTTTATTTTAATTGTTGTTATGTTTATTGGGCCACGACAAGCAGGCTGGGCTTTATGTGGTTACGATACGATGTCCTTGTAACCCAAAATGGTCATAAGGTGTTGTGAGTTATGGTTATTACGTGCATATTCATGTGAATGAGGTGTGAACTGTTGATGTGTGGTGAATGAATTGGTAATGTAGAAAATACATGTGACCCGAAAGTTCGTTGTAACCTGTATGATAATGCGTGCCATACTTGCCTATTATATGTGAAAAATATAGATTAAGTGAATTCCATGTAACGAAACTAATTATTACTAGTAACCACGCTAGGGTCCAGGTGACCAACGAGGAACAAGTAACCTTACGTCACATAATCTACCGAGCAAACCGAGGTGAGTTCACACTCTTTCCAAGGCATGGGATTCCCAAGCGTTGGGAATGGGTAAAGGATTTAAACTAAAACTGCGTGATCTCCTGGTTTGGGACACGTACACACCCTCTTTATTGAAGGGTGACAACACGTGATAAGAATGTAATTGGAACCTGCGTAATCTCCTGTTTTGGGGATTACGTACACACCCTCTTTATTGAAGGGTGACAACACGGATACTAGACCAAAACTCTCTATCATGAAGTCCCTCCTTTTATATCGACCTAATCGCCGGGCCAATGGCGAGCTGGTCATTAGTTAGATAGCGCTATTTAGGTTTGACAAGCCTCACACCGTGCCGCAGAGGACAGGCGTGAACTAATGGATCTGGGCACTAGTCAATGATGATAGACATTGACGTCAGGGCACCAACTTACTTTAGTCAGTGGTCGATATGGTAAACAGGTCTAGTGGATAACATGGGGAAGCCCCCACCAACTATGGATATGTTTGGGAAACAGGGTAAACGGATTAACTTACAACTTACAAATGAACTCCTGGTTTTAAAACAACTTAATAATGAACACCAACTGTGAACTCGCTCAACTTTGTTGTTGATTCGTTGTTACATGCCTTGCAGGTTTTTAGGTACATATTGTTGGAACTTGTAGTCTGGGATGCTGGAGTGGTCATGGGTCATGTCACGAGGAGTCACAAGACATGTCTGATGGTTTTTAAACACCTGTTTTATGGAACTCCTAACAAATTGTAGTATGCTTCCGCTGGATAATAACTCTTGTATTGTAACACTTACTTTAAATAAATGAAAGTTTTATTTTATCTTTATAAGTTCAATGTGATTGGTGGCAAAGATCCTGGTACGTCACACGCCCTGCGGTGTTTTCGCGAGTGGTATTTTGGGGGTGTGACAACCACCACCACCTGGGGGGCGCTTAGTACAAATTGTTTGGCGTGGGGCGGTTTCACTGGATTCCACCTCAGTATCAACACTCGTACCCCTGTCACTAGCACCTTCACCACCTGCGCTACCACCGGCACCAACAACACCTGCAACATCGCCGCCACCCTCACCAACATTCTCCGCAGCCGCTTCATCTTCCTTCTTCTCATTCCCAGGATCATCGCGAGGAGGGGTTACGCCAACCGTCCTCGATGGAGGAGAAGTAGGAGGAGTGATTTGTGAAACATCCAACCTACGAGGCCCTTTGCCAGACTTGGCTCCTGCCATAGAGCAACCACAACAATCAAAAGTAGCTCGAAGAAACATGCAACAAACATACAAATACAAAGTCATTACCAGTAGGAGCAGAAGCAGCAAATATCTCCTCCAAGAGATTCCCGCGACCTCCACTAAAAATACCCATATCAATTTCAGACTCGGAAGGAGCAGGCGAGGCTTCCTTATGGAGTTTAGCCTTTTTCGAAGCAAGAAGAGCAGCGGCTTGCTCGTCAAGTTTGCGTTTCTTATCTTCGAGGGCTTTTTTCTTCATCATCTCAGTCAAGGTAGACTGGTCATCCGGGTCAGACACACGAGCTTTCTCACCAGCTCCTAAACCAGACAACGTATCAGATACGACTGCATAATCTAGAAAAGGAAGAGTAGAGGGTCGTTCACGAAAAGTACCAGCTGTTTTGCCCTCAACCCTCTTCTCCCCTTTCTCAGGCTTGTCAGCTTTTCTCTTCTTTCTTGACTCCACCTGAGCAGAAGGATCAACAGGAATCTCTGCATCATCATCAACAACTTCATGAACAGGCTCATTAACAGCAGCCTGCGTGGTACCTGCACGCACGCAACGCGAAATTAGACCTTCGGAGGATCTATCAGAACTTCCACTCGAGAGAACAACAACTTCCTCTCGAATAGAATCAATGGGGTCATCTTCATTATCTTCACCTAAGGAAACACTGGCATATTTAGTAAAACTCTCATCAGTTGGGTGCAAAAAACGGCCTCGAATTTGGTTTAACCACGTCGGTTTTCCATCTTCTTGGATCGCCTCAACCATGGCACCCACAGCCTTCGGGTCCAAAACATTTATCAGACTATATCCAACTGCAAAGAACGAAGGAATAAGGAAGAACACACAAAACAAGATAATTCAAATATACTTTAAAGGAAATCACATACATTTGCCTTGGTAACCATAAACAGGTACACCCAAGGGGTTCTTCGGTACCTACAACAAACTCATTCCTGCACCAACTAAGGCCATCTCCTCCAACTGAGAAATGGCAGTTGCCTTGTGTGTTAGTTTCTTATACCAATCTTGTTCAGCAAAACCCACCAAAACATCTACCTTTGGGGTCCCTTCACCCACCGACCGGTAGTGCATATCCACCGGAATAACACCGCGACGAATGTAGAAAAACTTCTGTTTCCAGTCGTGCAAGCTCTTCAAAGGAACGGAGCAAACGGGAGCAACACCTGTCCAGGCGTTGAAAGAATAGAAGCCATTGGCGTAAGTAACACTGTAGAAGACGTTGAACATCTCAAATGTCGGATCAATACGGTGGGCTCTACAAACAAACTCAAAGTGAGTGATACGCGGAAGCCCAATCGCGTTAATTTGAGAAATATGAAGCCCATAGTTCCTCAACACCGAGGCAGTAAACTTGGTAATTGGAAGCCTGAAGTTACCCTCCCGGACGAATGCAGCATATAAGGTCAAGTAACCCGGAGGTGCATCCATAGCGGTAGAACCAGCGGTCGGATATTGGACTCCCCACTCAGGACGAAAACCCATCCCCTTCACCAAATTGTTAAACTCCTCATCCTTCCATCCTATAACTGCCTGGTCAGGGCCAGGGGGAGCCATCCCTTTATTCTTCCTCTTATTCTGGGAAGGATTTGCACCAGACATAATGAAGATGATGAAAAGTTAAACGAAAATGTTCAAACAAAGAAAGAAGAAAAGATGAAGGAGATGGAGAGAACCAAACTTCAAAAATTTGAAAAGTGAGGAAAGAAGGAGAAACCGCCTCATATTTATACCTATCGCATTTAATGCGATGGGTAGTGGGCCGTCAGAGTCCAGGAAAAGCAACCAATGGGGGAGAGACACGTCAGAAGAGAGAGAAGACGCCACCTCTTTTTTCGGGAGCATGGGTAACAGGGCCTGACAACGTGTCAGAAAATTAACTGACGCAAACTGAAAAGGCGCCTGTTCACCTTCGATAAGACAGGGACCCCAGACGGTCACATCAACATTCTCCCCAAGACAATGAAACTTCCTTCAGAAGGAAACAACAAGTGCCATGCGCCATGCTTCCATTTGGCTCAACTTTTTATAAGTAGCCAAAACCCATGCGCCATGCGTCCATTTGACTCAACTTTTTATAAGTTGCCAAAACCCATGCGCCATGCATCCGTTTGGCTCAACTTTTTATAAGTCGCCAAAACCCATGCGCCATGCGTCCATTTGGCTCAACTTTTTTATAAGTAGCCAAAACCCATGCGCCATGCGTCCATTTGGCTCAACTTTTTATAAGTGACCAAAACCCATGCGCCATGCGTCCATTTGGCTCAATTACCAAAATCCACGCGCCATACAAACCGCCATAAAAACCACTGCCCTTATATGTCCAGAATCCCTCCTAGACGATCAACTCAACTAGAAGGCACACTGGACTGGGGGGACTTGAAGAGGTATGGTCCCAATTCCCTGCCTACATGGCAGGGACCACACCACTTTCCGAGCTCACATGGCGCCTACATCAGCAAAGCAATCCAGAAGCTTCTAGAAACTTCTGGAAGACGCTAAGGTGGCACCAAACATGCTCCATCCGATAAAAAGGACAACACGTGTCACCAGTTGCAGAACGACACATAGGCCTGCGACAAATCAGGGGGGCAGAGCTGACAACGCCAGTACAAGGTTTCCAACATGGACAAACATAAGCGCGCCACGTGTACCACTACACCGGCTATGGCAGAGGAGACCAAGAGGATATTCCCCTTGGTCGGACAGCTGGCGCAAAACCACAGCTGGCACAGCTGCTCCTCCCTTCTTCACCCTTCGGCTATAAATAGGACCCTTCATCATTCAGGTTGATCATCTTGGCTCTCTATACTCACACACTCAACACACACTATTTATTCTCCCTCAGAACAGTACTTATTCTAATGCCGGAGCCTGGTTAAGAGGGAAACCCCCATATTCCCCTCTTAACGAGACTAACGGTGTTGCTGTTTTGTAGGATCCAGGTCATTTCTGCGAGTAAGATAAGAGATTGAACCCACAGGAGAAACAACCCAGCAGATTAACCTTGGTGTTAACCTGTGTTTCATCAAAACTTGAAGACATGGATCTTGAAGCTTCATCATCCTCCGAAGCAACTTTATCATGATTGATAAAGATCAGTGGTTCAAAAAAAATTATCTACTTCAAGTGGAATTTAACGTTTCCCGAACAGCCTTTTATCATTTATAACGATGATGTTGATGGTGGATACATTTAATGGACAAAGATAAATTGTTGGATAATAACAAAATTTATAAAAAAAATTATTAAAAGAGAGTAAAAGTCAAATGGTCACATATTACCTCATTTAAACTCAACATAAATAATTGGGGTAATTACATATATATGATGATACCGATGTCTGTACCACATATAAAACTGGCTTTCAACCGAGCCCTAACCAAGAATTGGTTAAGATGTTATCTTTACTCAACCCGAGCCCTAACCAAGAATTGGTTATGATGAAACACAGGTTAACACCAAGGTTAATCTGTCGGGTTGTTTCTCCTGTGGGTTCAATCTCTTATCTTACTCGCAGAAATGACATGGATCCTGTAAAACAGCAACACCGTTAGTCTCGTTAAGAGGGGAATATGGGGGTTTCCCTCTTAACCAGGCTCCAGCGTGAGAATAAGTACTGTTCTAAGGGAGAATAAACAGTGTGTGTTGAGTGTGTGAGTATAGAGAGCCAAGATGATCAACCTGAATGATGAAGGGTCCTATTTATAGCCGGAGGGTGAAGAAGGGAGGAGCAGCTGTGCCAGCTGTGGTTTCGCGCCAGCTGTCCGACCAAGGGGAATATCCTCTTGGTCTCCTCTGCCATAGCCGGTGTAGTGGTACACGTGGCGCGCTTATGTTTGTCCATGTTGGAAACCTTGTACTGCCGTTGTCAGCTCTGCCCCCCTGATTTGTCGCAGGCCTATATGTCGTTCTGCAACTGGTGACACGTGTTGTCCTTTTTGTCGGATGGAGCATCTTTGGTGCCACCTTAGCATCTTCCAGAAGTTTCTAGAAGCTTCTGGATTGCTTTGCTGATGTAGGCGCCATGTGAGCTCGGAAAGTGGTGTGGTCCCTGCCATGTAGGCAGGGAATTGGGACCATACCTCTTCAAGTCCCCCCAGTCCAGTGTGCCTTCTAGTTGAGTTGATCGTCTAGGAGGGATTCTGGATTTATAAGGGCAGTGGTTTTTATGGCGGTTTGTATGGGGCGTGGATTTTGGTAATTGAGCCAAATGGACGCATGGCGCATGGGTTTTGGTCACTTATAAAAAGTTGAGCCAAATGGACGCATGGCGCATGGGTTTTGGCTACTTATAAAAATTTGAGCCAAAGGGACGCATGGCGCATGGGTTTTGGCGAGTTATAAAAAGTTGAGCCAAACGGACGCACGGCGCATGGGTTTTGGCAACTTATAAAAAGTTGAGTCAAATGGACGCATGTCGCATGGGTTTTGGCTACTTATAAAAAGTTGAGCCAAATGGAAGCATGGCGCATGGCGCATGCCACTTGTTGTTTCCTTCTGAGGGAAGTTTCATTGTCTTGGGGAGAATGTTGATGTGACCGTCTGGTGTCCCTGTCTTATCGGAGGTGAACAGGCGCCTTTTCAGTTTGTGTCAGTTACTTTTCTGACACATTGTCAGGCCCTGTTACCCATGCTCCCGAAAAAAGTGGTGGCATCTTCTCTCTCTTCTGACGTGTCTCTCCCCCATTGGTTGCTTTTCCTGGACTCTGACGGCCCACTACCCATCGCATTAAATGCGATGGGTATAAATATGAGGCGGTTTCTCCTTCTTTCCTCACTTTTCAAATTTTTGAAGTTTGGTTCTGATGTGCGTTAGGTGTAATATGTTTTTTAATATATAATTAAGCCCTTTTTACACTTTTAGCCAAGTTTTAAATTTATAAAACACGATATTCACTAACACTAAACACACATATGGGCAAGTGCACCCATCGTGGACGTAGTATAGTGTTGGTAAGATACCGAGGTCGTCCAAGGACACAAGAGCTTTTAATACCGGTTTATCCTCAACGTCTAACCAAATCAAAAAGTTAGAAAAATGTTTTAAACTAAGAAAAATAAAAACTAACTAAATGCTGAAAAATAAAATAAAATAAAAACAGATAGACAAGATGAATCACTTGGATCCGACACGTGTATTAGTATAACCTTTGATTATTTTCGCACTTTTGCACTTGTTTAAGAGATTATCTTAGTTATTGTAGTAGGCCCCTCTTTTGAAGGCGACGTTACCCTCAACCCAGTAGTTTGAGTCAGCAAGGATACAATCCTAAAGGGTCGGATTATTGAAAGATAATGAATTAAGTTATTAATGCAAATTATGGTAGGCCCCGCTTTTGGCGGTGACGTTACCCTCGGCTAAGTAGTCTGAGTCAGCAGGGATACAGTCCTAAATAGCCGGGTTATAGTATTAATAGTAGTTAACTTATGAGGGGGTCAAAGAGTTTGGATCCCCGCCATCCAATACCTATGGGCATTGAAGGAGATCCTACTAAATTTGACCCAGGTCCCAAGCAGGACCTCTAAACGCTGAACAAGGGCAAGACCCTTACCAAACCGTTCCCTTAACCCCCGACCAGGTAGCCAACATACCTCCATATAGACCGTGGAGATATGAATGGTGAAAATCTTTTATTTTATATAGACAGTAAAATAATGCCAAGACACCACGGACAAACGATAAGGAAAGATCACCTTCAACATAAGTAACTAGTTATTAAAGTCATTAATACAAAACCAAATAAAAAGTGCAAAAGATTAAAAATAAAAAGTGTTATACTAAACACTTGTCTTCACCAAGTGATGTAAGAGACTTAGGCAAACATGGCCTTGCTTGTCAAGAACTCTTACGATCAATCTTGGATCCCGAGACGACTCACACACTCTACGATGGACAATGGATGATGGTGGTGGATGAGGTGTGAGAGAGGTGGTGTGCCAAGGGATGAGAGAGAATGAAACCAAGCTCCTCTATTTATAGGCTGGACAGAACGCTGGACACGGCCCCGTGTCCGCTGGACACGGCCCCGTGCCCGTCTGACACTCTCTCTCTTCATTAATTGTAATTGCGAATTACAATTAATGCGCCTGCTGTACTTTCACCACGCCCCCGTGCTCGCTGGACACGGCCCCGTGGTGAGCAATGGAAGCTTCTACTGGTTTGTCTTTTCTGCTGCTTCCTGGGCACGCCCCCGTGTTCGCTGGACACGGGGCGTGTTCAGACTCTGTTTTCTTCTCTTTGTCTTGGGAGGTGCCGTTGAGGGTCCGGGCAGTCCACTTTTGTTCCTTTTCTTGTATTTATGGTAGAATTAGTGGTCTTTTTGCTTCTTTTGTGATTTTGAGCTCATTT
The DNA here is from genome assembly GCF_002127325.2 of Helianthus annuus. Classification (NCBI taxonomy): domain Eukaryota; kingdom Viridiplantae; phylum Streptophyta; class Magnoliopsida; order Asterales; family Asteraceae; genus Helianthus; species Helianthus annuus. Next base: position 19,138,818 of record NC_035446.2, read on the forward strand.
CATCCTGAAAATACAAAAGGAAGACAAAAACACTCTTTTTCCAACATTAGTACTTAAAAAGGGTTAGTTTTATGCCTTAATTGATGTGTTTTATATGTTGCATTTTACACACATCAAATACCCCCACACTTGAACTTTTGCTTGTCCTCAAGCAAAACTCTTTTAATGTGGCTTACACTCCCAAATGGAATAGGTAGAAGAGAAGTTTTTAGCTTGTCCTAGAGTGTCGGGAATCCAAGGTTTTTATAGGTTTTATTTTTATTTTATTTACAATCCTATTCGTTATGATTTATTTTGAACTTTTCATAAGATAAACTACTTATTTTGGCATAACATGCCTTATTAAAATTCCATTTATATACAAGTTCACATACCTCACGGGAGATCACTCAACACTCGGCCGAAGGTGTATATTTAAGTGAATCACTCGAGAGCGGCACGGACTTACGTTTTCCATAGGCTTGCCAAGCGATCAATCCTCCTCCTTTTTAACTTTTTACCTTTGTAAATATCAAGAGGACTTTTGGGGTGAAGGCTTGGGTTTAAAGGTGGGTGGTTGGTTAGTGGTTAGTAAAAAGGGCGAAAATCGTAACAAGTGTCGGTTTTCGTAAAATACCTTATTTTTTTTTTTAGTGACATTTATCTTTGAAGTATTTCTCCAAACAAGCTTTTGTAGCTTTTGTTTGTTTTTGACTTCATTATTCATATTTTTTTTTCCGTCACATAGAGGGTATGTTTATGAAAAACCGAGTTTGTTACTAAAATAAAGGTGAAAAATTGAAAAAGGTTTTTGGTGGGTAAAAAAAAATTGTTTTGGGGGTAATGAAATGAAAGGTTTAGGCTCAAAGGGGTTTTCTAGGGGGATTTTGGGTAGGTAAAAAAAATGAAAAATAATGGTTTTGAAAGAAAAATAGTTAGTCCTAATGCCTCCATCATTTACTTACTTGGGTTTAAGTTGGTAAGGACCGGGAATGTATCGTCGTGGCAAGTTCTAGATTTGTAAAGACCGAGCGGCTATTCACACAAGAAACGAAAAATGAGCATTTAATCTAAATATGTATATTTTTATGCTCAATAAAGGCTCAAAACTCACTTTTGTGGGAATGGGTTTTTAATGTGACCAAGCATATATAATCGAATTTTTAACTAGACTTGTTATACCGTTTCATAATTTTCTTATGTTAGTTCTTTTTATCACGACGCTATCGGTTGTAAATTTGTAAAAATATAACCTTTTTAGAACTTGTTATTCCCAACTTAAACTAAGACAAATAAATAAAATAAAAAAAAATGCAAAAGTTTTTGAAAAAAAAATTTGCGGTGTTTACGGTTCCAATAGAGTTTTGTGTAAGGCTTGTTTTAGGATTTTGCAAAATTTCAAGGTTTTAGCATCCCCCCCACACTTAAATTACACATTGTCCTCAATGTGTCCAAAAATAAAGTTTTTGGTTGATTAGAATGTGAAAAAGTGTGTTTAAAAACAAAGATTTGTGTTACTGGCACTCTGGACACGGCCCCGTGTTGACCGGGCACGGCCCCGTGGTCAAGTGCCAGTAACAAAAATTATAGAATTGAAACAGAAGCCTGGACACGGGGGCGTGTCCGCTGAACACGGCCCGTGTCCAGTTACCTGAACTGGGTGATTTCCTGCAGGGGGCTCAGCACGGGGCCGTGTTGGTTGGGCACGGCCCGTGTTGAGCCTTCTGTTATGGAGATTTTTGTCGGTTTGTTCTGTTCTTCTGCATGGTTCCATTTTTTTCTCGTTCCCTTTTTCATCCATTACCACCATGAGTCCATAAATCATAAAAACCATCATAACATTGCTAACCATAGAGGAATTACATAAAGATAGCTAATTAACTAAGGGATACATAAGGTTATCATAAAGGTTCTACTTATTTAGGAAAATTTTGGGAATAGCTTCCCAATGTAGAAACATTTTTTAGCCCATGGCTCCTCGGTTTTCACTCAAAGCCATTCTTCTATCTCCCTTGGGAGGTAGAAGGTAGCCTCATTCTCTTCGGTATCTTGAGGAGGAGCGCTTACCGGGACTCCTTGCACTACCCTTGGTTGCGGTACCTGGTGCAAGGCGTGCCATTCTGCTGGGATGATAACCTCGGGTACTACATTCCACGCCCTGTGTGTTATCACCGGAACCAAAGGCGGAGAAGCAAGAAGGTTTAACCTTTGGTGCAGAAGGTTCACTTCTTGCAAGCAGCCCTCCAAGCTTATCGTCAGATGATTAACGCGGTCCACCAAAGCTTCTTCTACACTTGTCATTTCGTCTATGGCTTCCCTTAAAGCGTAAACGTAGTTTACTAGGGAATCCTCTGCGGCGGATGATCTCCTTCCATTTCGGTTATTCCTTGAAGACGCTCCGCTGTTTCGGCTGGCCATTTTCTGCGAAATAAGCCGAGGATAACTGAATTTTTGCAAAACAGTACCTCGAACACGGTCCCGTGCTCAGTGAGCACGGCCCCGTGTTCAACTGTCTGCAGGAATTTTCGTCTAATGGTTCTAGGTTTTTAAATTATTTCCATATACTTACGTTGTGTTATGAGCTCAGATAATTTAAAAACAAAGTTATAGGACTAACTTTAGACAAGAATCCATAGCTAAAATTCCTACAAACTTTGTATAGAAGGTTGGAATCATGGGTTTCCAAACTTCCATGGAGGTAGGGTTTGAAAAAAAAATCTTTGGAAGAAGAGGAAATGAACAAAAGTGGAAAAGACAAGATGGTCCTTAGGAACCTTCTTTTGGTACTTACCTAGGATGGTATATGTGAAGATTCCAGGGATCTCTGCTTGGTGGAGTGGTCAAAAATGAGCAGGATTCAGGCTGCATTTAAAGAAAACGACAGCACACTGAACACGGCCCCGTGTCCGCTGGACACGGCCCCGTGTGCAGAGAAAATCCTGACACATTTTGTCCGTATTCTGACAGAATCAGCAGAAAATCTTCTGAGCGAACACGGGGGTGTGGTGACCGGACACGGCCCCGTGTCGGAGGGCTGTTTTATGGAGTTTTGTCTTTATTAAGGAGCTAATTTGTATCGGGTGGCTCCTGACTTGTTGGAACAACCCCAAAGTGCCTAAGATACCTTAATTGTCCTATACTAAGGCGAGAACGCAAGAGGTTGTCGGTGAGGGTAATTCCTATTTTCATTCTAGGTGGACAAGTCCAACCCTTTCCCGGGCTCTCGTTAAAGAAGGTGTATGACGAATCGCTCAGGTCTATGTATGCACCGAACGAGGTCGATGGGGAGTCCTTCACGGCACAATCGGCACAGGGACGACTATCGTCCATGTCTTGTTTAGGAAGAAAGGTATTTTCGGGAGCAACGAGGTTGTCAGAATGCGGTTCCAACATTTCCTCATGGTCATCATCTTGGGATGGATCTAAGAAATCCTTCCTAAGTTCTTTTGACCAACTTAGAAGTAGTTCTTCTAGTTGAAATAGCTCGTCAAGGAGCATATCTCCTAGAATATCTGGCTGGGCGCATTCGAGGGAGAAATAGTGTTTATTTTTACTTTCGCCCCTCTTAAGGCTACAAGGAATTGGTGGGTCTTTATAGTGTGGCCTATAAGTGAGGAAGAAACATTTTAATTCCTCGTGTTCGCCTCCACATATTCGACACCACAAACCATAAGAGTGCCGAAAGTAAAAAGAATCACTATCACTCATGTTTGTATCAGAAATTACCAACCGCCGGGATCGAACGGTTCTGTTTTCAGCAACTGAATCTTGGGCACGGGGGCGTGTTGAGTGGACACGGCCCCGTGTTCAGCCTACTGTCTGATATAAAACAGGATTGCCAGTTCCAATGATTGGGCACGGGGCGTGTTCAGCGGGCACGGCCCCGTGCTGAGCTCTGCAGAAGCTGGAAAATCTAAAAAAAAATCCTAAAAATTAAAGAAAAATAAAAAGATGATTAGGCCGTTGATTCCTAACTTTCTTAAAATCCTTGTGTCCCCGGCAACGGCGCCAAAAACTTGATGTGCGTTAGGTGTAATATGTTTTTTAATATATAATTAAGCCCTTTTTACACTTTTAGCCAAGTTTTAAATTTATAAAACACGATATTCACTAACACTAAACACACATATGGGCAAGTGCACCCATCGTGGACGTAGTATAGTGTTGGTAAGATACCGAGGTCGTCCAAGGACACAAGAGCTTTTAATACCGGTTTATCCTCAACGTCTAACCAAATCAAAAAGTTAGAAAAATGTTTTAAACTAAGAAAAATAAAAACTAACTAAATGCTGAAAAATAAAATAAAATAAAAACAGATAGACAAGATGAATCACTTGGATCCGACACGTGTATTAGTATAACCTTTGATTATTTTCGCACTTTTGCAATTGTTTAAGAGATTATCTTAGTTATTGTAGTAGGCCCCTCTTTTGAAGGCGACGTTACCCTCAACCCAGTAGTTTGAGTCAGCAAGGATACAATCCTAAAGGGTCGGATTATTGAAAGATAATGAATTAAGTTATTAATGCAAATTATGGTAGGCCCCGCTTTTGGCGGTGACGTTACCCTCGGCTAAGTAGTCTGAGTCAGCAGGGATACAGTCCTAAATAGCCGGGTTATAGTATTAATAGTAGTTAACTTATGAGGGGGTCAAAGAGTTTGGATCCCCGCCATCCAATACCTATGGGCATTGAAGGAGATCCTACTAAATTTGACCCAGGTCCCAAGCAGGACCTCTAAACGCTGAACAAGGGCAAGACCCTTACCAAACCGTTCCCTTAACCCCCGACCAGGTAGCCAACATACCTCCATATAGACCGTGGAGATATGAATGGTGAAAATCTTTTATTTTATATAGACAGTAAAATAATGCCAAGACACCACGGACAAACGATAAGGAAAGATCACCTTCAACATAAGTAACTAGTTATTAAAGTCATTAATACAAAACCAAATAAAAAGTGCAAAAGATTAAAAATAAAAAGTGTTATACTAAACACTTGTCTTCACCAAGTGATGTAAGAGACTTAGGCAAACATGGCCTTGCTTGTCAAGAACTCTTACGATCAATCTTGGATCCCGAGACGACTCACACACTCTACGATGGACAATGGATGATGGTGGTGGATGAGGTGTGAGAGAGGTGGTGTGCCAAGGGATGAGAGAGAATGAAACCAAGCTCCTCTATTTATAGGCTGGACAGAACGCTGGACACGGCCCCGTGTCCGCTGGACACGGCCCCGTGCCCGTCTGACACTCTCTCTCTTCATTAATTGTAATTGCGAATTACAATTAATGCGCCTGCTGTACTTTCACCACGCCCCCGTGCTCGCTGGACACGGCCCCGTGGTGAGCAATGGAAGCTTCTACTGGTTTGTCTTTTCTGCTGCTTCCTGGGCACGCCCCCGTGTTCGCTGGACACGGGGCGTGTTCAGACTCTGTTTTCTTCTCTTTGTCTTGGGAGGTGCCGTTGAGGGTCCGGGCAGTCCACTTTTGTTCCTTTTCTTGTATTTATGGTAGAATTAGTGGTCTTTTTGCTTCTTTTGTGATTTTGAGCTCATTTCATCCTGAAAATACAAAAGGAAGACAAAAACACTCTTTTTCCAACATTAGTACTTAAAAAGGGTTAGTTTTATGCCTTAATTGATGTGTTTTATATGTTGCATTTTACACACATCAGGTTCTCTCCATCTCCTTCATCTTTTCTTCTTTCTTTGTTTGAACATTTTCGTTTAACTTTTCATCATCTTCATTATGTCTGGTGCAAATCCTTCCTAGAAGAAGAGGAAGAATAAAGGGAAGGCTCCCCCTGGCCCTGACCAGGCAGTTATAGGATTGAAGGAAGAGGAGTTCAACGATTTGGTGAAGGGAAAGGGTTTTCGTCCTGAGTGGGGAGCCCAAGATCCGACCGCTGGTTCTACCGCTATGGATGCACCTCCAGGTTACTTGACCTTAAATGCTGCATTCTTCTGGGAGGGTAACTTCAGGCTTCTAATTACCAAGTTTACTGCCTTGGTGTTGAGGAACTATGGGCTTCATATTTCTCAAATTAACGCGATTGGGCTTCCGCGTATCACTCACTTTGAGATTGTTTGTAGAGCCCACCGTATTGATCCGACATTTGAGATGTTCAACGTCTTCTACAGTGTTACTTACGCCAATGGCTTCTATTCTTTCAACGCCCGAACAGGTGTTGCTCTCGTTTGCTCCGTTCCTTTGAAGAGCTTGCACGACTGGAAACATAAGTTTTTCTACATTCGTCACGGTGTTATTCCGGTGGATATGCATTACCGGTCGGTGGGTGAAGGGATCCCAAAGGTAGATGTTTTGGTGGGTTTTGCTGAACAAGATTGGTATAAGAAACTAACACACAAGGCAACTGCCATTTCTCAGTTGGAGGAGATGGCCTTAGTTGGTGCTGGAATGAGTTTGTTGTGGGTACCGAAGAACCCCTTGGGTGTACCTGTTTATGGTTACCAAGGCAAATTTATGTGATTTCCTTTAAAGTATATTTGAATTATCTTGTTTTGTATGTTCTTCCTTATTCCTTCGTTTTTTGCAGTTGGATATAGTCTGATAAATGTTTTGGACCCGAAGGCTGCGGGTGCCATGGTTGAGGCGATCCAAAAAGAAGGAAAGCCGACATGGTTAAACCAAATTCAAGGCCGTTTTTTGCACCCAACTGATGAGAGTTTTACTAAATATGCCAGTGTTTCCTTAGGTGAAGATGATGAAGATGACCCCATTGATTCTATTCGAGAGGAAGTTGTTGTTCTCTCGAGTGGAAGTTCTGATAGATCCTCTGAAGGTCTAATTTCGCGTTGCGCGCGTGCAGGTACCGCGCAGGCTGCTGTTAATGAGCCTGTTCATGAAGTTGTTGATGATGATGCAGAGATTCCTGTTGATCCTTCTGCTCAGGTGGAGTCAAGAAAGAAGAGAAAAGCTGACAAGCCTGAGAAAGGGGAGAAGATGGTTGAGGGCAAAATAGCTGGTACTTTTCGTGAACGACCCTTTACTCTTCCTTTTCTAGATTATGTAGTCGTATCTGATACGTTGTCTGGTTTAGGAGCTGGTGAGAAAGCTCGTGTGTCTGACCCGGATGACCAGTCTACCTTGACTGAGATGATGAAGAAAAAATCCCTCGAAGATAAGAAACGCAAACTTGACGAGCAAGCCGCTGCTCTTCTTGCTTCGAAAAAGGCTAAACTCCATAAGGAAGCCCCGCCTGCTCCTTCCGAGTCTGAAATTGATATGGGTATTTTTAGTGTAGGTCGCGGGAATCTCTTGGAGGAGATATTTGCTGCTTCTGCTCCTACTGGTAATGACTTTGTATTTGTATGTTTGTTGCATGTTTCTTCGAGCTACTTTTGATTGTTGTGGTTGCTCTATGGCAGGAGTCAAGTCTGGCAAAGGGCCTCGTAGGTTGGATGTTTCACAAATCACTCCTCCTACTTCTCCTCCATCGAGGACGGTTGGCGTAACCCCTCCTCGCGATGATCCTGGGAATGAGAAGAAGGAAGATGAAGCGGCTGCGGAGAATGTTGGTGAGGGTGGCGGCGATGTTGCAGGTGTTGTTGGTGCCGGTGGTAGCGCGGGTGGTGAAGGTGCTGGTGACAGGGGTAAGGGTGTTGATACTAAGGTGGAATCCAGTGAAACCGCCCCGCGCCAAACGATTTATACTAAGCGGCCCCCAGGTGGTGGTGGTGCTACTTCTGGTGTTGTTCGTAGTCCACAGTTTGAGAGCGTTCATGCTGATTCCTGGGAAACTCACAACCCTGCTTGTGATGACTTGCCGCACGCTCCTCGGTGGAATCTGACTCAAGGTTCCCGGATGAATGATTTGGGCAACTATCATGATTTCTTCTCTATGTCTCTTCCTCCTGCTGAAAGGATGTTCCAGAAGCGGCGCAATCGTTTTGAGTTATTGGATGATCATGTGCGCGCTGGGGTTAATTTCTTTGCTACTTCTCAAGAAATTGTCCGTGAATGGAGGTCGATGGGAAAGGAGACGGTTGAGTTTGAGGATGCCAGGAGGGCGTTTGCTGAGGAGAAAGAAAAGTTTAATGCGGAGAAGAAGGGTTTACAATGGAGGGTTGCCGATGCTGAACGGAAACTTGAGCAGGAGAAACTGATGTGCGTTGGTGTGTATATAATTTAGATGAATATTTAAGCCCCTTTTTACACTTTTAACCAAGTTTTAAATTTATAAAACACGATATTTACTAACACTAAACACACATATGGGCAAGTGCACCCATCGTGGACGTAGTATAGTGTTGGTAAGATACCGAGGTCGTCCAAGGACACAAGAGCTTTTAATACCGGTTTATCCTCAACGTCTAATCAAATCAAAAAGTGAGAAAAATGTTTTAAACTAAGAAAAATAAAAAATAACTAAATGCTGAAAAATAAAATAAAATAAAAACAGATAGACAAGATGAATCACTTGGATCCGACACGTGTGTTAGTATAACCTTTGATTATTTTCGCACTTTTGCACTTGTTTAAGAGATTATCTTAGTTATTGTAGTAGGCCCCTCTTTTGAAGGCGACGTTACCCTCAACCCAGTAGTTTGAGTCAGCAAGGATACAATCCTAAAGGGTCGGATTATTGAAAGATAATGAATTAGGTTATTAATGCAAATTGTGGTAGGCCCCGCTTTTGGTGGTGACGTTACCCTCGGCTAAGTAGTCTGAGTCAGCAGGGATACAGTCCTAAATAGCCGGGTTATAGTATTAATAGTAGTTAACTTATGAGGGGGTCAAAGAGTTTGGATCCCCGCCATCCAATACCTATGGGCATTGAAGGAGATCCTACTAAATTTGACCCAGGTCCCAAGCAGGACCTCTAAACGCTGAACAAGGGCAAGACCCTTACCAAACCGTTCCCTTAACCCCCGACCAGGTAGCCAACATACCTCCATATAGACCGTGGAGATATGAATGGTGAAAATCTTTTATTTTATATAGACAGTAAAATAATGCCAAGACACCACGGACAAACGATAAGGAAAGATCACCTTCAACATAAGTAACTAGTTATTAAAGTCATTAATACAAAACCAAATAAAAAGTGCAAAAGATTAAAAATAAAAAGTATTATACTAAACACTTGTCTTCACCAAGTGATGTAAGAGACTTAGGCAAACATGGCCTTGATTGTCAAGAACTCTTACGATCAATCTTGGATCCCGAGACGACTCACACACTCTATGATGGACAATGGATGATGGTGGTGGATGATGGTGTTATGGTGGTGGTGGGTGGTGGATGAAGTGTGAGAGAGGTGGTGTGCCAAGGGATGAGATGGAATGAAACCAAGCACCCCTATTTATAGGCTGAACAGAAGGCTGGGCACGGCCCCGTGTCCGCTGGACACGCCCCCGTGCCCGTCTGACACTCTCTCTCTTCATTAATTGTAATTCTCAATTACAATTAATGCGCCTGCTGTACTTTCACCACGCCCCCGTGCCCGCTGGACACGGCCCCGTGGTGGGCAATGGAAGCTTCTACTAGTTTGTCTTTTCTGCTGCTTCTTGGGCACGGCCCCGTGTTCGCTGGACACGGGGCGTGTTCAGTCTTCTGTTTTCTCTTCTTTGCCTTGGGGGGTGCCGTTGAGGATCCGGGCAGTCTACTTTTATTCCTTTTCTTGTATTTATGCTAGAATTAGTTGTCTTTTTGCTTCTTTTGTGATTTTGAGCTCATTTCATCCTGAAAATACAAAAGAAAGACAAAAACACTCTTTTTCCAACATTAGTACTTAAAAAGGGTTAGGTTTATGCCTTAATTGATGTGATTTATATGTTGCATTTTACACACATCAAATACCCCCACACTTGAACTTTTGCTTGTCCTCAAGCAAAACTCTTTAAATGTGGCTTACACTCCCAAATGGAATAGGTAGAAGAGAAAGTTTTTAGCTTGTCCTAGAGTGTCGGGAATCCAAGGTCTTTGTAAGTTTTATTTTTATTTATTTACAATCCTATTCGTTATGATTTATTTTGAACGTTTCATAAGATAAATTACTTATTCGGGCATAGCATGCCTTATTAAAATTCCATTTATATACAAGTTCACATACCTCGCGGGGGATCACTCAACACTCGGCCGAAGGTGTGGATTTTTTTAGTGAATCACTCGTGAGCGGCATGGAACTTACGCCTTCCATAGGCTTGCCAAGCAATCAATCATCCTCCTTTTTAACTTTTTACCTTTGTAAATATCAAGAGGACTTTTGGGGTGAAGGGTTAGGCTTGGGTTAAAGGTGGTCGGTTGGGTTAGTTAGAAAAAAGGGCGAAAATCGTAAAAAGCGTCGGTTTCCGTGACATTCCTTGTTTTTAGTGACTTTTTATTTTTGAAGTATTTCTCCAAACAAGCTTTTATATAGCTTTTGTTTGTTTTTGACTTCATCATTGTTTTTTTTTTCATCACATAAAAAGGCGAGTTTACGAAAAACCGAGCTTGTTACTAAAATAAAGGGTGAAAAATAAAAAGGGTTTTTTTTTGGTGGGTAAAAAGAGTTTTGGGGTAATGAAATGAAAGGTTTAGGCTCAAAGGGGCTATCTAGGGGGATTTTGGGTAGGTGGTAAAAAAAATGAAAAATAATGGTTTAGAAAGAAAAATATGGTTAGTCCTAATGCCTCCATCACTTACTTACTTGGGTTTAAGTTGGTAAGGACCGGGAATGTATCGTCGTGGCAAGTTCTAGAGTTGTAAGAACCAAGCGGCTATTCACACAAGAAACGAAAAATGAGCATTTAGTCTAAATATGTATATTTTTGTGCTCAATAAAGGCTCAAAACTCACTTTTGTGGGAATGGGTTTTTAATGTGATCAAGTATATATAATCGAATTTTTAACTAGACTTGTTATGCCGTTTCGTAATTTTCTTATGTTGGTTCTTTGTTATCACGACGCTATCGGTTGTAAATTTGTAAAAATATAACCTTTTTAGAACTTATTATTCCCAAATTAAACTTAAGACAAGTAAATGATAAAAAAAATGAAAAAGTTTTTGAAAAAATTTGGGGTGTTTAGCGGTTCCAATAGAGTTTTGTGTAAGGCTTGTATTTAGGATTTGCAAAATTCAAGGTTTTAGCATCCCCCCCACACTTAAATTACACATTGTCCTCAATGTGTCCAAAAATAAGGTTTTTGGTTGATTAGAATGTGTAAAAGTAGGTTAAAAAGCAAAGATTTATGTTACTGGCATCCTGGACACGGCCCCGTGGTGACCGGGCACGGCCCCGTGGTCAGGTGCCAGTAACAAAAATTAAAGAATTAAAACAGAAGCCTGGACACGGGGGCGTGTCCGCTGAACACGGCCCGTGTCCAGTTACCTGAACTGGGTGTTTTTCTGCAGGTGGCTCAGCACGGGGTTGTGTTGGTTGGGCACGGCCCGTGTTGAGCCTTCTGTGATGGAGATTTGTGTCGGGTTGCTCTGTTCTTTGTGCATGGGTCCATTTTTCTCGTTCCCCTTTTCATCCATTACTACCATGAGTGTGTTTTATTCGTTAAACAACCATCAATCTTAAAAACCATCATATCATTGTAGACATAGAGAGACATTACATAAAGTTAAAGATGAAAGTACATAAATATTAAACCATGGAGTTCTAGCCCTATGTTTTATTCTAATTTAGGAAAATTTCCAAGAAGCTACTAATCTTGGTTAGATAAGGCTTTTTAGAACTCCTTCTTCCGGGTGTGGTCCTCCTCATATGTCGGCGAGCCACTCCTCTACCTCCCTTGGAAGGAGAAAAGAGGGCTCATTTGCATTAGTTTGAGGAGTTTCGACTTCCGCTGGAATTTCTTGTGGGTGTTCCATGGGAGGTTCTGCGGAAAAGTCTTCCCACCCGGTAGGGTTGTTAGCCCCGAGTGCCAAGTTCTAGTCTTGTTGTGGAAGGACTGGTTCCATAGGAGGTGCTACCAGAATGTTTAACCTTTGGTGCAAAAGGTTAATTTCTTGGAAGCTACTTTCAAGTCCCATCGTAAGATCGTTAATACGGTCAATTAGGACCTCCTCTACTGACGTCATTTCGTCGAGAGCTTCCCTCAATGCTATCACATAGTGCACAAGTGTAGCTTCAACGGAGGGCCTTCTTCCCCTTCGGCTATTTGAGGAATGAACGGATGATGTTTCGCTGTTTTCACTCGCCATTCTACGAAAAATAAACCAAAAGTAGTTTATATGACGAAACAGTTTCTGGACACGGCCCCGTGCTCATTGAGCACAGCCCCGTGTTCATCTTTCTGCAGAATTTCGAAGCAAGGAATCTTGGGTTTTTAAGTTATTTTCTGAATTTATGTAGACTTTTTGGTCATAAATAACTTTAAACAATGTTATACAACATGTTTTCACCAAGATTCCATGATCAAAACTCATTGTTTCCTACCACAAAGGTTGAAGAATTCAAACTTTTCATGGTAGTTCTTGAAGAAAGATGAAAAGAAGGAAATGTCTAGAAGAGGAAAGGACAAGATGGGTTGTTGGAACCTTCTTTTAGACTTACCTAGGATTGTTTGAGAGAAGGTTCCTTCAAATCTCTGTCCCAAGTTGGTCCAAATGTGCAGGATTTTTGGCTGCATTTATAGAAAACGACAGCCTTCTGGACACGGCCCCGTGTTCGCTGGACACGGCCCCGTGTGCAGATGAAATTCTGACACAGCTTGTCCGTATTCTGACGTTCTGATCAGAAGAGAATCTTTTGGTGGACACGGGGGCGTGTTGACCGGGCACGGCCCCGTGTCGGGAAGCTGTTTTATGAAGTTTGTCGCTACTAAGGAGTTTATTTATATCGGGTGGTTCTTGATTTGTTGGAACAACCCCAAAGTGCCTAAGATACCTTAATTGTCCTATACTAAGGCGAGAACGCAAGAGGTTATCGGTGAGGGTAATTCCTATTTTCATTCTAGGTGGACAAGTCCAACCCTTTTCCGGGCTCTCGTTAAAGAAGGTGTATGCCGAATCGCTCAGGTCTATGTATGCATCGAACGAAGTCGATGGGGAGTCCTTCACGGCACAATCGACACAGGGACGACTATCGTCCAAGTCTTTTCTAGGTATGAAGGTATTTTCGGGAGCAACGAGGTTGTCGGAATGCGGTTCCAACATTTCTTCATGGTCATCATCTTGGGATGGATCTATAAAATCCTTCCTAAGTTCTTTTGACCAATTGAGAATTAGCTCTTCTAGTTGAAATAACTCGTCAAGGAGCATTTCTCCTAGAATATCTGGCTGGGCGCATTCGAGGGAGAGATAGTGCTTATTTTTACTTTCGCCCCTCTTAAGGTTACAAGGAATCGGTGGGTCTATATAGTGGGGCCTATAATTGAGAAAATAACATTTTAATTCCTCATGTTCGCCTCCACATAATCGACACCACATGCCATAAGAGTGCCGAAAGTAAAAAGAATCACTATCACTCATGTTTGTGTCAGAAATTACCAACCGCCGGGATCTAACGGTTCTGTTTTCAGTAAGAGAATCTTGGGCACGGGGGCATGTTGAGTGGACACGGCCCCGTGTTCAGCTTACTGTCTGACTTAAAACAGGATTGCCAGTTCCAATGATTGAGCACGGGGGCGTGTTCAGCAGGCACGGCCCCGTGGTGAGCTCTGCAGAAGCTGAAAATCTACGAAAAATCCTAAAATTTAGAAAAAAAAATAAAAATATGATTAGGCCGTTGATTCCTAACTTTCTTAAAATCCTTGTGTCCCTGGCAGCGGTGCCAAAAACTTGATGTGCGTTGGTGTGTATATAATTTAGATGAATATTTAAGCCCCTTTTTACACTTTTAACCAAGTTTTAAATTTATAAAACACGATATTTACTAACACTAAACACACATATGGGCAAGTGCACCCATCGTGGACGTAGTATAGTGTTGGTAAGATACCGAGGTCGTCCAAGGACACAAGAGCTTTTAATACCGGTTTATCCTCAACGTCTAATCAAATCAAAAAGTGAGAAAAATGTTTTAAACTAAGAAAAATAAAAACCAACTAAATGCTGAAAAATAAAATAAAATAAAAACAGATAGACAAGATGAATCACTTGGATCCTACACGTGTGTTAGTATAACCTTTGATTATTTTCGCACTTTTGCACTTGTTTAAGAGATTATCTTAGTTATTGTAGTAGGCCCCTCTTTTGAAGGCGACGTTACCCTCAACCCAGTAGTTTGAGTCAGCAAGGATACAATCCTAAAGGGTCGGATTATTGAAAGATAAGGAATTAAGTTATTAATGCAAATTGTGGTAGGCCCCGCTTTTGGCGGTGACGTTACCCTCGGCTAAGTAGTCTGAGTCAGCAGGGATACAGTCCTAAATAGCCGGGTTATATTATTAATAGTAGTTAACTTATGAGGGGGTCAAAGAGTTTGGATCCCCGCCATCCAATACCTATGGGCATTGAAGGAGATCCTACTAAATTTGACCCAGGTCCCAAGCAGGACCTCTAAACGCTGAACAAGGGCAAGACCCTTACCAAACCGTTCCCTTAACCCCCGACCAGGTAGCCAACATACCTCCATATAGACCGTGGAGATATGAATGGTGAAAATCTTTTATTTTATATAGACAGTAAAATAATGCCAAGACACCACGGACAAACGATAAGGAAAGATCACCTTCAACATAAGTAACTAGTTATTAAAGTCATTAATACAAAACCAAATAAAAAGTGCAAAAGATTAAAAATAAAAAGTATTATACTAAACACTTGTCTTCACCAAGTGATGTAAGAGACTTAGGCAAACATGGCCTTGATTGTCAAGAACTCTTACGATCAATCTTGGATCCCGAGACGACTCACACACTCTATGATGGACAATGGATGATGGTGGTGGATGATGGTGTTATGGTGGTGGTGGGTGGTGGATGAAGTGTGAGAGAGGTGGTGTGCCAAGGGATGAGATGGAATGAAACCAAGCACCCCTATTTATAGGCTGAACAGAAGGCTGGGCACGGCCCCGTGTCCGCTGGACACGCCCCCGTGCCCGTCTGACACTCTCTCTCTTCATTAATTGTAATTCGCAATTACAATTAATGCGCCTGCTGTACTTTCACCACGCCCCCGTGCCCGCTGGACACGGCCCCGTGGTGGGCAATGGAAGCTTCTACTCGTTTGTCTTTTCTGCTGCTTCTTGGGCACGGCCCCGTGTTCGCTGGACACGGGGCGTGTTCAGTCTTCTGTTTTCTCTTCTTTGCCTTGGGGGGTGCCGTTGAGGGTCCGGGCAGTCTACTTTTATTCCTTTTCTTGTATTTATGCTAGAATTAGTTGTCTTTTTGCTTCTTTTGTGATTTTGAGCTCATTTCATCCTGAAAATACAAAAGAAAGACAAAAACACTCTTTTTCCAACATTAGTACTTAAAAAGGGTTAGTTTTATGCCTTAATTGATGTGATTTATATGTTGCATTTTACACACATCAGAAACAGGTTAACGTTCAGAAACAAAAGGACTGGGAAGCAGCGTGTGAACGTACTAACGCTGAGATGCAATCTCAGCGTGAAGTGATTGTTCGGTTATCTGGTGAGAAGAAGGAGCTTGCTGATGAAGCCCATCAGGCGCGTACTGCGTTTGAGAAGAGAGAGAAAGAATATGTCGTTCATATCGACAAGCTGGAGCTACTTGTTAAGCGAAAGGTTTCCGAGTGTGAGGCCACTGGAAAGCTTCTCGAGGAGAAAACTTCTGAATGTGCAGCTTCTGATGGCCTTGTTGAGGGGGTATCTGCTGATTGCAGATGGTTGCTGTCGCGCGCAGTACCTTTGGTAACTTCCTTCGTTTATGTTCGTTTCTTTTTTGGCATGTTTTGACGATTCCTCTTATGTTGGTGTTTGCTTGTTTGCAGCTTGCTGACCGTATTGTGAACTCTCCTGAACTTGCCACGTATATGTTTGAGTTGGGTCAAGCGGGATACAATAGTGGTCGGAAGTATGGCTATTCTGAGGGTAAAGCTGCGGCTATCAATAATGAAAAGGACGACCACTTCGAGGTTTACGCGGAGAACTGTGATGGTAGGTATGCTGCAAAACGTAAAGCGTTTACATCCCTGGAATTTGCCATTGTTAA
The DNA here is from genome assembly GCF_002127325.2 of Helianthus annuus. Lineage (NCBI taxonomy): Eukaryota > Viridiplantae > Streptophyta > Magnoliopsida > Asterales > Asteraceae > Helianthus > Helianthus annuus. The sequence continues at coordinate 19,154,871 of NC_035446.2, forward strand.
AACTGCGGAGAACCTAGCTAGGAAGGTTGATGGTGTTGCTTTGTTGAAAAAGGCTATCGGGGATAAAGCAGGTGCGGCGGGAGGTGCTTGTAGTAGCCATCCTAAGTGAAGGATTTCGGCCTGTGTGCCCCGTATGGCCTTAGACGGCCCTGTAATTTTTGGTGACTTGTGAACAATTTGAATTTTTTGCTTTACCTGTTATGCTTGTGAACAAATGATCATGCTTGATGTTTGGTATGTTAATATTTGCTTTTGTTTTATGCGAATTTTGTTATCGTCATAATATGTGCATGTAAAATTACTTTGATTAGGTGTCACGAATGAATGATGGCGCTGACAGGTTGTGTTGTGTTAATTACGACGTTTGTTCTGTCGTACTTGTGCGCGAGTTGGCTTGTGACTACGAAGTGATCGAGTTGCAGGTTATTGTGTGGGCTCAGCTGTGCTCAGCATTGGGAGCCTTACAATGTTTTTTTTACCTTGTTATCGATGTTTTCGTGTTTGTGTGGGCACGAAGTTTTGTTTTGGCATTTTGTAGGCTTTGGTTGTATTTCTGACCCGGCTGTGCACTTGGTTGTGACGAGCCTTGGAGGTCTACAACGTTTCATATGGTTGAGCCATTGGTGTTTTCGTGTACGCCCAAAGTAATATATGCAGTTGTGACAGGAAATTTGCATAATATTAAGATAGCCAAACACTTCTTGTAATACGATAAATGTGTCGGCGATTTAGCCATTGTATTTACATGACTTTCTTACATATAACACTTTCTCAATTGTTGAGCGTTCCAAGTTCGTGGAACCTTTTTGTTATCGATGGTGCGCAGCTTGTAAGCTCCCTTTCCGAGTACTGCGTCCACGACATATGGTCCTTCCCACTTGGGAGCAGTTTTCTAGGTTTCTCGGCGTTTGAAGCCTCGTTGTCTCTTAGGACGTAATCCCCTGGGTTGAAGGTTCAGACTCGGACCTTGGAGTTATAATATTTCTCCAGCTTCGTATTGTATTTCGCTTCGTCGATTGCCGCCATCTCTCTTCTTTCTTCTAGGAGGTCCAGGTCGATCCTCCTTTCTTCTTCGTTGTCGATTAAGTTCATGGAGAGCATTCGTGGAGACGGCAATCCTATCTCTGCTGGTATTACTGCTTCAGACCCATAACTAGACTGAACGGTGTCTCACCGTTGCTTGTTTTTGGCATTGTTCTGTGGGCCCACAGTATGCTGGGCAGCTCGTCAACCCAGCCCCTTCTTTTCTCGCCTAGCCTTGCCTTGATACCATCAACAATGCTTTTGTTAACTGCTTCTACTTGACCATTCCCCTACGGGTGCGCAACCGAAGAGAAGGTGTGTTCGATGTGCAATTCTTTGAACCATCGCTCGAGGTCGTCTGCCGCGAAGTTCGTTCCATTGCCAGTGATGATTCTGAGCGGTAGGCCGAAACGGCATATGATTTGTTCCCATATGAATCTCTTGACGACAGTTGATGTGGTTGATGAAAGTGCCTTCGCCTTTACCCATTTGGTAAAATAGTCGACCGCGACTATTATGAATTTGACCGCTCCTGGGGCTTCTGGGAAAGGGCCGACCATGTCTATTCCCCACTGCTGGAAGGGCCATGCAGTTGTGACTGGTACCAATTCATTTTTGGGGCGCATCGTCTTGGGAGCATGTCTTTGGCATCCACTGCATTTCCTCAACTCTTTTACCGCGTCTAAATGCATTCCGGGCCGGTAGTACCCGACGTTCATCACTTTTGCCACCACCATTCTTGGCCCGACATGTATACCACAGATTCCTTCATGGATCTCTCTGATCAAATAGTTTGCGTCTTCAGCGTCGACGCATCTCAACAATGGGCCAAGGTATGACTTTCGGTATAAAATTCCATTGGCTATCTGATAGTGCTTGGCCTTGTACTGGATTTTCCTCGCTTTGGCTTTGTTCTTGGGGAGTATCCCGGATTGAAGGTACATGATTATCGGAGTCATCCAAGACGTTGTCCCTGTCTGGATGACGCTTACTTCCCTAAGTGGAACAGATAGGTTGCTCAAAACTTCTATGCGCACATCCTTCGCCAGGTGTTGGAAGCTTGTAGATGCGAGTTTACTCAGCGCGTCTACTGGTTTGTTCTCGCTTCGGTTTATGTGATGCACCTTGTAGGAATAGAAGGTTTGTAGCAACGTCTTTGCTTGACTCAGATAGAGCACCATTACATCTCCTTTGGCTTCGTATTGGCCGTTGATTTGTCCGGCCACTAACATGGAATCTACATGCACTTTGATGTGTTTGACTCCCATTTTGATTGCCAATCTTAAGCCAACAAGAAAGGCTTCATACTCTGCTTCATTGTTCGTGCTCTTGAAATCCAGACGTATGGCTTACGTGAATTCATGTTTGTCAGGGCTCACCAGTCGAAGCCCTGCGCCTGCACCATCTTCGTTAGACGCGCCATCTGTGTATAGCAACCATGGTTCTTCTATTTGCTGCCTTTCTTCTTTTTCCATTGCTTTACATTCCCGATCCTTGTCGTCAGGTACTTCCGTCATGAAGTCTGCTAGCACTTGGCCTTTGATTGCTGGTCTTGGCCTGAAAACCACATTGTGTCCCCCGAGTTCTATCGCCCATTTGGCTAGTCTCCCTGAAATCTCTGGTCTTGCGAGGATGTTGCCAATATTGTAATTTGTTAACACATGGATAACGTGGTTGGCAAAGTACCTACGCAGCCGTCTTGATGCATGGATTAATGCGAGTACTAGCTTCTCCATGATGGCGTACCGGGTTTCTAGATTGGTTAAGGTTCGTGACACATAGTAGACTGGTGTTTGGACACCTTGTCGATCAACGAGTAACACTGCTCCAACTGCTCTATCAGATGCAGATAAGTATAACACCAGAGGTTCTCCTTTGATTGGTGCGGTTAAGGTTGGTAGCTTGATGAGGCAATCCTTCATCTCGTGGAAAGCACTTTCGGCTTCCGGGGTCCATTGGAACTGCCTTTTCTTCATGCAATTTCGTAGTGTCTTGATGAACGGAAAGGACTTTGCTGCGTGATTAGCTAGGAAACGATTGAGCGCTGCTAACCGTCCTGCTAATTTTTGCATCTCTTTGATGTTTGATGGGGAAGGCATTCTTTTGATTGCTTGAACTTTTTCTGGGTTTACTTTGAAGCCATCTTTTGTGACAATGAAACCCAAGAATTTCCCTTCTTCTATGCCAAAAGAGCATTTTGCTGGATTTAGCTTGATGCTTATGCTGCGCAGCATGTTGAAAGTCTTTTGGATGTTTACCAGCATCATGCTTTCTTCCTTGCTCATAATCACCAAATCGTCCATATACACTTCGATGTACTTGCCGATGGCATCGCTGAACGTTTCGTTCATCAGTCTCTGATAGGTCGCTCCTGCATTCTTTAGGCCGAAAGGCATCTTGGTGTAACAGTATAGCCCTGTCGGCGTGCGGAATGCGGTTTTGTCTTCATCTTGAATGGCCATCTGGACCTGGTGGTACCCCTTGTAGCAGTCAAGGAAGCACTTCCACCTGAATGTTGCTAGAGAGTCGATCTTTTCGTCGATATCTGGTAAGGCGTAACAGTCATGTGGACATGCCTTGTTTAGATCCTTGTAATTCACGCACATTCTCCAGCTACCGTTTGGTTTCTTCACCATCACCGGGCTTGCCACCCATGTTTGGTATCTGACTTCTTTAATGATGCCCGCATTCAACAGCTCCATTACCTGCTCTTTCATGGCATCGTGTTTTATATCGCCTAAGTGGCGCTTGGTGTGTACCACTGGTTTTGCTTCTTCTGAGACATTTAACTGGTGTTCTGCTATGTGTCGTAGAACACCCACTATATCGGCTGGTGTCCAGGCGAACACGTCCATATTTTCGTGTAACAACTTTTTGAGCGCCGCGCGCGTTAAATTGGACATCGCAGGTCCTAAGGTAACTGTCTGTTCTGGGTACGCGCTGTTTAGTACCCATTTTTCTGCTTCTGCGCGCGGTGCTGGTTTACTTGCCTTTGTAGGTCTGACCTCATCCGCTGCTAAGACCTCTTTGCTTGCGTATATTAGTTTTATGCCTGTTTCTGTTGGGAATCCAACAGCTGAGTGTGGCGCAGAGCATATCATACTGAAGTCTCCTTGGGAGTCCCTTCCTAAGAGGAGGTCGTGTCTTGAATGTGCTGGCAGCACCATGAACGTGACCTCCTCTCTTCTTGATTTTCTTCCGTCTGAGAGTAGCACCGGGAATGATATTTGGCCAAGAGGAAAAACGGCTTCGTTGCAGAATCCAGTTAGTGGATAATCAACTGGTTCCAAGCGCGCTTTATCTTCTTGGTCGAACTGGTTGAAACATTGTTCGTATATGATATCCGCGGTGCTCCGTGGGTCGATGAAAATGTAATCAGTCTGATAGTGACCAATTACCCCGGAAATGATGATGGGTCTTTTTTCTCTCGGGCCACCTCTTACGATTGGGAAAACAACTTGCCTCTCGCGCCATGAGTCATCTTGTGTGCGCTTGTTGTAATTCTTTCTTGGCCTTCGCGGACCCCTTGAACCATGTGCGTTTCTAACTTCCTGAGCTTTTTGTTATCTGGCCCTTCTTCTCTCCTTTGAATTTGGCGGTAGTCGCGCTTTCCGCCCTTCACCAAATGAGTGAGCTTTCCATCTCTCATGGCCCTTTCGATTTCTTGCTTTAGACTGAAACAGTCGTCAGTTAGGTGGCCTGTGTCTTTGTGAAATTCGCAGAAGAGATTGGGATCTTGACCCCTCTTGTTTCGCATTTGTAGGGGTGGTTTGAACTGGTGATTCTCAGTGGCCAGGACTTCAGAGGGGGTCTTTGTTAGTGGTGTCCACTGTTTCTCCCTGTTTTCTCTTTTTACTTCCTTTTGGTGGGCTATTTGATTGATTGTGTGGCGCGCATCCTCTCTTGTTGGGCTTCTTTCTCTGTGACCAGACGTTTTCCATGGTTGGCTTCTACCCTTTTTATTGTGTCGGTCACTGTGGTTATATCCGAGCTGACGGTGATCATCACCGGTCAACTGTTTGTCTGTTTGAGCAATAGTCTTGGCTGCCTGAATGAAGGTTTCCCAATATTTGGGTCCTCCGTCTCTTCCTTTTACTCTCTTGATTAGATCGTCGCATTTGACTGCCCTCATGAAATGCGCGCGCATCATCTTCTCGCCCACGTCTCCAATTTCTAAACACTCTTTGTTATATCTCGTGATAAAGTCTTCCACGCTTTCGTGGTCTTTGCGCCATATGTTTAAACAATCAGCAGGATCCCTGGTGTGTCTTCGCTGCTGGGAGAAGTGTGCAAGGAACTTCTCTCGGAAGTCAATCCACGATTTGATTCTTCCTGCTGGCAGGCTGTCGAACCATACGCGCGCTGCGCCCACGAATGTTTGAGCGAACAGGTGGCACCAAGTTGGCAAATTCCATCCCCCTGTTGCTCCTGCACCATTAAAAACTTGGAGATGATCGTCTGGGTCTGTCAAGCCGTTGTATTTGCCCACGTTGTGTGGTAGTTCTGTTTTGTCGATAGCGGCTGTAGCAATTTCCCTGATAAACTTTGAATTTTCAGCCATGTCGTCTGGGCGGTAGCTCAAGGTGTAATCATGCTCTGCTTTTGGGTTGTACCCTGCGCGCTTAGCTGGTTTGTACGACTCGTGTTCTGGATGTAGCCTGCTGAACACTGTGCTTTCCCCTTTATACGTTGGGTCTTCTTCTTCGTCTTCCCATTCGGTGCTCATATTGCGCGGCCCTAGACGGCTTTGAATCGGCTTTCTTTGCGGGTTTTGGACATACTTGCTTTCTGTTTCGCCATAAGTGTCGCGCGTGTCATGCGCGTTTGGTTTTCTGATGTTTGGCACAGGTCCTTTTTCTGGGCGTAAATTCCACGCATTGATCTGCTGAGTCGTGTGTGTACTCAGAGACCGTTGCGGTGGGGTAATGAATGCCGACTGGTTAGCTTGTGCTTGGAGCAAAGCTTGTTGTGCGCTAAGTTGTGTATAAACGAGGTTTATAGATGCCATCTGCTCGGCATACCAGGAAGCCAGAGTCTTTCCCTTGGGTAGTCCTAAAAGTGCAGAGAAATTCAATTGTGCTTGTTCCGATGTAGCTGAGGGGCCAGCTCCATGGCTTGGTGTTTGCACTAGCGGAGGTGTTTGTTGGACCACCCCGGGTGGAGTTTGGAAAGTGGCTCCTTTGTGGTTTGCGTGATGATCCTAGTGGGGGCTTGGAAAATGGGTCCAGTTGTGGTTTGGCTAACAACCCTGGATGCACTTCCAAAGATACTAGGAAAATCGTTGTTTGCCTGCCCTTCTTGGATGGTTTCGTTCCTTTGGCCCCGTTGGACGTGTGCTGTGTCCGAAACGAGTTCAAAGGAAGAAACTTCTCCGTCCACTTGGTGTGAAGGGTTTTGTTCAACCATTTTTGACGAGTGTTTTTCAAAAAGAAAAGAGATGAGATTGGTTTTGCAAAAAAGCGGATGGCGCCAATGATGAAACACAGGTTAACACCAAGGTTAATCTGTCGGGTTGTTTCTCCTGTGGGTTTAATCTCTTATCTTAGTCGTAGAAATGACCTGGATCCTGCAAAACAGCAACACCGTTAGTCTCGTTAAGAGGGGAATATGGGGGTTTCCCTCTTAACCAGGCTCCGGCGTGAGAATAAGTACTGTTCTGAGGGAGAATAAACAGTGTGTATTGAGTGTGTGAGTATAGAGAGCCAAGATGATCAACCTGAATGATGAAGGGTCCTATTTATAGCCGGAGGGTGAAGAAGGGAGGAGCAGCTGTGCCAGCTGTGGTTGCGCGCCAGCTGTCCGACCAAGCGGAATATCCTCTTGGTCTCCTCTGTCATAGCCGGTGTAGTGGTACACGTGGCGCGCTTATGTTTGTCCATGTTGGAAACCTTGTACTGGCGTTGTCAGCTCTACCCCCTGATATGTCACAGGCCTATGTGTCGTTCTGCAACTAGTGACACGTGTTGTCCTTTTTGTCGGATGGAGCATCTTTGGTGCCACCTTTGCGTCTTCCAGAAGTTTCTAGAAGCTTCTGAATTGCTTTGCTGATGTAGGCGCCATGTGAGCTCGGAAAGTGGTGTGGTCCCTACCATGTACGCAGGGAATTGGGACCATACCTCTTTAGGTTAAGATGTTAACTTTACATATATTAAACCAAATGTTAGATTTATTAAAAATAAATTATATTAGTTCAGTCACTTCTTCTAAGTAAAGCTTGGCATTTAATTAACAAATTATGTAGTATTTTAACGATGAGACTATGTATAGTGATTTAACTAAAAAGTTATAAAAAAAATAGTCACGTGTGACCATCCCGTTCCCAACTAAAATGCTAACAAACCAAACAATTAAAAGTGTGTAGTAGTTTTACTAAAAACTAAATAAAAATAAAAATTGATGTGATTTGTCTAAACCTCCCTTCACGCCCGTCGTCACCCCCCCCCCCCTCTTGTGGTTTGGTAGTGATGTAGGTGATAATGTTGAAGGGGCGCTAGCCCAGCACTATCTTATACGTGCTATACTCTCAATGCAAGTAGTCAAGTATCATTTACCACAAAGCAATAACAAATAACATAAGTAAATTATATTTAAAAGAAAGGAATGAAATTTTACCAAAAAGGTAATATTCCGAGACTACCAATTCCAACATTAATGAATGATTAAACAACCAAGGAATCTTGTAAGAGCATACGTAGTGGGGCGGTATGCCCATACATAGCGCCGGCATGGCGCCTTGAACACCGAAACGGGGGGCGGTATGCCCCTGAAAAATGGAATGGCGCGATGTATATAACGGCGTTTTGAATTGTGATTTGTTTTTTTTTTTTTTTTGACCGTTGGTAAACGGTCATTTTCCTAAAAAAAAATCAATTTTTTTCAAACTTTCCTTTAAATCAATACCTCCTCTCCTATTTTTTTTACCACACACGCTCAAACACTCTTTATCTCTTCCATTTTTTTTAGAAATCCTTATATTTTATACAATGCATCCATTCAACTGTGGCTTCATTCCTCCCCGATCAAGTGCGGACCCAAACCAAAGTGGTAATCCTACTCGCCCCGTGTCGCCGGTTCCCACTCGACCCAACCCTTTCGGCTCCAGTTTTCTCGATTACAATCAACAAAGTCCCGGGTTCATGAATCTTTTGAACCAACCGCTATCATGGGACCCGAATCTCTACGGGTGGAACCCGAATCAAAACACCGATGGAATGGGGTCGTCTCAAGCGTTTGGGTCGGCTCAAGCTTTCGGCTCCCCACTACACGAACCCGATGTTGTTCCGGAAACACAACCCGAGGTAGCGGAGACGCAAAAAGGAAAAGGAAAAGGAAAACGGCCACATAAAAAGAAAGCGGAAACCACCACCAAAGCGAAAAAAAAATGTGATAACGTGGGAGCCCGATGAGGAGTATGCGTTAACCCGCGCTTTCATCGATGTGTCGGAGGACCCGGTTATATGTATATTTATTTTTCTGTTTTTTCTTTTTTTTTCTCTGTTTTTTTTTTCATTTTTTTATTTATTTTCATTTTTTTAATTTATTTTCTGTTTTTATTTTTTTAAATTTTAGACTAACATTATATTTTATTTTTTTGTAGCAAACAATCAAAGTAAAACCGTTTTTTGGAACTGAATACGAGAACTTTTTTTCGATCTCATGGGTAAATGAGACGAATATCGCCCACCGGACTCTATATCGGGGAAGTGGATCGATATAAACAAGAAATGCACAAACTTTCAAACCGTGTACCAACGCTTGTTTTCCGGATGGAAAAGTGGAAGTAACGATGAAGACATTACGCAAGCGGCATTGGTCGAGTATACGGAGGCTAATGGCCATTTCCCGTACATGAGGTGTTGGCAAATCCTTCGCCATAGCCCCAAATGGGCCACCGTATCTACTCCGAGTGGTCGTTCGGGAAATACACGGCCATCAAAGAGGTCCAAAACAAACGAGTCGGGTGAACCCGAAACGCCAACCTCCGACGCTCGAAACACCGACTTGAACGAGGATATTCCGGATGACGAAAAAGCCCGAGTCGTCATCGATGTCTATGGGAACGGATATGAGTAACGCATTTTCGGAGATAAACAAGCGACTTCAAGACATACACGAACTCGGTACTAAACGTATCGAGGAGAACCGCGAAGTTACGGAGATTATGCGGGATAGACAATGGGCTCACGACTTTGAGTTCTACTCGAAACCGCATGACCACTTAACGGGAAAAGCTTTGAAAATGGCGTTGGCACAAAAGGAGCGGATTGAAAAAAAATATAACCTTTGATTGTGCAATTTTTTTTATTCTAGTTTAATGTTTTTTTTTTCTAGTTTAATGTTTTTTTTATTTTATTGTAATTTTTTTTATTTAATGAAATGAATTTTATTTTTAAAAAACTTACAAATGAATTAAAAAAATGAAAATTAAAAAATGAGTAATGATGACAAAGGGGCTTTATGACTACGGCCTCAACTTGCATAACGTCCCATAAAGCCACGTGGTGACGTGGCATGCCACATGTCACATAACGCCCCCAAAAGGGGCTTATGACTACGGATGGCCTAACAAAAGAGGCTCCCACGCAGCATAGATTCGTAGGTTATGAGGCCGATCCAAACACTAAACCTTTAGTGGTTACGAAGATTGGAAAGATGAGAAAAATTGTTTTAAGTGTGATAGATCTTGGAGAAAGAAATAACAATTTGTTGGTGTCTTCTGTAAAACAAGGTTGAACGACAAGTGATGCTTGTTGGAATGGTGTGGTAGGGACTAGGGAGGATTTCAAAGTGTGAGTAGGTAAACCCAAAGCTTCACCTATTAATGTTATATATATATATATATATATATATATATATATATATATATATATATATATATATATATATATATCAATGGATTCTTGTTTCCTTAGCATAAAAAATCAGATTGTTAATTATATTATATTTAATTGTTTTTGTGAAGTGACTGGAAAAGCAAGACATCAGTGATGGTTCGGTAAGACCGTGCTTCACTGAACAAGAATAATTAATTTGTAAATTCATTATATATTTCTTTTCTTGAAAAACTGTAATAATCCATTTACACTAGAATTTAGACCCATGCTAGCAGCGGCACATCGCGTTTGTGCCCTCATTACATGTGTAACTAAAATGATATTAACATGTGGTGCTGACACATGACGTTACGTGTTTCTTTTACTTTATTACCGTTTGTGACACTAACGTCATTAAACATATATAAAAAAGTATAATGTCTCAGACCTTGTGGTGTAAAGCTGTAAAAGTAATGTAGACAACGGTGTAAAGTCATAAAAGTAATTTATATATTAATGTGGTTAGGCATAGATAAAAAAGTATAATAATACGTTGAACGTTACAGTGTAAAGTCATAAAAGTAATTTAAATAAGATGAGGTGTCAAGTTATTAAATAGAAAAGACTGGTAGGAATTTGGCTAGTATCGATTCATTTCGTTACAGTGTCGACACTAACTACAGCAATTGATCAAAAAAGAAAGTCCAAAAATATATAATCATGATATGCCTAATAGAATATCACGTGTTTTATATCAATAAGAGTAAACTGCCATTTTGGTCCCTGTGGTTTGGCTAGTTTTGCCACTTAAGTCCAAATCTCAAACTTATTACATCTGGGTCCCTGTGGTTTGCATTTTATTGCCATTTTAGTCCAAATTTCAAAAACCTCATTTTTTTGACTATTACAACCTCCTATTTTGTCCTGTAGTGCAGGGGCATTTTGGTCCATGTTAATTTATTATAATATTTCAATAATTAATAACATCTATCTTCAAGAACATCATCAAACTTCACCATCAAAACCCAGAAAATCAAGAACATCGTCAAACTTCATCATCAAAACCCAGAAAATCAAGAACATCATCTTCAAGAAAATCAAGAACCCAGAACAAAACCAGAAACCATCACAAAAACAAAACCGATTTGTAAAAAGAAACGAGGCACAGATCTGTATCTTTAAGAACATCATCAAACATCATCATCAAAACCCAGAAAATCCAGAAAATCAAGAACATCATCTTCAAGAAAATCAAAAACCGATTTGTAAAAAGAAACGAGGCTCCAACAACAAATCAAAACCGCCATGGCTGCAAACAGAGGTTGCAAGCGCACTTGCCCTCCTCCGATTCTGCCACGCCAAGCTGCGGAAAATCTAAAATGTTGACCCAATTTTGACTCGGATTAGGTGAAATCATCACAGCCTCGCAGTTTACTCAAAAAAAAATCATAATCACCACCAGAATACTCTGATACTCTGATCATCATAGCCTTGAAACAAACTTAATAAATAATAATGCCACTGCCAGAACAACAACAACAATAAATCATAGCAGATGCAGGGGGTTCAAGTTAATGATTAAAAAGCACAGATTCAAGTAACCACCAGATTCAAGTAACAAAAACCAATCCAACACAGATTCAAGTAACCTTGCATAAATCAACAAACGACACGTCATCACCATCTCACCAAGCACCACCACGTGCCACCACCATCACCCCCTCTCGCCGCCAAGCACCACCACCCTCTCGCACCCCCTGCAACCACCGCACCTCTCTCTCTCTCTCTTACATCACAACACCATCTCCTTCAAACAACATTCCACTAGAAAGAGAGAGAGAGAAACAGGAGAGAGAGAGAGGGCCGAACGAGAGAGAAACATCAGAGAGAGAGAGAGAGGAACGCAGAGATGACGATGACGATGGTGGATCTGAGTTTCGGTAGGGACGACGCCGGAGATGACGATGACGATGATGGATCTGGATCTGATCGATTTAGAGAGCATCGTGGATCTGGATCTAATCGATTTAGAGAGAAAAGAGAGAGAGTCAGTTATTGGGGATGATGATGATGATTATGATTTATTTATTTATTTGGGGATGATGTTAATAAAGAAAATGTAAAAAAAAAAAGCAAAATGACCAAAATGCCCCTGCACTACAGGACAAAATAGGAGGTTGTAACAGTCAAAAAAATGAGGTTTTTGAAATTTGGACTAAAATGGCAACAAAATGCAAACCATAGGGACCCAGATGTAATAAGTTTGAGATTTGGACTAAAGTGGCAAAACTGGCCAAACCATAGGGACCAATATGACAGTTTACTCTATCAATAAAAATCGCTCACTAAAAAAGTTACATCAATACTATTTCTCTCGCAAACGGACTTTATTCCACACTGAGTTACATATCCATACAAGCGAGATATAAGATTTTTCAAAAGTAATTAGAAGTATTTTAATTGTATTACTAACGATTGACATATAATTAAAATATCAATATTGTAATATATTTTCTTGTAAAATTCTTAATTTTGAAAATGAATCAAAACACATATAAAGGGGCCCCATAATATTTTTCGAAGAAATTCGCTATGACCTTTTAGACTACGATTTGCTGAGATAAATATTGTAATATATTATTCATGAGTTAAATGCTCGAATAGTTCCTTGGGTTTGCCCTTTTTTCACTTTTAGTCTCTGATTTTTTAAAATTTTATATATAGTCCTTAATTGTCGCAAATGAAGGTTAGTTTTTTCAGTTAAGTGGATGTAAAATTACTAAAATGCCCTTTTATTAAAAAAATAACTTAAAGGTAAAAAAAATATTTAAACCAAGTGAAGCCACCTTTATCCTATCCCTACCCCACCCCTCTCCCCTTTCTCTCTTCCTCTTTCTCGTTTTTTGGTCTGCAAGAATCAAACCACCACTATCACTTCACCTTCCCCACCCTCACCACCATCTCCACATTTCACCACCACCTTCAGACCCCCTATCTCTCTAAACCACCACCACCTTCATCTCCACCACCATAAAACCTCACCGCCTGTCAACACCTCTATCACCAACCCAGCGCCCTCGTCGCCTTTCACAGCCATACCACTCAGCCACAACTGCCACAACCACCCACGCCACAACAACCGCCGCCGCCATCATCACCACTGCCATTTGAGTTTTTCATGATCTGTTTAGTTTATCATCTAATTTGTAATGTCTTGTTGAAAAAAGTAGTTAACAATCAGTGGCGAAACTTGAGATTTCCGACCGAGGGGTCGAAAACGTATATACAAAAAATTTCTATAAAAGCGAGGGGTCGAAAACGTATATACCCAAAAATTTATAAAGAAAACTACATACTTTCCAATACTGGACGAAAAGTTCGGGGGGGTCGGCCGCCCTCTCCCACCCCCACAAAGCTACGCCCTACGCCCTTGTTAACAATGGAGCATCAGAAGATTCTTCTGAAAGACCCGAAACGCATAGTCAGCCGCATTTGTATCATTCAACTCCCAGTGGGGTGCAGGGGTGTGTGCTCAAACACAACAAAGCAAAAATCCAATTCTATGGTTGAAAGATTGGGCCCCTGAACCTCGTGACGTTTATTGGAAAAATCTTGCTATACCCTTTATTTCTATGAGGATCCGTAAACTAGTTACATCATTGGCAGTCTTTACTTTAGTGTTCTTCTACATAATACCTATTGCATTTGTTGAGTCACTGGCCAATCTTGAAGGTCTTGAACGAGTTCCTTTTCTCAGGCCCATTCTTGAATGGTAAGTAAAGTTTTAATTTTTCTACAAAGAGTCGGCAATTTCAACCCCTTTAGTAATAAATCGCTTGGTTGGGGTTATGCTTTCAGTCGTTTTACCTATTGATCATTGGCGAAGCTTGCCCCCCCCCCCCCCCCAATTTTTCCGAAACCGGGGGGGGGGGGGGGGAACGTATGTACCTAAAAATTTTCTATACGAAAGTACTATTCATAACACTACGCGCCGAAAAGTTCAGGGGGTCGGGCGCCCCCTCGGACTAAACCTAAGCTGCGCCCCTCCTATTGATTCCTTGATTTGTCACAACACTTTTACTATTACAAATGATTGAATCATCTAATTCTTAAACGTATAATCACTTATGAATGTGCGCAGGAGCTTTATCAAGTCCTTCCTTCAAGGTGGTGGTGGTTTAGAGAGAAGGGGGGCTGAAGGTGGTGGGGAAATATGGAGATGGTGGTTTGATTCTTGCAGACAAAAAACGAGAAAGAGAAAGAGAGAAAGGGGAGAGGGGGTAGGGGTGGACTAGGGGTACTATTTAGGTGGCCCCACTTGATTTAAATATATTTTTTTTACTTTTAACTTATTTTTTAATAACAAGGGCATTTTTGTAATTTTACACACACTTAACTGAAAAAACTAACCTCCATCTGCCCAGGTACTATCCGGGAACGAAAATTGAAAAGTTAGAGAATATAGAGGTAATTTTATAAAGTTAGGGATTAAAGGTGAAAAAAAACCAAATCAAAGGAACTATCCATTTAACTCATTATTCATCCTACAAAGTTAGAAACACCTTACGGCCTCTAAAATATATATATTCTAAAATATATCTTTTAAATTAAGTTAAAGGTAAAAGTTGTTCAAAAGAAATACCCACTCCGAATCCGAAATTTCCATTTCCAGGTTTATTATAGACACGTAAGGGTTAATATCAAGGTTGGAGAACTCATTAATCGCTAGTCGATCGGGAGGTGGGGACTAAGAACTACTTGGGATTATTCGGAATTAATCGGGATTAATCGGTAAATATTTTATGTATATATATACACATTTTTATAGGTAAATATTTTAAGTAGCTAGGTTTTAACTCCTATTCAACTTATTTTTTAAGTATACAACATTAATTGTTGGAATTTACATGGTTTGGTTGAAAACTGCCCGGAATTTAGAGGTTTTGGCCGGAATATACAGGCTTTTTGCCGGAATCTGGCCGGAATCACTGATTTTTGGCTGGCCGACTAGGTCCGACTAGGCCGATTAGAGATTAATGGACTGATTAATGAAAATTACTCATTTACTGGCCGACTAGCGATTAATCGCCGACTAGTCGCCGCCTAGTCGTGATTTTTACAACACTGGTTAATATGATCTAAGATACTTTGATATATCTTTGAACTTGAATGTATGTTCTACACCCTCTCTTTTACTAGTTATACCCTCTACTCTCACAAGGCCGGCCCGTAGGTAGGCGACGACACAAGGCCTGAAGGGGTATGGTCCCAAAAACCTTACGCAGGCGCATAGGACCATACCACCACCTTATCCCAAAACATCTTGAACAAAGACCCTGCGCGGCAGCGCATCGGTCCTAAACAGGATTTGGGAAGAAACAGTTCAATAACAAAGGAGTATGGTCCCAAAAACCTTGCGTAGGCACATAAGACCATTTCATTGCCTCACTTCTAGAACATCTTTAACGAGACCATGCGCGGTTGCGTAACGGTCCCAAACAAGTATGAAAGAGAACAGTCTTCAATAAACACGCGCCAGAAGAAAGGAGAAACCAACATCCAACTAACACCCTTGCGCGGGCCCGCACAAGTGAATACTTAGACTTGAAGATAAAATCCTAAACATCTCCGCGCGTCTGAAATCAAGACTTGAGTACAAAGGAATCTTTTCTGTTACAACAGAATAGACACGTGGCAAGGGCATAAAGGTTTACAGATGTAGATCTTCTAGAAGACTTTCTAATGCTCATCAAGCATAGCCATTCAGTTACAACTAACTGTGACGTGGCATAATCTTAAACACTCATCTGATCACGATGATGGCACTCGTTTGAAGATTAATCTACACAAACCCACTTTCCACGTGGCATCTCCCCAGCCGTCGATCACACTCACAATCCGTGTGCATAGATGTGACGTTAGCGATTGACGGAAAAGGGAATAACCGCCGACGGAAAATACTCTCCGTTACTATCTCCGTCAGACTGTTTTCCCGCCAAAAACCGGTTATAAATAAGTCACTGCAGGTTTGATTTCACAAGTTACTTTCCACTTCACTCACTTTACTACTTCTTCTTCATCGAGATCACTATACTTATTCTCACGCCGGAGGGTGGTCACGGAGAGAACCCCCATTCTTGTAACAACCCGCACGTTCGTGCGTTGTTACTACTCGTTATACTCGTTACGCCTAGCACCAGAGATTCAGATCATAATGTAGCTATATCGTATACATCGCTATTTCGCATATTACGCATACTTTATCGCTATAACACATCACATCGCACGTACTAACACTCACGATGACATTGAGTGAGGACCTATTCTACCCTCCTCGATATCCGTGATGTGCCGCAACACAACGTATATTCGAAATGCGCAACTCGATTATTGCAACACAGACTTTGAAATGTGGATATTTATACGACCCTTTGTGACTAATTATAATAAATATATGAATGTGGGTATGAAGATGCGTAACCAAACTATCGCAAAGCTTAACGAACAAAACGAAACATCAAAACGCAATTCGCTGGAGACCACCGATCGAGTAACTGATCGATCGGATGGCCAACCGATCAGATTGCCAACCGATCGGACAGCCATCCGATCGGATTGCCATCCGATCCATGGCACTCCATCACTTTTTCCCCTCTTCACCTATAAATAGCACCTGTCACATCACTTAAACAGTGATGTGAGAGCTCTCACTCGACCAACATGCTTTGGGGCTATTTTCTCTCGATTTCTCGTGATTCTTGTAAGTTTCTACCTCAAATCTTGTACTTCTATGATCTACACGCACTTCTTCATCATTTTCTCTTTTGAATCTTAACTTTTAACCGTGAAATCAATGGATTTGAGGTGTTCTAGGTTGATGTTATCAGAGAGTTCTTATGAACTTCAAGTGTTTGCCTCATTCCACCAAGAACCACTCAAATCTGAAGGATTTCCACAAGATTAAATAACACTTTCGCATAGATCTACACATATTCATGGATAAAAGGATTGAAAGTTGGTTTCCAACTTTCTTTCTACTCTTTTACACTTAATGCACTCAAAGCCGATAGTTACAAAACTCGTTCTGATACCCCTTTTTAGTGATGTGTCGGTTCCAGATCTGTGTTCTATCGAAGAGACAACCGACCTCGGGTTAAACACGAACCACCATCTCGAACAGTTGACTGACCGGACTAGGGTGGTTCCTGTCCGATCGAATCACTTGGGAATAGATGGGGTTTCTATTGCTTGACACGCCGTCATACCGTCTCGAGAAAATCGCAAAACTACCAAAACGACCAAGTATCAAAGACGATCAGGCAGTTAGGACGGATTGCCGTCCGATCGGATTGCCACCCGATCGAATTGCCACCCGATCGGAGAGCCGTCCGATCGGCTAGCACTTGGTCACTCAATTAAACTATTATTTTAACTTTTCAGGGTACTAAACGTCGAACGCATTGTCGTCCGATCGGATTGCCCTCTGATCGAACGACCAGCTGATCATGTGATGTTTGATACTTAACCACTTAAACAATTTTCAACTTCTTCAATGCATGAGCAGTGATCAACGGATTGCCACCCGATCGGATTGCTATCCGATCGAGTGACAAACTGCTGTGAACGTTTTCTCACTAAGTGTCCTATCTACCAGATCGTTACCCGATCGAGCCGCCCTTTGATCGATCGACCTGACAGATAGAGATACTTCTCTGTTTTCAAAATGCTACAACAAAAACTTCAAAAGGCAAACCATCATACGCAAACACATCCTTGCCAAACGAGTTGACAATCCAATTGAATGGCCATCCGATCGGATGACCATCCGAACGGATTGCCACCCGATCGACTGGCCACCTGATCGGATTGCCACCCGATCAGATTGCCATCCGATCGGATTACCATCCGACACTTGGTTCACCGCCAACGTTTAACGCACTATTCGACGCTTACGCTATCAATCTGTAATCAGGCTAATCTCTGACACGCCCCCTTCAATCCAACCAAGTTGTGTTTACTTGCTGAACACCGACTGTGAGTATACTCGAACCCTTTTTATCGCATTTTGGGTGTAACATACGTTTCTATCAAACCAAATTTATCAAAACGAATTATTCAATCAAACTGTTTACCACTTGCGAATAACTGTTATCCATATTTACACGTGATGCTAGTTACATATGTGTTAGGACTTATACTCGCAAGGTCCCGCCTTAACTAGTATAGTACTATAGAACCCGACAGGGTCTAGTTAGGATGAATAGCAATCGCAATCGCAGCTCGAGAGACTTAGCTGGTAGTATCTGTCTTGAATGCATGTATGTTGAGGTATCTCGTTTATGTATTTGGTAATTCACATCACTTTTAACTATTTACGCTACTCTATCAAAACTTGTATACTCGCCAATACTTTTGTATTGACGTTGTTTTAACGTATGTTGCAGGTTTAGTCGCAGTCTACATCAAATCAAGCTGGGAAGTGTAGAAACACACCTAAAATCTAGGTTGTCGGATTTGTGTTGTTTGGGAGAACATGAAATTCGTGACAGCTTATGTGATTGTAATTGTTTATTAGTATGGGATAATGAACGCATTAAATACTGTCGCAATTTAGTTGTTATGGATTCTCTTAAGCAATCTGATTCGTCTAGTGCCGCGCCCCGATGATTCCGCCATCGGTTGGGGTGTGACAGATTGATATCAAAGCCACAACTGTAGGGAATTAGGCCAGACATGACCAAGTCCGGGTCAGTGTCTTAGAAACGACCTAGTCTATAGTCTAAGTACCAACGGGCCGACTCGTACGAACCCAGTAGGATTTGTACAGGCCTACTTGATCCTCTCATTCGAATCCGCTAAAAACACTACAACTTCGCGTGAGCACCGCATACTACAACTTCACGCGAAGAGCCTTTCCTAAGGCTGAAATGTTACTTAGCCTTTCCTAAGGCCAACACAATACACACGTTTTCAAAAATATTCGCATAACACAACCGAGTGGTCCAGTCGAGATCAGGCGTGAAAACCTAGAACTCTCGATAAGATCGCTCACGCAGCGCATTTTTGTAGCACGAGAACTTTCTGTCGAAATGGAATGACATCCATAACTCAACGAAAGTCTCCATTTCAAAATCTAGTGGAACTCCCGAATTTATTCGAAGAGCACAACCACAGCTAGGAGCGAAGTTATTAAGTCATGGGTGAAACCCATATCTTAATAAACTGTTCCACTCTCTATAAAATGGTTTTCAAAAGCTCTCACCAAGGGCTCGGCTACCACGATAACTCGAGCCACGCGATGACTAGGAAGATGAATGCCATGAGTTGCATCCTAGTGGAAGCATAAGTCTTCTAGGGCAACGCGCGTGCACGAACTTGTTGGGTATAGCTGGGTTACCTTGGGCAGTCGACGCCTAAACACCCGAGGCACTCTATCTATTTTTCTAGCTTACGACTCGCCGATTTTGCGCTTCACCGAACTTAATTACGCTTATGTGGCTACGATTTAAAACTTTACGCTTTATCGATTTCTCAATTTATCGATTTACGCTCCCCGCTTTTGTAAACGCACAACTCGCACAGCCATCGCAATCTAAATGAAAACCGAATGTTCGTAACAAAACTAATGTCTAATTGCTCGCTCTCGCTCTGCATCACGTCCTCGCGCTATCTTTACAAGCATAAAGGTATAGTTTATATGAACCTATATATACATATACAAACAAATCAATTGTGTGAAGAACTTAGGGATTTCGTGTCTCCTATGTGGCTCCTATGTGAAATCTACTATATTACTCGCAACAAGTTTTGATCGCGCTCAATCGCATCGCAAAACTCAAAAATCATTATGATCGAATCTCACTCCAAATCTCTCTCTGTCTAGATGTCTTCCAACGACTCTACCTCGAGACAAGCAGCTAGGAGAAGAGCCAAACGAAGCGCCGAAAAGAGGATTGCCTCGCTTGTGGCCAAAGAAGTGGCCAAGGTCATTCCTCAAATTGTCGCTCAAGTGAACTCTCTCAGCAACTTTCGAACCTCAGAAGACTCTAAGACGGAAGCGCCGCAATCTGCTTCCTCTACAAACACTTCAAAGCTTGTGATCCGATGGAGTTCACGGGTGAAGGAGGTATGTCCCAGCTACTCCAGTGGTTCGATTCTATCGACGTTACCCTTCGGCAGAGTGGGTATCCCAATAGTTTCCGTACTACTTGCGCAACCGGAGTATTTCAAACGCGAGCACTCGACTGGTGGACTGCCGAACGTAACAAACGTGGGATCTCCGCAGCTTATGCTCTCTCTTGGGATGAGCTGAAGGAGCTCATGAAGAAAGAGTACTGCCCTCCCCACGAAGTCCAGAAGCTAGAAGACGAATTTTGGGAAATCAAGCAAGTCGAAGATGACAATACTGGCTACACCGCAAGGTTCAAACAGCTTAGCATAATCTGCCCAAGTCAAGTCAACACTTCAGAAAAAGCCATCACGAAGTACATTCGTGGCTTGCCTGAATGTGTGGGCGATTTTATCGAAGCTGCAAGACCTGATATCATCGAAGAAACCTACCGCTTAGCCGCTGAAATCAAAGACAAACGAATATTGGACAGATTTTTCTCCAAGAATCCTGTCAAACAAGCTCATCAAGCAATCTTCATCGATTCTTCCGACGATTCTTCCGACGATTCTACCGAAGATTCTTCAAGAGAGTCCTCAGAAGAATCCTCCAATGACAACACACCACCCCAGGAAGCTCAGCTTAGCCGCAAACGAAAGACCATGAGCCCAAACTCTTCAACAACCGAACTGTCGCAACCAGAACCTCTCCAAGCAATTCCAGTTTACTCGAAGCGCGACTACAACGGAACTCATCCCCTGTGTCTCATGTGTACGTATGATGTGCACAAAATACAACATATAAATTACATCAATTGTGGCATAAAACTAACCCTTTTTTAGTACTAATGTTGGAAAAAGTGTGTTTTTGTCTTCCTTTTGTATTTTCAGGATTAAATGAGCTCAAATGAACAAAAGAAGCAAAAAGGCTGCTAAATCTAACATAAATACAAGAGAAGGAACAAACGTAGCATGCCGACCCCCCGACAACATCTTCCCAAGCAAAAACAAGAGAACAGAAGGCTGAACACGCCCCGTGCTCAATGAGCACGGGGGCGTGCCCAAGTGTCAGCAGAAAAGACAAAGTTGTAGAAGCTTCTATCGCCCACCACGGGGCTGTGCCCACTGGACACGGGGCCGTGGTCAACTCTAAGATTCGCAGAATCTAGGGAAATCTTGATAGTACAGATACGCTTCTGCATATGGGGTCGTGCTCAGCGGACACGGGGGCGTGGTCAACTAATGCAGACAAACTGCAATTAATGAAGAAAGAGAAGGAGGATGGACACGGGGCTATGCCCGAGCTGCTGTTCAGGCTATAAATAGGGGTGCTTGGCTCATTTGCAAACCATCCCTTGGCACACCACCTCTCTCACACTTCACCCACCCACCACCACCATCACAACACCATCATCCACCACCATCATCCATCATCCATCATAGAGTGTGTGAGTCGTCTCGGGATCCAAGATTGATCGTAAGAGTTCTTGACAATCAAAGGCCATGTTTGCCTAAGTCTCTTACATCACTTGGTGAAGACAAGTGTTCACTGTAATACTTTTTATTTTTAATCTTTTCGCACTTTTTATTTGGTTATGTATTAATGACTTTAATAACTAGTTTCTAATGTTGAAGGTGATTCTTCCTTATCGTTTGTCCGTGGTGTCTTGGCATTATTTTACTGTCTATATAAAATAAAAGATTTTCACCATTCATATCTCCACGGTCTATATGGAGATATGTTGGCTACCTGGTCGGGGGTTAAGGGAAGTGTTTGGTAAGAGTCTTGCCTTGTTCAGTGTATAGATCCTGCAAGGACCTGGGTCAAATTTAGTAGGACCTCCTTCAATACCCACCGGTATTGGATGGCGGGGGTCCAAACTCTTTGATCCCCTCATATGTAAGCTACTATTAAAACTTTAACCCGGCTACTTAGGACTGTATCCCTGCTGTCTCAGACTACTTAGCTGAGGGTAACGTCACCTTCAAAAGAGGGCCCTACCACATTATGCATTAATAACTTAATTAATTATCTTTCAATAATCCAACCCTTTAGGATTGTATCCTTGCTGACTCAAACTACTGGGTTGAGGGTAACGTCACCTTCAAAAGAGGGGCCTACTACAATAACTAAGATAATCTCTTAAAAAGTGCAAAAGTGCGGAAATAATCAAAGGTTACGCTACACACGAGTCGGATCCAGGTGATTCATCTTGTCTATCTGTTTTTACTTTTATTTTATTTTTTAGCATTATAGTTAGTTTTATTTTTCTAATTTAAAAACCTTTTTCTAACTTTTGATTTGATTAGACGTTGAGGATAAACCGGTACTAAAAGCTCTTGTGTCCTTGGACGACCTCGGTATCTTACCAACACTATACTACGTCCACGATGGGTGTACTTGCCCATATGTGTGTTTAGAGTTTGTAAATATCGTGTTTTATAAATATAAAACCTGGCTAAAAAGTGTAAACGGAATTAAAATATACACTAAAAATATATTACACTACACGCACATCAACGTATCATCACCCGCCAGAAGCTAACTGTCAATTTTGCGCAAATTGCAACTGGTATGGTCATCTTACCCAGTGTAACACCCCGTGTTTCGAAAGTCAAAGTCAAAGTCAAGGATGAAGTCAAAGGAAGAAAAGATTGCTAATTACAATCTGTCACTCCTTGCTCTAATCCTGTTTTGACTTCTTTGACTTCCAATTAGTCTATTTTATCGTTTACGTTGGTTGTATTATGTGGTGTATCTATTAATAATCGAAGTTTATTCGTTATTTATCGCATGTTTAATCGCCTATCGCAATCGCGTTCGCAACTCGAAATACGCATTTTGGTTAATTATATATGTGTGTGTGCCTTTTATGTGTTACTCGTGCATGTTTATTTATGTGTGTGTGGTAATCAATCGAAACGCAATCGAAACTCAATCGCAAATCGAAATGGTATGATAATTGGTGGAAAAGAGATAGTTCGAGATATGAGTAGTTGGGATTCAAAGTAATTTAAATAGGAAACTCTATCGCATTCGCATCACTCGCAATCGCAATCGAAACGACCAAACTCGTCAAAACAATTGACTGATTGATCAGGCAGCTGACCGATCGACCAGCTGTCCGATCGAACAGCAGTTCGATCGACCAGCCAGTCGGCCAGCTTGCCAATCGGTCGACCACCCCTTTCCACTTTTGGTAACCCTATAAATACCCCTTGTCGCCATCATTCTTTCTACTTTTGGCAACTGACGTCCGACCAGCGCTTTCACCCCACTTTTCTTCAGATTTCTCTCGATTCCGGTAAGATCTCGTCCTAAATCTTGTACTTCTTTAATCTACACGCACTCCTACACCTTTCTATCTTTTGAATCTTACTTTTTAACCATGAAATCATCAAGATTCAATGTGTTCTAGGATGACGTCATCATGTGTTCTTGAAGAGCTTCATGTTTTGGTCTCAATCCACCAAGAACAACTTGGATCTAACCGATTTCCACATAAACAAACAAAGATCTTTCATAGATCTAAACATATTCACAGCAAAAAGGTTTGAAAGATGGTTTTCTAACTTTCTTTCAACTCTTTTACACTTAATGCCTTCAAAACCGATAGAAACGCAGCTTGTGCCGGCCCACTACTCATTATTGTGGTTATGTGGCCCAAGATCTGGATTCTATCCACGAGGTTCATCGATTTCGGGTTAAACATGGAACACCATCTCGAATAGTTAACTAATCGGATTTGGGTGATTCCTGTCCTATCAGGAGTACCAAGTATTGACGAGGTTTCTTTTGTTTAGCATGTTATCACAACACCTCGATAAAAACGACAAACAATCAAAACAACCAAGTGTAAGACGGACAGGTCGACCAGGACGGAGTGTCGTCCGATCGAACAGCCAATCCGAACGACTGGCCAAACCGAACGACTTGCACCCTGGGTCCCACACTTAAACTATTCGCCAAGATTTGAAGTCTGATCGTTGAACGAGTTGTTGTCCGATCGGACTACCATCCGACCGGGTTAACCACTCGAACATGTGACAATTAAACTTCAACACTTAAATAATTTTCAACATGTTCAATGCAGTAGGGATGCCACCCAATCGAACTGCTGTCTGATCGAGTGACAACCTGCTGTGAACTTGTTCTCACTAAAGTGCCCAACCAATCAGGTTGCCGACCGATCGAACGACCGTCCATTCGACCGACCTGAAAGGTAGAGATACTTCAATGTTTTCAAAATGCTACAACAAAAACTTCAAAAGTCAAGCCATCATAAACAAACGCATCTTTCCCAAAGGAAGTAACAATCCACTCGAACGGTCATCCGACCGGACAGCCGTCCGAACGGACTGTCACTCGCACGATCAGTTGTCCGATCGGACTACCATCCGATCGACCAGCTGTTCGACCCACCGACACTTGTTTCATTTTACGCGTCACTTATCGTATCATTCTGATCAGGCTAAGCATACTCTCAAGCGCTCCCTTCAATCCATTCAACCGCTGTGAGTATACTCGATCCCCTTTTGCTTTATGCACTTTTGGGTGTTACATACGTTACTTATACTAAATCACATCGAACACACTACGCAATACTTTAAACGCTAACCGTTACCGCATGCTATACGTGACTTAATGAATGCTTGTATGTTATGTTTACTCATGGAATGTTGTCTACCTGCCTTAGCAATGGTAGTACTATTTGTTTGGACTCAGCACCCGTTCACTCGGGGGTTGTTAAGGACAATTACCTACATGGCTCACAATGGTGAGAATGTATCGCAAACTGCCTTGGGCAGTCAACCCGCAGTCATTGGTATCAATAGGTTCATGTCGATAACTAACATGCCTCATTTTACATTGTGTACATTCTGGTTATGCATAACGCTTTCGAACTCTATACGCTATTATCAAACTTGTATGCTCACCATTACACTATGCGTATTGACTTTTATTTTAACATATGTGACAGCTGCTTAGGATGCTTATTTGCTTTCTATGGTGTGAAATCGAGGCTAGGAAAGACCTAGGTCAACAATAAACAATTGTTTGTAATAAAAAATCTGAGTTGTCGAAACAGAACAATTTGACTAGATCTTTTCTGTAATAATTGTTTTATCTTATATGACATGGTATGGGACATGTTGCTTTTAAATATTTGGTAAATATAGTTGTTATGGAAACTTCTGGAGAATCTGTTTCGCTCAGTGCCACGCCCCGATGTTTCCGCCATCGGTTGGGGTGTGACAGATTGGTATCAGAGCCATAGCTATAGGGAATTAGGCCAGACTCGACCTAGTCCGGGTCGACGTCTTAGAAGTGACCTAGTCAATAGTTACGAACCAACAGACCGACTTGTGCAAATCCTTAGGGGTTGGTACGAGCTTACGTGCTATATCTCGCAAATCTCGCTTACACTACACTATCACTGCACAATTGTTCAAAACCAAACGAGTGATTTGATCGAGATTTGGTGTGAAAACCACAAACTCTCGATTAAATTGCTTATTGATCTGTATTTATCTATAAAACGCGAGAATTCACGTTGAATCAGGAGTGAAATCCATACTTTAACGCGGATTTTCGTCGCTATTTCTATCAAAAACC
Organism: Helianthus annuus; assembly: GCF_002127325.2. Classification (NCBI taxonomy): domain Eukaryota; kingdom Viridiplantae; phylum Streptophyta; class Magnoliopsida; order Asterales; family Asteraceae; genus Helianthus; species Helianthus annuus. The sequence goes on from NC_035446.2 coordinate 19,180,431, forward strand.
AGAACAAAGTTGTTAAGCCAGGGGTTAAATGATGTGTGTAAAATGCAACATATAAAACACATCAATTAAGGCATAAAACTAACCCTTTTTAAGTACTAATGTTGGAAAAAGAGTGTTTTTGTCTTCCTTTTGTATTTTCAGGATGAAATGAGCTCAAAATCACAAAAGAAGCAAAAAGACCACTAATTCTACCATAAATACAAGAAAAGGAACAAGAGTGGACTGCCCGGACCCTCAACGGCACCTCCCAAGACAAAGAGAAGGAAACAGAGTCTGAACACGCCCCGTGTCCAGCGAACACGGGGGCGTGCCCAGGAAGCAGCAGAAAAGACAAACCAGTAGAAGCTTCCATTGCTCACCACGGGGCCGTGTCCAGCGAGCACGGGGGCGTGGTGAAAGTACAGCAGGAGCATTAATTGTATTTCGCAATTAAATGTCAGACGGGCACGGGGCCGTGTCCAGCGGGCACGGGGCCGTGTCCAGCGGACACGGGGCCGTGTCCAGCGTTCTGTTCAGCCTATAAATAGAGGAGCTTGGTTTCATTCTCTCTCATCCCTTGGCACACCACCTCTCTCACACTTCATCCACCACCCACCACCACCATAACACCATCATCCACCACCATCATCCATTGTCCATCGTAGAGTGTGTGAGTCGTCTCGGGATCCAAGATTGATCGTAAGAGTTCTTGACAATCAAGGCCATGTTTGCCTAAGTCTCTTACATCACTTGGTGAAGACAAGTGTTTAGTATAATACTTTTTATTTTTAATCTTTTGCACTTTTTATTTGGTTTTGTATTAATGATTTTAATAACTAGTTACTTATGTTGAAGGTGATCTTTCCTTATCGTTTGTCCGTGGTGTCTTGGTATTATTTTACTGTCTATATAAAATAAAAGATTTTCACCATTCATATCTCCACGGTCTATATGGAGGTATGTTGGCTACCTGGTCGGGGGTTAAGGGAATGGTTTGGTAAGGGTCTTGCCCTTGTTCAGCGTTTAGAGGTCCTGCTTGGGACCTGGG